>NW_008358387.1:2301279-2318573 GCF_000622305.1 Nannospalax galili
CACAATGAGTTCTCTCACCTCACCAACAGACCAGCGTATTTCCTGGGCTTGAAACTGCTTTCAAGACCAACCAAAACAACTAACCACACTGTCTAGGTAGTGAAGGGGAGGCCGCTGTGATCTCCTGTTACCCTTGAGGCTAGTGAGATTTCTACCCCACGAACCTGAGCATCCCAGCAAGACAAGTAGAGCTCTAATCTAGAAAACTCTCCACATGGTTTTCCTGGGTAGCATAGGTATAAGAAGCACCTCTTGGGGCCTGGAGAGGTAGCTTAGCGGGTAAGAGCACTGACTGCTCTTGCAGAGGATCCGGGTTCGAGTCCTAGCACCCACATCGCAGCTAACACCTGTCTACAACTCCAGTTCCTGGGGATCTGATGTTCTCTTCTGACCTCTGTGGGCACTGCAGAACACAGATGCACTTACATATATGCAGGTAATATATTCATACACATAAAATTAAAAAAAATATTTTTGAAAAGTCCCTCTGGACTCTTCTCTCAGGAGTTCAGCAATAAAGAGAAGAATGGGAGGGGCAGCAGCTCTGCAGCAGATCACATGCTTAGTATCCTGGAGGCCCTGGGTTTGATCCCAAGTCCTCAAAACAAACAACAGGAGAACTGGCATAAGGTAGTCTTGGCACTAATGCAGTGCATTCTGGCTCATTCTGGCTCTGATCAACCTTCGGGTAGCATGGAGAATAAAGCGGCGCTGACTCCACTGTTCTGGTAATGTTTCTGCTCATTGTAAGCTGCCTGTTCTTCTAACAGCAAGGACACCTTGGTCTCTTCGAGGGCTTGTTCTCAGCACATGTCCCAAACTCTGTTGGTAACACAGGCTTGAGAGGCTGCATCTTTAGGAGAGTTTTCCAGACCACCAGCAACTTGAGGATAGGGGCTCAGTCTGTTTTATACCCAACATCTAGCACAGGCCCACTGTCCAGCAGAGACATGGGTATAGGGTGAGGGGTCTTCATCTGGGGGTGCTGTGGGCATCACTTCAGTTCACTGTCACTTCCCCAGAGTTCACAGTGTTCTTCATAAAGTGGGGGTTAGTACCTGTGAAAGGCAGAAGCTTCCAAACACTGCATTCCATCTGCTCAGAAAGGCCGAAGTCTAAACCCCTTTCCAAAAAGAAAGAAAAAAATACCTACAAATCTCAGAGTCCCAGAACCCCAGGTCCCAGAGAAACATACCTAGGCTCTAGACTTGCTAAGACAAAGTGTACAATTTAAGAGCCTCTGGCCCAGTCAGCGATCTGACAGGCAGCTCACACAAAATCCCCTGAAATAGCTCCAAGCCCACCCATCTGCACTGATGGGAACAGAAAATGGAAACTCACCATATCCTTGGGGTCTCTGTGCTGTCACATTTGTGCTGGTGCCCTCAACAGAGAGACCCTTGTTCCCAGGCTGCATGGTCACTACCTAAATGCCACTGCTGAGAAGGGGGGCACTGAGGCTGTAGCAGCTTTTTGGTGGTATTTGGGCACTGGTGTGTGTGTGTGTGTGTGTGTGTGTGTGTGTGTGTGTGTGTGGTGCAAAATATAAGAGCCATGTTGACCTCATCCCTGAAACCATTCAAAATGCTCCCCCTCGGCAGGACAGAGGAAGTGTAGTATTCCTCCTAGCTAGGAGACTTAAATTGTTCCCTGCATGTGTAGGGTATGTTTCCTTGCAGATTCAGGTTTGACTCTGGCCAGAAATCTTACACATTACCTAAAATTCAGCCTGGAAAAGGATCACCTTGTAAAATCATCCCTTTGTTTCTGAGGCTCATAATGATAGCCTCAGCATCTCAAGCATTCTTAGCTTTAGGGGAGCTGTCGGGCTTAGCCTTAGTTCATCCTTGCCCACCACAAGGGATTAAAACTGCTTTCAAGTTTCTTAAACCTTCAGCTAGCTCTCCAAAGGGTGACCCCATCCCCAATTTTACTGTCAGAGCAGCAGCTCAGCAGAGAGAATCCTTAAGAGTGATCAAAGCAGGGGTGGGGTGCAGGGGTGAGGTGTATGGAAGGCGGCCAGGGGAGTGTAGGTGACTTCCTGGGAGACAGTGAGGCATTTCCTAGAATCTCCTGAGGCCCTTATTCAAGAGCCTGGCAGGCAATAAATAGCCTTCAGTGGTTTCCACGGAAGAGATGAGACGTGATTTCTGCCTTAAGAGCCCTAAAAGCAACTGGTATCTACTTTTTGAACATCACAGACAGAGCAAGGCACACATGTGGACTGGAAATGCACCCACAGAGGGCCAGCTGCTAGAGGACTTCTGGAGCCCAGGGCAGGAGACATCACTCAGTTTTGGCTTTATTACTTATGTGGAGAAGAGGCATTCTAAAGGCTCCACTGGGTTAAGTTTAAATTGGAACTGATATGACCTGGGTGTGGTACATGCCTCAATCCCAGAGGAGAATGAGCATTTGAAGACAGCCTGGGCTGTATAGCAAATTCCAAAGGAGTCCTTGCCTCAAAAGGCAACAATAAAATAAAAGCACCCCACAAACAAACAACAAACCTAGCCCAACGTTCAGTTCAAACTCCTGCCAAAATCTTGGGTGTACAAACCTTTTTAAAACCTGAGGCCTCAAACATGGTAGACAAGCACTCTCTGTAGACAAGGATTTAGCTATGTCTCTAGCCCTCCGCTTGCCCTTTGGCCAAAATATTCTGAGTGTGGGAGTTCCTCTTACAGAGTCGTGTTATTAACATGCAAAGATACAAGCCACAAGGTAGAGGCTATCACTCTGTACGTAGAAGGGAACAAAGCAGATGACAACCTAAAGACCTGTTAATAGAGAGATCACTAAATAAATGCTGGTGTTTATACTAAAGAGCAAAGATGATCCCTGACAGACCGTGAAGCTTCTGTGCTGGAGGAGCGTCTGTTGTCAACTTGATACACCTGGGAAGACTAAGCCTCAACTGGAAGAAGTGCCTCTATTGGACTGGCCTGTGGGCATGTCGGTGAGGCATTTTCTTGACTGCTAAGTGATGGAAAAGGGTCCAGCCCACTGTGGATGGTGACAAGCAGTCCTGGGTTGTATATGAAAGCAGGCTGATCACAGGCCAGAGGAGCAAGCCAGTAAGCAGTGTCCCTCTGTGATCTCTGCTTCAGTTCCTACATCCAAGTTCCTGCACTGAGTTCCTGCCCCGACTTCCCTCAGTGACTGATGTCACTTAGAAGAGTAAGATGAAATAAACCCTTTCTTCCCTAAGTTGCTTTTGGTCAGAGTGGTTTATCATAGCAACAGAAATCTAACTAGGATAGCACCTTCAGTAATAATTCACTTAGATATATTTGTCTATTTTAATATTGTATGTATGAGCATGGTATGTGTATGTGAGTGCATGTGTCACAGAGCATGAGTGGAAGTCAGAGGATAACTCTGGGGAGTCAGCTTTCTCCTGCCTTGATGTGGCTTCTGGGGATTGAACACAGGTTGTCAGGCTTCAAAGCAAGTGCTTTTACCTGCTGAGCCATCTCACCCGTCCCACTTAGGTGTATTTATATGGATGAGTTTTATTATTCCTGGTGATTATAGTCTATAAAGTCACCTTGAACACTGAAACTCTGCCCTTAAGGGAAGAGATGGGGTTAGGTCTCTTGTGAGCCTCTGATGGTAACATTTCATCAACTGAACAATACATAACTTTGTACTTCTTATTCACATTTAATATGCTGTTACTGATTTATTAACTTGCACCCCAGGCAAAAAGCACAACTGATGCCTCAGAGGCTTATTAGACATGCGAATCTTCTCCAGGAGGCACAGCACCACCTTTCTGAGCTTATGAAGAGGACAACAGCCTTGTAGGGCTAGCTGCAGTAGAGAGTAGAGGCTGCTTGAAACGACTAAACCGTCAGCAGAAAGCAGGAAATCAAGGAAGACACAGAACACAACAGAACACCTGCTTACAATACAGTAGGAGCTGAGACAAGAAGCAGAGGGCTGTCTTGGCGCATCAGCTGGGAATATGCATAAGGGCAATTAACAGTTTCTCCTGCTCTGCACACTCGCATGGATGGCCAGAGAAGTGCTGGCATTGATTTTTGCCTTTTTTTTTTTTAATGAAGGGCTGGGGGTATAGATCAGCGGTAGAGTATTTGTCTAGTGCACAAGGCCTTGCATGCAATTCCCAGTATTGAAAAAAAATTATTCATATGTATGTCTTAACTGCAGAATCAGTGAATGAGAATTAACTGACTGCATGCCTGTCTATGCACAAACATTTCTACACAAATAAGCTGGGCGTGCTGGTGCACGCCTTTAATCCCAGCACTTGGGAGGCAGAGGCAGGCAGATCTTTGTGAGTTCAAGGCCAGCCTGGTCTACATAGTGAGTTCCAGGACAGCTGCGGCTACAGGGAGACCCTGTCTCAAAAAGACCAAAAACAAAACAAAACAAAAAACAAAACAAAAAAACAAAACAGATATAGTTTTGGAAGAAAACACAGAAACTTTCCCAAGGTTACTTCTGTGGAGTGGGAAACAGATTTTTATGTTAGTCTTCGCATTTCATTTCGAACTGATAAAGTGTTTCTTGCTTTAAATTAATTTTTAAAAGTAGTTTATTATTTTTATTTTATGTGTGTGAATGCATTGCCTGTATGTATGTAAGTATACTCAAATCACGCAATGCCTGTGTATGTAAGTGTACTCATATCACACAATGCCTGTAGAGGTCAGAATAGGGTGTCTGATCCCCTGAAACTGGAGTTCTAGATGGTTGTTAGCTGCCGTGTGGAATCAAATCTGGGTCCTGTGCAAGAGCAGCCAGTGCTCTTAACCAGAGTCATCTCTCCAGCTCCTTATATTAATTTAAAATTTTTATGTGTATGAGTGTTTTGCCTGTGCATCTGTGTTGTGCAATGCCAGTGGAGGCTAGAACAAGGCCTTGGATCCCCTGGAGCTGGAGTTACAGACGGCTGTTAGCGGCCATGTGGGTGTTGGGAACCGAACCCAGGTCCACTGCGAGAATAGCTGGTGTTCTTAACTTCTCTGAAAGACATCTCTCTAGCCTTGTAGCTCTCATTTTAAAGAACTGAGGAGATGGGGCTTTCTGCCGGCAAGCTCCGAATGACAGGCTTACTCTGGACTAAGAGACTCTGCTTACAGAAGAACTCCATGCAGATGGGGGTCCTTTCCTGACAGATCACATGACTCCCTGCTACATGATTGCTCTCTCTCCTGGGGAGGAGATGGGGGCTGGGATACAGGCTTCCACAGGACTCAGCCTCACCTATAAAAACCAAGGTCAGGACTTGACTCCAGGAAACAGGACTGTCTCACCACCCCACCTCCACTGCTTTCCAGATCTGAGGTCGGCAGCTAGGGGCTAGACAAGCTTCCAGTCCAGAGGAAAACAACTCAGGCAGTAAGGACTGCTTTTCCAGAGAGGTTGTGGGGTTCGGAAGTGATAGTGATAGACAAAGCTTATGGAATTGAGATGAAATGGAGGGAAAAGCAGGAAGAAACCTGACATTTTGTTTACTGGGGGTTATGTGCATATAATAATCTATGAGTTGGTTCCTGCCCAGGAAATGAGAACAGTTTCTCTTTTTTCCCCAGTTACAAAAACACATTACATTCATCTAGGTCTAGAAAAATACAAAGTAAATTGTGGCTATGGACTGTGAGTACGGCGGGGGGGGGGGGGGTGTTGTGAGGGACAACTAGCATTTTGTGATGGGTACTTTAGCACCTTAAAATTATTTACTTATTATTGTGGGTTTGTATACATGTGTGTCCAAGATACATGTCAGGAGTACACAAAGTGTGATGTGCTTTGGAGGTCAGAGGAGAACTTTGTGGAGCTGGTTCTCTTCATGTATCTTTATGTGGGTTACAAGGATTGACCTCACATTCTAAGCTTTGGGCAGCAAGTGCCTTCCACCTGCTGGTTCTATCGTTTTTATTTATTTATTTTATTTTATTTTTTGTCTTTTTGAGACAGGGTCTCCTTGTAGCCCCAGCTGGCCTGGAACTCACAAAGATCTGCCTGCCTCTGCCTCCCAAGTACTGGGAGATTAAGGCAGGCACACAGCTGGTAGCTCTATAGCTTTTTTTTCAGACAATAAAATCATCTGTTTCTTTTTGCATCATTAAGCCTGACATTTAAGGCCTTGGGGCCTTTGCACAAAGGCCATTGTGTCTTTCTCTCCCAAGATTTTCTCCTTCCAGTTCCTGCCTGGGGCAAAGGACCAGTCACCTCTGAGCATCAACCACCAGGTAAAATCAAAACTCAGCTGGGTTCTCTTGAGAGCGCAGCACAGAGTTAACACATGATCTGAGACTTGTACCTGAATATTCATAGCAATAGCACAAAAGCGATGACCCAAAAACCTGTGAGCAGAGGACGGGGTAAACACTGTGGCATCTACAATGAATGGATGGCAAGTCCACCCTCAGAGGGAAGGAGTCTGATACGTGCTGTGACAAGGATGCACAGAAAACACTATGAACTGGAAGAGCCAGACACGAACACTTAAAACTATACGATCCTTCCCACATAGGCGACAGCCAGACAGACACAAAAGCAGATTAGTGCTTGCCAGGGTCAGGGAGGGACAGACTGGGAAGCGGGCCGATCGGCGGTAGCTCTTCCACCGAGCTACATCCTCAGCTTTCTTTTTACTTAAATTTTCTTTGTTTAAAGATTTTATTTATTTTTATGTGGATGAGTGTTTTGCCTGTGTGTATGTAAATACATCATGTGTGTGCCTGATGCCCACGGAGGTCAGAAGTGGGTGTTGGATCCTCTGGGAGAGTTAGGGATGGTTGTTTGCCACCATGTGGGTGCTGGGAACTGAACCCGAATCCTCTGCAGTGCTCTTAGTGCTCTTACCACCACCACCCCCAACCGCCTCTTCACTGGGTTTTTGTTTTGTTTTGTTTTTGACACAGGGCTTCACTAAGTTGCCCAGGCTGGCCTTGAATATGCCTCAGTCTCCTAAATACCTGGGATTACAGGACTGAGTGGCTATGCTCAAAAGTACTCCCTACCCCCCCTTTTTGGGGGGGTATTTTTGAAACAGGGTCTCCTGTAGCCCCAGCTGGCCTGGAACTCACTATGTAGACCAGGCTGGCCTTGAACTCACAGAGATCCACCTGCTCCTGCCTCCCAAGTGCTGGGGCTACAGGTAGGTGTGGACTACCATGCCCAGCCTACAAGGATTCCTTTTAAGGTGATGAAAAAGATTCTGGAACTAGATAGAATGATGGCTGTACACTAGATAGCACAAATGTACTATACGGCATTGAACTGTATACCTTAAAATGGATAAAGTGGTGAAGTTAATACTACAATATGAGTTTTACCTTAATTGCTAAAAACCTCAATCCCCCCCACCCCATCCCCCCCAAAAAAACCCAAGCCTTGTGACTTTGGGCAAGTTACATGACCTCTCTAAACCTCAAATCACGGGCATGATTACATAGGTTGGTTGTGTGGACTCTGGGCAGTCCTATACAGGAAGAGCCCAAGACACACTGAAGCTGAGGTCTGTCAAAGCTACTCACTAGGAGTCCTGAGGTTTCTGTGCTATCAAACAATTTAAGTAACAAGAACATCAAAAAGACAGCTGGGGGAGGGAGGATGGGTAAGATGAAAGACTGAAGAAGGGGGCGGCTCCACTCTACAGAATGTTTACTGTTTTTGTAGTACTGGAGATGGGGCCCAGGGCTCCGCACATGTTAGGCAAGTTCTCTACCTCTGACCTCTACCTCCAGCCCTGAATGGTATTTCTATCACCAGTCTATCCTATGTTAAGGTAAGAGACACAATCAGTCACAGAGACTAAGAGACTGCTTCACCATACACCGGTTATGTAATTATCTAAGACTCTTGCTACTCTGCCTCCTCCTGTAGATCGAGGTCCTTGCTGGTCCCTGTTTTATGGGGGCAGAGGGATGCTAGGTAGGAGAGACATTCTGTCTATGGTAGCTAGCATATACCTATAATCCCAACACTGGGGAGGCAAAGGCAGGAGGATCATGGACAGTTTGAGGCCAGTCTGAACTACATAGTGAATTCTAGGATGGCCAGGGTTACATAGCAAGGTCTTCAACCCCGCACCCCCAAACAAAACAACAACAAAAAACAAAGGCTCTCATCTGGAAACAGCTTTTAAAAACTTTTTATGATTTTTATTTTTATGTGTATGAATATATTGCCCGCATATATGCAAGTGCACTTGTGTCATGCAATGCCCATGGAGGTCAGAAGAGGATAGTGGCTCCCCTGGAACTGGAGTTATGGATGGTTGTTAGTCACTACGTGGGTGCTTGGAATCAATCCCGAGTCCTGTGAAAGAGGAGCCAGTGCTCTTAACCACTGAGTTGTCTCTCCAGCCCCTGGAAACAGCTTTATAAACCTGCTAACTCGGAGCTGGGGAGATGGCTCAGTTGGTAAAGGGCTTGCCAGATGAGGATCTAAGCTTGATCCCCAGCACCCATGTGCAAAGCTGGGCATGGCTGTGTGTGCCTGCAGGCCAGTGCTGGGGGCATGGAGACAGGGTGATCCCTAGGGAGGTGGAGACAGGGTGATCCCTGGCGCTCACTAGCCAGCCAACCTAGCCAAACTGGCCAGTTCCAGAAACTGAGTAACTGGTACTGACCTCTGGCTGCAAACGCACTCACACGCATGCACACACTCACAAACACGTATGTGTATACCCACACAGAAAACTCCAAGAACACAGATGGGGGCAAGAAAGCCAGCTTTTCTTATCTCAGAATCATTTGAGATCAAATCAGCAGAACACCAAGAATCACCTGTCCCACCCTGCCTGCTTCCTTGGATGAACTGAGGCCCGGGAGACGGGAGGAGGGGTGAATAGGATTCCAGGCTTTCATGGGAAATTTTCTTTCCTTGGACCTCGTAACCTATGAAAGGTGTCCTGAAAACTCCATTCCTGCCACCCCAGGCTGACTGTAGTCCACCAACATACAGGTGGGGTACCTGCCTCTCTGTCTGGAAGGCCTCCTCTCTCCACCACCAAGGAGCCTCCAGTGTGAGTTCCCCAGACAGACGCTCAAGGAGAGCCTCCATGGTCCCAAGGAAATGTAAGTTCCCTACCCCCAGCAGGCCTCAATGCAGCCCATATATCACAGAACCAACAGGCCAAAGGCCACCGAGGGCCTGAAACGCGATGCCTGTTCTGCCCTCTGCTAATGGAGACATCTCACAGGCCTTGGCATCTCTTCCTGCCATGACAAAATGCTATAAAAGGCTAGACTCTGAGGAAGACTGGCTCCCATGGATAACTTGGGAGACTCTAGCTGGCCTGGATTAGAGACAACTTACAACAGAGAGGGAGTCCCAGTGGAAAACAAGACAGGATATGAAAAACTTGAAAGCCATGCTCTTGCCAGGCACAGTAGCATATACCTATAATCCCAACACTTGGGGAGGCAAAGGTAGGAGGATCACTGAAAGTTTGAGGCCAGCCTGATCTACAGAGTGAATTCTAGGCTGACCAGAATTACCTAGCAAGGCCCTGTCTCAAAACACCAACCAACCAACCAACCAACCAACCAAAACCTGAAGCCCCAAATAGGTATGTGTCTGTGTGTTTTGACAGGGTGATGATGCCTGCAGGAGTTTACAGCAGTGTGCCAGGATCAGACCAAATTGCAGCAGAAAATGGCTGCCTCCCTCCTACAGTACCAGCCAAGAACATGCAATAAAACAGGATGGTAACAGGGTGTGGAAGAGAATGCAAAACCTGACAGCATTTTAAGTATAAAATGTTAACATCAGGGGTCAAGGAAATGTCTTAATGGCAGCTGGCTAATGTGAGTCCAAGACTTCAGGGGCATTCCATTCCTCTGCACTCACAGCAACACAGACAAGTGGTCTGAGACATCCAGGTCTAAGAGGACCTTTTCCTGTTTCCACAATTGCTCTGGAGGCTTCACCTTGTTCCAGGCTCCTTTCCTGCCCTGGAACTCACAGCTACTGGGAATGGCAGGTGCTAATTATTATTATTAGTTTTTTGCATATGTGTGTGCATGTGTGTTGTTGCATGTTGTGACATTAGGTGTTTTCTTTAATTGCTCTCTACCTTGTATGTTGAGGCATCATCTCTCACTTGAACCCAGGGCTAGCCTTATTAGTTTGTTTCAGCCTCCAGATTGCCGGGATTATGGGTGGGCTACAGTATATTCACCCAGTGTTTATGTAGGTGCTGGAGATCCTAACTCTGGTCTTCACACTGGCACAGCAAGCACTTTACCCAGGGAGCCACCTCCCCAGCCCTATCGGGTATTAATTCTAAATATAGGATCTCATGGCTTTGTACACTGGTGACCTCAGCTGTGCAGGGTAGTGGGGGAGGGTTCACAGGGGTGGGCGGCCCGAGTTCATAAAGAGAGCAATGCAGGCAGAGGGAGCAGCTTCTGTAGGGGTCTGTGGATGGGTCAGGGCTTGGCTAGTATGGATGCCACCAGGAAGTGATGAGGAGAAAGATGCGAGTCCAGAGAGGACAGAGCTTGAGTCTGGGTCGGCCCCCTGAGAGTCTCGGCCAACCATGGGGCTGTTTTAAGAGGTATGGCAGACCTGTGTGGTCAGGAACACATCCAAGCTGTAGTATACCGATACAGTCAGCTAGGCTGTGTTTTCAATGAGGTCTCTTTGAAAGGTGCAGACCCCATAAGGGATATGCTTAGGCCTGATGACTATTTCATGGGTCCTGGTTAGTTCCAAATCAAATATCTCTAGACACCTCTAAGAACAGTGGTTGCTAGGGCTCCTTCCCAGTACATTCAGATTCCTCATGGCAAGAAGCAGGAAACATGAAGTTCAGAGCACACATAGATGTGGTCTTAAATCTTCTCTGCCACATACAACCTGGCAACCTAAAGCAAGTTTCCAGGCTTCTCTGAGCCTTGGAAACATGCGGTATCAAGACTGTCTCCTAGGTCAGTGTGGATTTATTAAGTTCAAGCTATGGAAATCCTCATTACTTACTTTGATATGTTATAGATGCAAAAAAGATTGATGCTTATTAATATAATTCACACATAGGGAAGAATGAGCAGAGGTCATGCAAAGACATCCAAAGTACACAGCTGCTGTTTGGCAGCAGCTCCACTGGCTACAAAGGAAGACCTAGATTTCTGCTTACTTGCCAGCAGGAGACAGGAAATGGCCACAGTATACAGCTGCTTGGAAGTGGTGATGTTGTACTGATCCATGAAGTGGTCCAGCAGGTAGACAGCCAGGTGCCGGGCCGCAGGGCATAGCTCGCAGTGTCTGCTCAGCAGGGTCAGAATGTCTACAAAGAACCGACGGCTCTTCAGGAGGGGCGAGTGGGCATGGAAGGCAGGCAGCTTCAGTTCCTGGAAGACAGGTGAACAGAGAAGTGTCAGGGCTGTTCCTCTGACAGCGTGGGGCAAGGGGGGTGGCAACACTGAGACCCAGGGCCTACTTATGAACTGACCGGCAGGAGGGTGAAGATTCCCTCCACATCCTCACTCATTTGCTTCAAATCTGTTCTAGAAACCCTAGACCAGTTCCCATCCACCCTCCCTAAGCACAAGCCCATTAATACCTACATGATAACAGAGAAAGCCAGGCATGAGAGCTTGGATGAGGGACCCACATTCAAATTCTGGTTCCAAGTCATTTGCTTTCCTTTGCTTCCTCTGATAGCTGAGGATTAATGAGATGTGCACCAAATGTCCAGCACACAGAAACTTCTCAGGGTTCGCTAATTCCCTCTGTGCATAGGATTGTGACTGGCAAGGTGTTTTCTTTTTTTTTTTTTTAAGTCAACCTAAAAAATGTGGTTGCCAGGTGAGTTAAACACAACTGTAATCCAAGCACTTAGGAGGCAGAGGACAAGAGGATGGCCACAAGTTTGAGGCCAGTCTAATCTACACAGCCAGTTCTAGCCAGTCAAGGATACCTAGCAAGGGTCTGTCTCAACAAATTTGAAATAATAGTTCGGCAAACTTCTTCACTCTGATTCACTGATTGTTGACATCTTGCCTTCTCTCTCCATGCGCATACACACTTCTCTCTAATAGTTCTAAGCATCAAGATTTTCCCAGCAAGAAGGCAACTTCTACTTTGGAATATATACATTGCCAGGGTATCTGAATTTATTTGCCAAAACTCAAAGAAATATTGAACCAATAAGGACTGATTCATTTATTTACTTATTTATTTTGGAGACAAGGTCTTACTCTGTAGCTCAGAGTAGAGGGGAACAGTCTCGAATTTGAGTAAGTTCTATTATTTCAGCATTCCAAGTGCTGGGATTTCTGGCATAAATCACCGAATGTTTTTGTTTTTGTTTTTCAAGAAAGGACATGGTCTCACTATGTAGTCCAGGCTGGACTATAACTTGCTATCCTCCTGACTCAGCCTCCCAAGTGTTGGGATTATAGATACGCACTATAGTACTCTGTTCCAACAAGAATTTTTATGATAGAAAAAAATTCCTTACATACCTAAGATACTTTTTTTTTTTTTTTTTTTTTTTTTTTTTTAAAAAAAAAAAAAAAAAAAAAAAAAAAAAGATCCCGAGTGCTGGAATTAAAGGCATGTGCCACCACGCCCGGATGAGATACTTACTTTTAAGGAACATTTTCTTACTTTGTGTGTGTGTGTGTGTGTGTGCGCGCGCCATGGTGCACATGTGGCAAATGGGAGGAAAACGGCAACTTGCAAGGGTTAGGGTTAGCTGTTTTTCTACTATGGGGGTCCTGGGGATTGAATTCAGACTGTCAGGTTTGGTAGCCAGTGTCTTTACCCACTGCCAGCCTGATATTTACACTTTAATCAAAGCAGGTTAGATGCTATTTGGTTAGAAAATATCTTAGTAGCCAAGGCATCAGTGCCACTTTCCTTATAGGAAGTCCAGCACCATGAGAGGGAGGGAACTGGAGGAAGAGGCTCCTGAGCAGACTGACGTGCAAGAGAAAGATGGGTAGAGGTCTGAGTGCACTGGGTTCTGCTGACACAGAGGCTTCAGGAGCAGAAACAAGGCTGCTGGAGGCTGGACGCTGGGACAAGTTGCTGATACTGTTTCACTGGCTCTGGAAATGATCATCGAGACCACCTCTAAGAGACCACCTTGCTGCAACATAAACACTCCTCTGCCCCAGATCCATGGTATTCTGGGCTAGTTCTGTTCTCACTTGTGGACAAGTGTAATGTGTACAATTAATAATCTCTTATGCTGTTTCAAATATATACATATATATGTAAATGTATCTTGGTGACATTCTGTCAACTATGGAAATGAGAGAGAGGCAAAACTGAAGGCAAATAGGAAGGAAGCTGGCAGACAAGGAATGATGAGCACGTAAGTAACAAGTTCATTGGGGATGACATTAAAACAAATTGTTATGTCTTGTGTATCAGCCTACCCCTTAAACAGTGCTGAAGACTGAACCCAGGGCCTTGCACATGTTAGGCAAGCCTCTGCCACTGCACCCTGCACAGTGTCTCTCTAGCCCTTTACTCAACCAGCCGCAGACCAGGACTAGAAAGAAATGTCCGTTATTGACTAGGGAAGTATCAAGATCCTTCTACACGTTAGCACAATTCCAGGCTCCAGGGATGTTCCATGAGTAAGACAGACACAGACCTAAATGTAGGACTTAAAACTATAAAACTCTTGGCGGGGGGGCAGAATCAGGAGTAAATATCTACGACTTCAGACAAGGCAACGGTTTCTTAGATACGATTCCAAAAACTGATGCAGCAGAAAAAATATTAGCTAGATGGTATTTGCTGCTCCTGCAGAGGAGCTGAGTTTAGATCACAGCACTCACATGATGAAGCTCAAAACCATCTGTGACTCCTACTTCAGGGGATCTGACACACCCCATTATGGCTTCTGTGGACACTTGGATTCATGTGGCATACATACATACATACATACATACATCATACATACGTAAATAAATAAGAATTAAATAATTATTTTTAAAACTTTTGCCTCATGGGGGCTGGAGAGATGGCTCAGTGCCATCTGCTGACTGCTCTTGCAGAGGACCCAGGTTCGATTCCCAGCACCCATAAGGCGGCTACGAATCATCCTTAACTCCAGTTCCAGGGGAATCTGAAGCCCTCTTCTGACCTCCATGGCATTGCATGACACAGGTGCACTCACATACATGCAGGCAATACACTCATACACATAAAATAAAAATAAAAAAATATTTTAAAAAAGACGGAGTCTAGAACACATAAGGAATTCTTACACCACAGCCATAAAAAGATAATCTAACTTAAAAATGGGCAAAGAAGTTGAAAATAGTGGCACATGCTTTTATGCGACTGTGCACTGGGGAGGCAGAGCAGGAGAGCTGAGTGAGGCCACTCTGGATTACATAGTAAGCTTCAGGCCAACACTCCCTCACTTCCCCCATCCTCCCAAAAATCAATAAAATAAATAGGAGCTTGAGAGATGACTCAGTGGTTAAGATCACTTGCTGCTCTTCTGGAGTACCTGAGTTCAGTTCCCAGTACCCATGTCAAGTGGCTCACAACCTTCTTTAACTCCAGCTCCAGGGGATCCAATACCCTCTTTTGGCCTCTGCAGGCACTACTCCCCACATGAATGTGCATACATGCATATGTGCACACACATAACTTCTTAAAAACTAGAATTTTTTTTTCCCAGTGAGATAGAGTTTATTTGGCAGGGAAAAACGCTCGGGACAGTCCCCAGTTCGGGATAGAGGAGCTGACAAAACGAGAATTTTAAAAAGTAATAATATAGGGGCTAGAGAGAGGGCTCAGTGGTTAAGAGCACTGGCTACTCTTGAAGAGGACCCAGGTTTGATTCCCAGTACCTACATGGAGGCTAACAACTGTCTGCAACTCCAGTTTCGGGGAAATCTGACTCCCTCTTCTGACCTCTGGGGGCATTGCATGGCACAGGTGCACTGACATATATGCAGGTAATACACTCATGTCTACATAAAATAAAAATAACAAAATATTGGAAGAATAATAAAATAAAAATAGACAAAATATTGAACAGGCATTTCTCCAAAGAAGATTAAGCATATAAAAAGAAGTTGAACATTGCTAATTGTTAGGGAAACACAAAGTGTAAACCACAGTAAGATACTACTTCATACCTAGTGGGATGAATGTTAACTTAAAAACAAAAACAATGTAAAAAAAACACAAGCTTAGGACTAGAGAGATGGCTCAGCGGTTAAGAGCACTGACTGCTCTTGCAGAGGACCCAGGTTTGATTCCCAGTACCTACATGGTGGCTAAGAACCATCCTTAACTCCAGTTCCAGGGGAATCGGACACCCTCATCTGACCTCGGAAGCACTGTACAAGATGGGTGCATTGATATACATGCAGGCAATACACTCATACACATAAAATAAAAATAATAAAAAAACACAAGCTTAAAATAGGTGATGAGGATGTGGCATACTGGAACCCTTGCATACAGTTGGTGGGAAAGTCAAATGGGGCAATAACACTATGCAGAGGAGCTTGGCAGATCTTCCAACAATTATACCACACGAGCCAGCAATTCCAATCCCTGGTGTAGACCTTAGAAAAATAAAAACATGGCCGCACTACAGTGAAAGCTGTGCATGGATGCATGAGAGCTGGTCTTTCCTGAAGGGAGGAAAGTGGGCCTGAGCAAAGCTTGGGTACAGATTTCCTTTTTTGCGGGGGAGGTCTGTTTGAGACAGGGTCTCCGTGTAGTGGGGCTTAGAACTCACTATGTAGATCAGGCTGGCCTTAAACTCCCAGAGATCCACCTGCCTCTGCCTCCCAGGGGCTGGGACTAAAGGCGTGCACCACCTTGCCCAGTTTGGGTGCAGATTTCCAAACCATTCCTTCTCCTTTCTTTTGCTAGCTATCTCTGCAGCCCTGGAATCTTTCTTATGGTAGGTGCTCGGAGCTTAAATAAATTCCTTCTTCTCTCTTAGGTCTACATATGAAGAAACTAAGTTTGAAAAAGTCCCTTAATCTCAAGGCTTATAGAACTAACAACAGAACTGAGGCCAGCTGACTTTCAAAACAATGGGTTTCATTCATTCCAACATTTTCATATTTGTCTATCTTGTATCATTTAACTTTGCTCTTTGTTACTCTTTAACATTTTAATTTATTTTTATTATTTTATGTGTATGAGTGTATTGCCTGCATGTAGATGGGTGCATCCATGTTGTGCAATGTGTGAGGAGTTCAGAAGAGGGTGTCAGATCCCCTGGAACTGGAGTTACCGACAGTTGTTAGCCATGTAGGTGCTGGGAATTGAACCTGGGTCCTCTGCAAGAACAGTTAAGTGTTCTTAACCTCTAAGACATCTCATCAACCCCTGGACTTTGCTCTTTGTATGTGAAAGTGTTTGTATGTGACCCATTTAGTTAGCCAGGGACATCTGCATGAGCACTGGACTGGAACTATTCACTGAAGCCTTGTGGGATTACCAGTGGGTATACAATTGAGGGCAATGACTTTCCCTTTCCTTGAATCTTTCAGTAGCAAATAGTTCAGTGGCAAGAGGTGGGGCCCCCTGAGCTCTCCTCCATCCATGCCTGACAAGACCGTTCTTTTGCAGACCCAGTGACGGCATCCACAGCTGCTGAGTTTGTGATTGTAGTGGCTGTGTGTTGCACAAAAGATCGCTTCTTTATTTTTTGAGACAAGGTCCCATGTAGCTCAGGATGGCTTCAAGTTCACTATGCAGCCAAGGGACGACCTTGAACTTCAGATCCTACTTTCTCTACCTCCTAGGTACTGGGAGAGCTCTCCTCCATCCATGCCTGACAAAACCGTTCTTTTGCAGACCCAGTGACGGCATCCACAGCTGCTGTGAGTTTGTGATTGCAGTGGCTGTGTGTTGCACAAAAGATCGCTTCTTTATTTTTTGAGACAAGGTCCCATGTAGCTCAGGATGGCTTCAAGTTCACTATGCAGCCAAGGGACGACCTTGAACTTCAGATCCTACTTTCTCTACCTCCTAGGTACTGGGATCACAGGCCACTGAGTTACCATGCTCAGCTTTACTTTTTGCTTCTTGAGACAGGGTCTTGTTAATGTAGCTCAGGATTGCCTTAAACTTGCTAAGTTGCTCAGGCTGGCTTCAAATTCCTGCCTTGGCCTCCCAGGTCCTGAGATTATAAGCACATACTACCATGATCAGCCCAACATTTTATTTTTAAAATCATGGAGTTATTCCCATCTTAAGAAAACCTCAATTGGGGCCAAAGAGATGGCTCAGGAGTTAGGAGTACTGGCTGCTCTTGCAGAGGACCTGGGTTTGGTTCTCAGCACCCACATAACTGCTTGCATCTATAG
>NW_008358387.1:2319395-2322333 GCF_000622305.1 Nannospalax galili
GGTTCGGTTCCCAGCACCCACATGGCAACTAACAACCATCTGTGACTCCAGTTCCAGGGGATCTGACACCCTCTTCTGGCTTCCACAGGCTTCTGCATGACACAGGTGCACTTACATACATGAAAGCAATACACTCATACACATAAAATAAAAATAACAAATAATATATTTTTTAAAATGTCACTTCCTGGGATTGGAGAGATGTCTCAGAGGTTAAAAGCGCTGGCTGCTCTTGCAGAGGACCCCAGTTCAATTCCCAGCACCCACATGGCATCTAACAACCATCCATAACTCCAGTTCCAGGGGATCTGTCGCCCTCTTCTGTCCTCCATGGGCACTGTACAACATGGGTGCACTTACATACATGCAGGCATAACAATCATACAAATAAAATAAAAATAAATTTAAAAAAAAGGTCACTTCCTGAGAGGGGCTTTCTCTGAATCCCATCATTCCAAATCAGGTTCGTATTTTCTCATATATTTTTTTTCCTTTTTTTTGAGACACGGTCTCTCATAACTCAGGCTAGCTTCAAACTTGTTACATAGCCAAAGATGACCATGAACTTCTGACCTTCCTGTCTCTGCCTCCTGAATGCTAAGTGCTGGGCTTACAGATTATAAGTATGTGCCACCACAAGTGGTTGACGTGGTGCTGGGGACCCTGTTTGCTAGGCAAGGATTTTACCAATTGACCTACATCCCCAGCCCACTGTTCTTCATGGACGAAATTAGACTTACTTATGTGTCTTCCTGCTAAACTGCAGGCTCTCTCTGGAGGTCAGGGCCAGATGTTATCTGTACAATCACCCCACATTCAGTATGATGGGTTAGCACACAGGAAGGTGCCTAAAAATATGTGTTGAGTAGAAAAGAATGAGTACAGAGTCATCCTTCCCTGTAGAGAACACTCCCCCCATGTGGGGAGGCAGTTTGATCTGGGCTGTGAAGCCAGGCTGTATCAGTTCTATTTACTAACTTTGGGAACATGAATTCTGTGGCTTTCAGCCTCGTCAGAAGCGCAGGCATCATGCAGCTGTAAAAGTAACGTATTTGGCATGCACCAGCACTCCAAGAATGGAGAACAGCCCTTCCCTGGAACTGGGTAATCAAACCAGATAAGCTGGGTTTATCTAAGGCCTAGAGCCTTGGGGAAGGCTACTGGAGCTCTCAAAGGAAACTGCTTTGAGTAATGTGGAACAAAGCTTTCTACCTTAGGGTGTGTGGACAGCTGGGGCTGAGGAGGCCTTTGCTGAAAAGGACAGCTGTCTATCAGTCTGCTCTGCAGGGCCCCCAAACCAAATGGAATTAGTCGCGCTGAGCCTCAGCCTCTTCCTGTCCCCCCAGAGAAGGGTGATTCTTTGGCATATGAAGAACAGCACAGGGCTCCAACATGCCCACCCTGTTTAGTTTGAAAGTCCAGCTAATTATTTCACTAACCCAATTAGGAAGGGAGAGGCACTCATTACTGGGCTTTGCCCTAAGGATCTGCATTCCTCCCCAAGCACTCTTGACCTAAGCCTGCTCAAGGCTGCAGCAGCTTGAGTGCAGGAAGCAGGCCCCTCTGCTGAGTGGCCTGAATTGCAAAGACAAAAGAGCAGTCTGCCCAGGATGGCTTGCAAAGCTTTTCCCAGATTGGACGGGCACTTGGCAGGCTGTCAGCAACCAGCTTGGCAGAGTGGGCGGCAGAACAGAGTCAGGAAGGAATGACCTTCCTTTCAGCACCCGTGGAGCTAGCAGCAAGGCTGCAGGAGGAAGGGGATAAGAGGGACAGAGGGATGGAAGGGGCTTTCTGACAACCCCCACTCCTCAGCTGTTGGCCGCTTATCACGGACTCAGGAAGGAGCACCTTCTGTCACAGGTACAACTAGAGATGCACAGATGGAGGCATGGGACAGATGGCCATGGCCGTGACAGTTCAGGGGAAAAGCTACCTTATAAAAACCTGCTTTTGTTATCATAGTGGGTGTTTAAAAAAGTAATTGCTATGGACTAAAAACCCCTGTAAATGTATACCAAAATGTTCACAGTGGTTATCTGTTCAGGGGATGGGAGGGGCTGAAATTCTGCCTGGATTTTGTTTTCCTGCTTTTCAACATTGCCTAAACTTTAAAAAAAAAAAATCACTATATAATTATTTTTCTATTTAATTATATTCAATTATTAGATTTCCATCTTGAAAAGGAAAGATGGATTGATGGAGAGGACTAAATCACTCCTATATTCAATTCAAATAAAAATTTCCCCCTTTGAAGGTAAATCCTTCATGCTTAGTAGGCATGTTTCACCCTCCTATAATGCAGAGCACGCGCCAAAGTCTTTAGTAGCTTCCTTTTTCTTCTTTTTTACTAGTTACGTTATATGTTAACTGATGAATTTTATTATTTATTATTATGTGTATGTGCCTGCATCAGTTTATGTGCACCATGTGCATGTAGTGTCCGAGGACGCGAGAAGAGGGCATCGGATGCCCTGGAACTGGAGTTACAGGCAGATGTGAGTCACCGGATGCGGTGCCAGGGAGCAAACCCGGATCCTTTGCAAGAGTAGCAAATGCTCTTGACCCAATTGAGCCATCTCTCCGATCCCTCATTGATGAATTTTAAAAAGAAGAAAACAGGGGCTGGAGAGATGGCTCAGCAGTTAAGAACACTGGCGATTCTTGCAGAAGATCTGGATTCTAATCCCAGTACCAACATGGCAGCTAACCACTGTCCGTAACTCCAGTTCCAGGGGATCCGACAGCCTCTTCTGTCCTCCGTGGGCACTGCACGACACAGGTGCACTTACCTACATGAAGGCAATACACACATACACATAAAATAATAAATAAATATTAAAAAAAAGACGGAGAATTGATGCCACAAAGTTGTTCCTCTGACCTCCACACTTGCACTGTGAATAACTACAAAACTTTGAAAAAACACAAATACTTGTAA
>NW_008358387.1:2322952-2358929 GCF_000622305.1 Nannospalax galili
ATAAAATATTTTTTTTTAAAAAAAGAAGAAAACAACAAATGATTCTTTCTAATCTCTCATTCAGTGGGATTCAGAATCAAGGACAGTGAGTTCTCCAGGTTTCCTTTATGTAGATGCTTAGAACATGGGATCACACAACTGCTTCCCACTTCCCCCTCAAGAGAGCATCTCAAACATTTTCAACGACTGCATAGTATTTCACAAGGTTGTGCTGTGAACCCTGATTGCGAACACATGGGTTGTTGCTCTTTTTCCAGCTCTCTGCCCCCCACCATGTTTAGAGAGGCATTCCTCAACTTCTGCTTCATATACCAGCACTCCAGAGGTTTCTCATAAGCCACAGGTATTGCTACCTGAAGGGTTATTCACTGAATTCTCTCATTTCACACAATGGGTCACACACACCTGTCACACAAGAGGGGCTAATGAATACCTGTTGAATGAGTGAATGCATGTATGAATACATGAATGGAATATCCAGAGGAAATCCTTCCTGTCCGTGGCCTTTCACGCCACCTTTCTCCTTGGGTTCCCTTAGTTATCCTGCATCCTTCCTTGGGGTAACCAATAGGGGGGGCAGTATTACTGCCCCTAGATGAGCACCTGCCTGTTGTAATATGTGGACCAGCACGTGTGAGACCAGAAGAGCCATTCAGAGGGAAGAAGAGATGGTGATGTCAAGATGGGTTTGATTCCCTTGGAAACTGCTTCCAGGGCTGGTGAGATGGCTCAGCAGATAAAGGTGCTTGCCACCAAGCTGGATGAATTGTTTGAGTCTCAGGACCCACAAGGTGGAAGAAGAGAATATTACTACAAGTTGTCCTCTGACCCCCATGGCATGCACACACACGTCTCTCTGTCTCTCTCTGTCTCTCTCTATATATAATAAATTTATATATTTACAAAATATGTGTAATAAAAAGAACCACCGTTCCTGCTGTCCTTGAGCTTTGCCTGGGGGGTCCTCCAGCAGAAAGGGGGTTACCTGAGGAGTGTTGAGAGAGGAAAAGGATGTATGAATAACAATCTACACAAAGCCCCACACTGAGCTACATACATAGGCAGTGGGGCTGTTGGGCCGGGTCCTCTCTGCCAGTCCTCCCCCACAGCTGCACTGACCCCACCTTCTGATATCTGTGCTGGGCTCGGAGGTGCTGGATATGAGCAGTGTTGGTGTGCGGGGCCAGCCCCAAGAGTAGTTATATAGGACGAAGCCCACAGCCAGCACACAGCTCTGATGTAGAGTGTGAAGGTTCAGCATGAGCTCTGACAGGTTCTGATGGCATCTGAAGAGTCAGGGCACCACGAGCCCCGCCAGATACCACCAGCTTCCCTCATTTTCACTCTTAGCGTCCTGTGTTATGTCATTTTCTTCTCAAACGCTTTACAGTTCCACTCCTCATCAATGCTTCCTTCAGAGTCGGCTTAAAAGTCACTTCCTCGCATCCTTGTAATGCTTCTGTCAAACACTTCCCAAGCAACTTTCACTCGTTCCCTCACTGGTACACTCTCCTTTCCCTTCCTCCACACTAGACTGTCAGCAGCAAGGGGCAGGGACTGCGCTCAAGTCATCCAGCTTATGACCCCCAATACCTGATATAAAAGAGATGCTCAACAACTACCCAAAGTTCTTTATTTGAGACTGGGATATACTACTAGAAACGGACATGGAAGAGTGATTTGTCCTTGTCGCAACCTGCAGTTCTAACACCTGCAAAGACCAGAGGGGAACAGCCAGTGCTCTTCCTAGAGACTGGAACAACTGAAGTCCAGGGAAAGAAAAAGCATTTTCTTGCCTAGGTGTGCCTAGGAAAGGTGCCTCAGTCTACCCAGCATAAGCAAAGGTTTCCAAGGAGGAAACAGACCAGTATTTATGAAGGCTTGTAAACCTCAAGAAGAAAGATATTTATGTATGAAAATATCACAGTGAAATCCATTACTTTGTATGCTAACTAAAAATGTTAAAATAAAAAGATTAAAAGAATTATAAACTATGTACCATCAGACACATCAGAGATGATGTTTCCTAAAGTGTGTTCCATGATACACTAGTTTTGTGACATGCTCCCTAAAGAAAGGGTTTCTAGAAGCCACAGTTTGAGAAACAATGCATACCACATGGTTCTTTTAAAAAAATATTTTATTATTTTTATTTTTTGTGTGAGTGTACTGCTTGCATGTATGTAAATGCACCCAGAGGTCGTGCAATGCCCACAGAGGTCAGAAGAGGGCACTGGATCCCCTGGAACTAGAGTTATAGACGGTTGTTAGCCACCATGTGGGTGCTGGGAATTGAACTGGGGTCCTCTGCAAGAGCAGCCAGTGCTCATAACCATTGTGCCAATTCTCCAGCTCCTCCTTTTTTAAAAAAATATTTTTATTTTATGTGAGTGTTGTGTGTCTGCTACATGTATGTAAGTGCACCTGTGTCATAAAGTGTCTGTGGAGGCCAGAAGAGGGTGTTAGATCCCCTGGAGCTGGAGTTACAGGTGGTTGTTAGCCACCCCGTTGGGTGCTGGAAACCAAACCCAGGTCTTCTGCAAGAGCAGCCAGTGCTCTTAACCTCAGAGCCATCTCTCTAGCTCTCACACTGTTCTTTGCTAAAAGGAATCACGAATTAACACAGGAGAGTCCCTGAAACATTTGTTCAGCCAAAAATACACAGCTGTTGAGCAGTGGTGCCCTGTAGGAAAATGGAACCCAGAGGTAAGACTGGAGAAGACCCTCCGCTTGGTGCTTCATAAGCTGATGATTCCTCTAAACCCAGAGATTTACTGAAAAGGTTGCTCAGTTCCACCTGTCAAAATGCCCTGGAAAGAAATTCCCCACTGTCACACCATTAGGTGCCTGAGAGGGGCTGATGAGAGGCCATAGAAACAGATGCGGGGAAACCCCAAGAGGCTAAGGGACTGGGTGCCTTCCTGAAGTCCAGGGACGGGGGCCAGGACTATACACTCCCACCCCATCTCACATACAATACTTCATATATCAGTATTTTGATGGTTTCCAGTCCTCTATAAACACTGGTCTGTGTCCTCCATAGAAATCCTGTGCTGCTATTTGGTAGGTAGAGGTACATGTCACCCTAAGGCAAGGAAGGACAGGACCTTTATCTTCTCTCACTGAAACCCAGCACCCTGGGCTTCCTGTACTTCTTTCAGGACTTCATGTATACTTGGAACTGCACACTACAACAAACAATTTTACACAGTCTCCTGAGATACACAGATCAATCTGTATTGACCTGTATCCATACAGATCGATATAGGTTTCAAATACATCATCTGGAAGTGTATTTGTCACAGAAAGAGGTGAGGAAACACCATGTGTAACTAAGGTGATCCACAGGAAGTGGAGACTTGAAAATCGCAGAGAAAAAAGCAAGGAGGGGGGAAGGGCTCTTCAAAGGCCTTGAGCTGGGCTCCAGGCTCCATGCCTTAGCAGACTGCTTCAGAGGCTGGTTTTCAGTAAGGTGTGAACACCTCTGCAGGAACCCTGTTTCAACACTCTCCAGAAGCCAACAATGCTGAGTAACATCCCCTTCTGCGGAAGTTGGGCCAAACTTCCTTCCAGCAGGGTGAGAGTCATGTCCTGTGACATTTGTCACTGGCCCCCTGAACTGCTCAGCAAAGGGCAGGTAGGCCAGCTCCACCCACCTCCTCATTCTGGAGAGCCACAGCCACTCCCCTACCTCCCCCAGTAACCCTCACTCATGTCTCTGAACCCTTCAAATGCCCCTCCCCCACAACATTTGAGGTGTCTTTTATCATACCCCCAAGGTCTTTACTTCAGTCAGCCTCCTAATAAGTTCACATTCCTCTCACCTCATGAACTGGGGGTGTCCCTCATTCTCCACACCTTCTTATCTAGGGGCAGGGTCCTATGTGAGCCCGCTTCCCTACGGGCTCTGTAATGGGTTCAATCCTTGAATCAGTCTCCCTGTCTCTGTCTTTCCTAAAGCCCACACATGCTAAGCAAGTGTTCTGGGTATGATAGCCAGTCCAAGTCAACTGCTCTGCTGCTGCGGACCCCAGAGCCCTTCACTGCCGACTCCCAACTCCTGGCACCCATCTCCAGATTTCTTCTGTGGCTTCTTCTAGGCATCCTGTCCTTAATGTGGAGCCCACAATGGATAAGTAGGATAACCTCCACTGCTATCCCCCAAATGAGGCTCTGCTCCCCTCTCAATCTAGTTTCGGGTCAAATGACTGTCCATTGACCACATGCATCAGGATCTCCTGGGACCTGGTTTACTACTGGAGGCTCACAGTTTAACAGTGTTACCACCCCCAAATTTCATGTCTCCCCAGAACTTCAGAATGTGATCTTATTTGGGAAGAGAATCTTCGCAGGTGAAATCAAATTAAAATCAGGTCATCATGAATTAGGATGGGTTCTCACAAGAAGAGAAAACAAGACAAACGGAGAGAAGACAAGGTAAAGGAGACACAGACCGAAGCTGGAAAGATGGAGCCAGACTAAGGATCACCACGGACTGCCAGCTACCAACAACCACTGTGAGCTGGGAGAGGCCAGAAGGACCCTCTCTGAGAACCAACACCATGATTCCAAGCTTCCACCTGAGAACCATGAGAACACACTTCTGCGGTTCTAAACTTGCTCTTGGTGCCTTTGTCACACAGCCTAGGAACCACATTCAGCTCCCTAGCTCCTGACTCAGGAATCAAGACCTTCCAGGGTTAGAAGTGGGCCCTTTGCAAGTTTGAGTTGGATGTTTGACCACCAGCTCGACAAAGGTAAAGAACTCTAGATTGCTCAAAACGCAGGGCTTCCCTGTGCAGTTGGCTGGAAAGCACAAACAAAAACTGCACAGAAGAGCTGCTATAGCCTAGGTCAGGACGTTCGAGCAATTATTTCCTCTCCTTCCTCCCTTTCCTCTTCCTTTTTTTTTTGAGACAGGGTCTTATAGATCCCAGGCTGTCTTTCCAATAAGCTGTATATCAAGAACCTTGCACTTCGGATCGTACTGCCTTCCTTTTTTAAGTGCTGGGATTATAGGCAAGAGTGCCACCACTCTCTGTTTTATGTGAGGTGGGGGGCGGGGAGGGGGGCAGTGTCAAACCCAGGGCTTTGTACATGCTAAACAAACAACCAACTGATCTACACTCCCAGCCTCTCGGAGCGACTTCCATAATCAAAAGAGGTAACAGTTCACAAGATACTCAGGAGTCTTTGGGACCGGGTAGGTGCCCTGTAAACATCAACTTCCTTCTGTGGTGGGCAATATGTCCTTCAAGACCACTAGACAGTTTCCTTCTGGGACTCCCCAAGAACAATGTTCACTGTGAAGAGGCTAGTCATTCTCAGCTACAGAGAATCTTCATTCCAACACAGGAGCAACACACACCTTTTCATTCCTGCCTTCTGGTTCTCTTAACCCTAGAGTAAACGTCCTGCGCTGGTTCACACACCACTGCTCTAGACGGCTACCACACCCCTGATGACCAGGGCCCATCACCAATGAGCCAGCATGATTTCCTCACATTCTTCTCACACTTCCCCATGTGCTTTGGGGATAAGGTGTAAACTTCTAGGGAGACCAGCATCCCTGTCCTCTTCCAACTCACCAAACTAGTCCCCGTAGAGTTCATGCAGTCAGCACTGTCACATCCTATCCTGGGCTCTGCTAGATCAATTCCTCCAGACCTGTCTCCTCCTCTCCTCATCCTCTGAACCTCTACCTATATCTTCTATAGCTTTTCAAGACTCCCCAGGTAATGCCTCTTACTTTTTGTATGGCGATATAGGGGGTGAACTTTGGGGCCATACTGAATTTTTCATTTACTAGTTTCTTAGTCTTGAGTAAGTTATTCAATTCTCCAAACTTAGCATGGTCCATCTGTAAAATGGATGTAAATATAGGGCCCACTAGAAAGAGTTGCATGAGCACTTAGCTAATGGAAGGGAACTCCAGCTCTGAGCACTCATTAAATGGTGACTACAGATGTCAACCTCTTAGCACACAGCAAGCACCCATTAAAGGTGAACTGTGGTTACTGGTTTTATGGCCATTAACACACAGCTCTAAGTGGTTTTATATGACTACATTCTTAGGTATGCTAAAGATGGGCAGGACACGCTTTGGGATATGGTTTCTCCTGGCAAAGCCTCAGGATGGCAGGTTGTATATGAGGCTCATTAAATGCTGCAAGACAAAAAGGCTTCATAGTGGACCATGCTGAATGCCAACCAGGCTAAGATGGACCAAAGAGATGTCAGAAGTTTGCTTCCCCAGGCTCTGGCAGCAAAGCCTATGGTAGAAGACTTAACTTTCTCCCTCCTGCCAGAATGCTGAATCTACCCTCCCCCCAGACCCTTTCCAGAAATGTTACCACCTGGGAGGTCCTGACTCCTGGCAAGATGTCTCCAATTGGTCTAACAGAAATTCTCTAAGAAGCTAGCTTACGGTCAGTCTTAAAAACTACCACAAGAAAGTCGAGCAAAATGGTACGATATTATAATCTCCACACTTGGGAGGCTCAGACAACAGGATGGTGGTTTGAGGTCAGCATGGGCTACAACTGCCTAACAAATAAATAAATAAATAAATAAATAAATAAATAAATAAATAAATAAATGGAACCATGAGAAATAAACTCTGCAATATTCAGGGTAATGAAGTATTATTTCTGCAACTGGGTTCAGGAAAAGAAATGTGTAAAGATAGGATAAGGCAGATGTGTTAAAATGTTCACAAAACTGAGCACTCTTTCCAACTGTCAAAACTCAAAGTTAACAGGAAAAGACTAATTCTAACACCTAATCAAAAGCATTTTACCTAGCCTGGTGAAGGCCGGGTGTCAGGTGTTTGAGGGGAAGTCTGTGTTGTACCAGTTTGGATTTCAAGGATGTACTACAACCCCTCTCAGCACATGGTGAGCACTCACTAAGATGTCAACTTGTTTGCACACTGAAAGCACCTGATAAAGGTAAGTCTTGGCTAAGGTGGGACTCTGGGGACAGCAGTGGCAATGTTTTGAAACTACACCTTTCCCACCTACTAGGAGGTTTGGGCACATACTCAAGCTATTGGAGGCTGTTTCTCTACCACTGTGATGGAATTACTGGTACTGGACTACCTGCTCCTCCAGACTGTGGGAACAGGGAAACACAAAAAGGCAACTGTGGGCCGCAACAGATAGTGTGTCCATGATGAGCACACACTGATGAGGAACCACACACAACAGTGTTTGCTTAGGATCAGGAGATGTGGTTCTTGCCCTCAGAAGCTAACTGTCTAGACCCACATCAGATGATCGTGAAAATGTGTGTAAGTGTAGACTGTGCAAAGAGCATGTCTGATAATGTGCGACCAAGGGCCCAGCCTTGGTCTTGTGGGGAGTCAAGGGCAGTGATACTGGTGCCTAAAGCTGGAGAGCAATGAAGGGAAGCACATTATAACTGTATAGGAGCAGGGTGGGAATAAACCAGACTTCACAGTGAGCTTGAGGTGAATGAGAACATAACAAAGAATGGAAAATATGAGAACATGGGATGCTCATCAGGACAAATGCTCTGCTGTCTCTGAAATTCAACGGTGTGAAAAGACATTTTAAATGTGTGGTGAGGGAGGAGGCCATGAATGAATAAAAGACTTACATTAAAAAAGTGTAATACAGGTGGGCATAGTGGCACACACATTTAATCCCAACACTCAGGAGGAGAGGCAGGCTCATCTCTCTGAGTTTGAGGCTAACCTGGTCTCCATCGTGAATCCAGGCCTACTGTGGCTCCAGGGAGACCCTGTCTCAAAAAGACCAAAAGAAAAAAAACAAAGTGTAATACATAGGCCTCACCAGGATTCTGCTGTGGATAAATCAACTACAAAAGCCATTTTCTTTTAAAAGGTGAGGTCTTACTACCTTGTCCAGGCTAACCTTGAACACCTGGGCTCAAGCAATCATCCTACTTCAGCCTCCTGAATAGCTGCAATGACAAATGGATTCCGCCATGCTTGGACAAGTGCAAAAATCATTTATGAGACAACAAGCAACAGAAGACAGAAATAAATTATTGAAAATTTTGTCAGATGTCATAATGGCATAGTTACAGTAGGTAGACAGATAGATGATAGATAAATAGAGAGACAGAAATACAGACATAGATAAAGCCCTTATTTGGGTGGAATGACACTTTGGGGAACAAATAAAATAATCCTGAAGCAAGGTCAAAGGCACAAGCTCTCATGCTATTATTCTTTCTACTTTTATATTTTTTAAATCTCTATAATAAAAAGTTGGAGCTGGGGATGTACTTCAGTTGGTAGAGGGCTTTCCTAGTGTGCATGACACCCACCTATGATGGCACATCTGTAATCCCAGTTCTTAGGCGGTGGAAGCAGTAGGGTCAAGAATTTATCGTCAGTTACTCAGCGAGTTCAAGGCCAGTCGAGGCTACATGGGATCATGTCTCAAAAAAAAAAAAAATTAAACACTGGGGCTAAAGAGATGGCTCTGTAGGTGAAGGGCTTGGTGTGTACACAGCAGGAACTGAGTTTGGATTCCCAGCATTGGTGGAAAAGGCTGGGCACTGGTGGTGTAATTCCAAAGCTGGGAGGCAGACAGGAGGATCCCTGGTCAGCCAATGTAGCAGGCAGGTGAGCGCCAAGGGCAGTGAGAGAACTTGTCTCACAAAATAAATGGAGAAGTGACTGAGAAGATGCCCAATGTCAACCTCTGGCCTACACACACACACACACACACACACACACACACACACACACACGCACACACACGGGGATGATAAAAATAACCTTGTTTAAAGTAAAAAACATCTAGGGTGGAAGCCCTGAAAATAACCAGCTGAAACAACGGTCAGCTCCAGAGTCAGAGGTTCTTGGAATTGTTTGGATTTTTTCCTGTGACCAGAAATATCAGCTGTCTCCAAGATAAGACTGTCTACCATGTCCTCTCTAATGATGGAAGCCACCACATCTTACTGTGGGAATTTCATGTCCCCTTCTGACCAGCAACTCTGTCTAACTCTGGCCTTGCAATAATTGACTATGTTCAATTCCTAATGCCTCTGCTCTAGATAAAAATCCTCTGTTCCCTCACCTCTCCCAGCTCACCCAAATCACCTGATGACCACTTCCAGACCAAGCAGCAGGCCGTACAGGGAGAAAGACCCTGTCTCACAATGGCCAGGCTCTGGCACCATCTGCTCCAGTGAACTGCAAGGACCCCTGAGAGCCTCAGGGTAATTGAAACTCTTCTTCCAAAACACTCAATTACCAAGAGACTGCCACTTGGAGTACACATTGGCCAGGGTTAAGAGAGGGGCAAGAGTTTCCAGGGAAAGCCTCTCAGCAGCCCTCAGCCAGCCCCTGACAGGCTCTTGAGCTGGTTCCCTGCTACAATCAGGGGTTCATAGACCTCTGAGAAAACTGAGTGCCCTTCCCCTTGCCTTTGTGTCTCGGAGCTGCTCATTCCATGTCCTCATCTTTTAACACCCAGCCTATAAGACATCATCTTTAGCCAATCCAAATGGCACTAACTAAAAAAAAAATTTATTATTTTTATTTGACGTCTATGAGTGTATTGCCTGCGTGTAGGTAGGTGCGCCCATGCTGTGCAATTCCTGAGGAGGCCAGAAGAGGGCACTGGATCCTCTGGAACTAGAGTTAAGGAGGGTTTTGAACCCGGGTCTTCTGCAAGATCAGTCAGTGCGCTTAACTGGTGAGCCATCTCTCCAGCCCCAAATGGCACTAATTTTAAAAAACATTTTGTTTATTATTTTTATTTAATGTGTATGTGTGTAATGTCTGCATGTAGGAAGGTGTATCTGTGCTGTGCAATTCCTGAGGAGGTCAGAAGGGGACTCGGGATCCCCTGGAACTGAAGTTAAGGATGGCTGTTAGCTGCCATGTGGGTGCTGCAAATCAAACCAGGTCCTCTGCAAGGGCAACTAATGCTTTTAACTGCTGAGTCATCTCTCCAGTCCTGGCACTAATTTTTTAAAAAGGACTATACCTGGGTTAGTGTAAGTTACTGGGAAAACAGGCATCCTACACTGCATAAGTATACACTTTTGCAACCCCCTGGGAATTTATTAACTGGTGACACACAAGGTTCTTTTTAATTTTTATGTATAGTGTTTTGCCTGCATGTATGTTAAATGCAACATTGTAGTGCAATGCCCTCAGAGGTCAGAAAAGGGCATCAGATCCCTTAGAACTGGAGTTAAGGATGGAGTTAAGGGTGGCTGGGAACTGAATCCAGGTCTACTGCTGAGCCATCTCTCCAGTTTCCACATGTAAGGTTCTTAAAAATCATATCCTGTGACACACAATTTCATTTTACAAATTTATTCTGAAACAGAAAGATAAGGATCATCACTACAGTGCTTTGTAAAATTAAACGGTACACTCAACCTTCATGAGGGAAATGGATGATCAAACTGTTACACACATGATAAAAATAAACAGGCTCCTGAAAGATAAAATAGCATGGCTAGATCTCAGAAGCATTACATTAAAATTTTAAAAAGGCAGGTAAATGCTGGGCGTGGTGGTGCATGCCTTTGATCCCAGCACTTGGGAGGCAGAGGCAGGTGGATCTCTATGAGCTCAAGGCCAGCCTGGTCTACATAGTGAGTTCCAGGCCAGCTGGGGCTACGGAAAGACCCTGTCTCAAAAATACAAATAAATAAATAAATAAATAAATAAATAAGCAGGCAGGAATGAGTGCATATATATAATTCTATTTATATATGTGAAACTGCAGAAAAATTACAAGAACAAAGAGTAAATGAGGGATTATCTGGGGTTGGAGCAGGAGAGAGGAGCAGGGAGCTAAGCTGAGGTCATGTCCTCTGTCTCCATCATGTTAGTAACATGAGGTGTTTATTTGTGGAAACTCACAATACACTGTAACTGTACATACACTTCAGACCTATACATTGTACTATATGTATGTTACATTTGAGTTTGAAAAAAAACAAGCAAGTAGCTGACCCTAAATACACAGCAAGGAGCCTTACTTAATCAAGTCATGCTACAATTATAAAATAAAATCTTGGGGACTAGAGAGATGGCTCAGTGGTTAAGAACACTGGCTGTTCTTGAAGACTGGGTTTGAATCCCAGCACCCACATGGCAGCAAACAACTGTCTGTAACTCCAGTTCCAGGGGATCCGACAGCCTCTTCTGTCCTCCACGGGCATTGCGCGACACGGGTGCACTTACCTACATGCAGGCAATACATGCATACACATAAAATAATAAATATTTTAAAAAATAAAATAAAGTAAAATCTTGTGCATGAGATTAGCAAAGAACAAATAGTTAAAGACAGGGGTTGACTATGGGCTCATGTTCCTTTAATTTCAAAATTTGAAAGGCTAAAGCAGGAGGATCATGAGTTTAAGACCAGCCTGGACTAGATAGGAAGATCCTATCTAAGAACAACAGCAAAACTCAAAGACAGCAACAACAAAGGAGTATAGGAAGTCATATAGCACATGGAGTTATGGAAAAAATTACATTATAGAACTCTAAGTAGATACTTGATGTCACACTTATGCACATATTTGAATAAAAGCTGACCAAAAAGAAACATTCTATCCATTCAATAGGAATGCATTAAGTGCCTACGTCCCTTTGCTCACAGGGCTTCTGCTCTGTGGTTTTATTAAAAATTTAATTATGGGGCTGGAGAGATGGCTCAGCAGTTAAGAGCACTGACTGCTCTTGCAGAGGACCCGGGTTTGATTCCCAGCACCCACATGGCGGCTACGAACCATCCTGAACTCCAGTTCCAGGGGAATCCGAAGCCCTCTTCTGATCTCCACAGCATTGCACAATATGTGTGCACTCACATACATGCAGGCAATACACTCATCATACACATAAAATAAAAATAAATATTTTTTTTTAATTATTAAAATGTATACATTAAAATAATTAGAAGGATGTGGTGGTGCACACCTTTATTGCTAGCACTTGGGAAGTAGCAGAGCCAGGCAGATTTCTCTGAGTTCAAGGCCAACTGATCTACATAGTGAGTGTAGGTCAGCCTGGCCTACATAGTGAGACCCTGTCTCAAAAATCCAAAAACAAAACAAAAGGTTAAAGTACATAAATTATACTACCATTTGTGTCAAAATACACAAAATTTACACTTGTTTATGCCCAGAATAACTTTTTTACTGTTGTTTTGAAACAGGGACTTGCTCTGTAGCCCAGACTGGCCTTGAACTCTCTGTGACCCTCTTAAGTGCTGAGATGACAGGTATGCACTGCCACATCTGGCCAGATAGCTCTTAAAAGTATTCTTGAAAAAGAGATCAGCAGTTCCTTTTGGGGAGTGAAATCAGGGAATGGGGATGGAGAAGATGTTTTGCTATCCCTTCACACAGTGTGATTTTTTTTTTCTTACCATGGCCACGTGTTGTCTATTCTAGACAAATATCATTTCTGATTTTTTTTTAGAAGAATGACTATATGATGTATATGGTAAGTGAACAAAGTGTTTTAAGGCTGTGTTTGCCATTTTTACTAAAAAACATTCTAAAATAAAGATGTCTTGCAGTGACATGCTTACAGAAGCACAGAGATCATCCAAATGCTCACCAGACTGTCTTCCAAGTGGGACTGCTCTAGAGTAGAATTTGCTTTCCTCGTTTGCTTGTATTTATCTTTACATTCATTTATTTACTGTGTGTGCAGGTGTATGTATGTAAGCACGAGAATGTGGAGGCTCATGTGGAGGTCAGAGGACAACTCGAGGGAGTCTGTTCTCTACTTTGACCACATGGTTCTTAGGGATCCAACAGGGCCATCAGGCTTGGCAATAAGTCCCTTTACCCACTGAGCCACCTCACCAGCCCTACTTATATTTATGTATTTATTTTTGCAGTTTCTAAATAGGCACCACCACCCCCACACACACAATGTCGCCTCCTTCTACCAGGTGCTTGGCATCCTAAAAAACCTCTGGCTGTACTCCCTTTACCTAAGAGGCTGGGCAGCTAAGGAAGACAAAGAACAGATCAAGGGCAAGGGCTCAGGGCCAGCTCCAGCCTTATGTGCTCTGTGTACAAGCTTCCCCAGCCAACAACGGTGCCAGCCAAGTCCTCCCATTCCACCACGTTAGGGCAGCTGGAGGGTCACTGAGTGCAAATATCCTCCTCTTCTCCCACAGACACCTGGACGTAGTATTCCAGAAGTCAGATGAGTGCTGTCTCCTCAATCTGAGTCTCTACAAGGTACTGGTGTGCACACCGAGCACTTTGGTACTCTCAGACCTAAGAATTCAAGTGAACATACTGAGTCCTGATTCAGCCTCCTCACTATCCGCCTATGAAATATAAGTAAGGAGCTGGGCCTTGCAGTGCAAGTCTATCGTCCTGGCTACTCAGGAAGCTGAGGCAGGAGGATTAAAAGTGCTCTAACTGCTGAGCCATCTCTCCAGCATCACTCCCCACTTTACTTATTGAAGCAGGGTCTCTTACTGAATCTGGATCTCAGTAATTCTGGCTAATCTAGCTAACCAGCTCGCCCTTAGGAGTCCCTGTCTCTGTCTCCGAAGTGCTAGGATTACAGGAGGCCATCACCCCTTCCTGGCTTTTATGTACATATTAGAGATTTGAACTCTGGTCCTTATGCTTGCTTGGCAAGCATTTTATCTACTGGCCATCTCCCCAATCCCCTAAGATGCCTTTCTTACCAGGCTCACTACATTATTTACGGACCCCATGAAAGTGTCCACAAACCCAAGCTTTACCTGAGCACACACTATATGAACAGGGCCACTGGTTTCCCACATTGCAATCCTAGGTGGAAAGGCAGGACCCCAGCCATTCCCTCCCTTGATCTTCGAGTTCCTATAAAACAGTTCTCTCCAATTTGTAGAAGAAAAAAGTAAAGACTGACTGATTCATTTTTATCATCCAGGGGAGGTTTCATTCTAGACACAGAGGCCCCAAACTATACAAGACAGAGAGACATAGGCCCACTCTGCTGGAGCATATATTCTAGAATGGGGGAAAGACAGTAAACCAATAGTAGATAATTTCAGATACCGGTAAATTCCATGAAGAAAATAAAATAGTGATGTGAAGAGGGAAATAAAAGATTGATGGGGGACTGGAGAGATGACTCAGCAGTTAAGTGCACTGGCTGCTCCTGCAGAGGACCCGGTTCAGTTCCCAGCATCCACATGGCAGCTAACAACTGTCTGTAACTCCAGTTCCAGGGGATATGACAGCCTCTTCTAGCCTCGGTGGGCACTGCACACAGGCCATGTACCTATATACATGCAGTCAAAACACTCATACATGTAAAATTAAAGAATTTTAAAAACAGATTGGTGAGGGGCTATGAGGAGACAGGCTGAGAAACACAGACTGCAAAAGAACAGTGAGTACAAAATCCTGAGGCAAACACGTTTGATCTATTCAAGAGACAGAAAGGGGGTCAGTGCAGGTCCCGAGAAGTGAAGAGTTCGGAAGGAGCAAAAGACAAGATAGGGGAGTAGGCAGCCACCTGGCTGTGTCAGGAACTCCAGGCAGTGGTATGGTTTGGGAATTTGAAGCACAAGTCTTTTTTTTAAATATATATATATATATATATTATTTTTAAATTTTATTATTTTTATTTTATGTGTATGCGGGTATTGCCTTCATGTAGGTAAGTTCACCTGTGTCGTACAATGCCCACAGAGGTCAGAAGAGGCTGTCGGATCCCTTGAGACTGGAGTTACGGACAGTTGTTAGTTGCCATGTGGGTGCTGGGATTCGAACCCGGGTCTTCTGCAAGAACAACCAGTGTTCTTAACCGCTGAGCCATCTCTCCAGCCCTATATATTTTATTTTTATTTTATGTGTATGAGTGTATTTGCCTGCATGTATGTGAGTATACCCATGTCATGCAGTACCTTGGAGGTCAGAAAAGGACAATGGATTCCCCTGGAACTGGAGTCAAGGATGGTTTGTAGCAGTCATGCGGGTGCTGGGAATTGAAACCAGGTCCTCTGCAAGAGCAGTCAGTGCTCCTAACCGCTGAGCCATCCCTCCAGCCCCTACAACAAGTCTTAAAGCAAGGAAGTGACACAATAATTCTGGCTACAGAAAGGGGAAGAATGAACCACAGCTGTCAGGTTGAGAGAAGTTAAACAGACAGCTTGGGATATACTGCCATTTACTAATTTGCATCCATCATTAACTTGTTTCTATGATGTTACATTTTCCACAGTTTTGTCTGATGCTACACTGGACTCTCCTATCTGATGAAGTGGGGCTCCCACTGTCCCCAACATCTCAGCTTTGCCTCCTGTAGCCATCACAAGAGGATGTGGATAGTGGGTCTAAAAGACAGCTATACAGCCTGTGTGCAAACATGCTTTGTCCCCATCTGGCAACATTCAACAAAGAGTGAGTGTCTAGTGTGTGCTAGGCACTTGTAAAGTTGTTATCCAGTGTTAGAAATGCATTATCAGAGTTAATGTTAGTAAAAAAATTACCCTGTCCAGGAAAGACAAAGGGCCAGCCTTTGTTCCTCATGATAGGAGAGGTTAGTGGGCGTATGGGTTTCATTCACTCTGCAATTTTCACTCAAAATTCTATTAAGCCAAATTTCTTAAAACATTTTTGAAGAGGGAGAAGAAATACAATAGGAATACAATCAACAAGCTGTATTTGGGGGAGGTGGGCCATTATAACTAAAGGGACATGAGATTTGTCCTAAGAAAGTCAGTTTCGAGAGTGGGGAATCTCAGGGAAATGAATTACACTGCTTCCAGAACACTTTCTCTTACCACCAGGTCCTAAGCTAAGTGCAAAAAATGGCAACCACCTGAATTCAGCCAACACTTCTAGACAAGGATTAAGAGCATACCCCTGGGGCTGGAGAGATGGCACAGCGGTTAAGAGCTGACTGCTCTTGCAGAGGACCCGGGTTTGATTCCCAGCACCCACATGGCGGCTACGAACTGTCCTTAACTACAGCTCCAGGGGACTCCAACGCCCTCTTCTGACCTCCGTGGCATTGCATGACACGGGTGCACTCATATACATGCAGGCAATACACTCATACACATAAAATAAAAATAAATAAAAAAGTACTTTTTAAAAAAAGAGCATACCCCTTAATTTACAGCCTTACCCTCTGTCCCTGACTGTTCTTGGAGACAGGGTCTCCCTATAGCCAGGAGGCCTGGAACTCGCTGACCTCAATCTCACAGAGATCTGTCTACCTCTACCACCTGAATGCTAGGATTAAAAATATGTGCCCAGCATACTCAGCTCTTTTTTTCTTCTTTTTCCTCTTCTTTGAGACAGTCCTCAGTGGTCTGTCTTGGAACTTCTGATCCTCCCACCTCCTGAGTTCTGAGTTACAGGTGCGCAGTACTGATCTGGCACTGATCTTGCTTTTGAGCTGAGCCACTAAGACCCAGTTTCTTTTCTAGATGCTCAGACTGCGCTACTCCAGGACCACTCTGTTCAAGAAAGAGCAAGGGAACAAGAGAAAGCTATGCCTAATAGAGAGGTAGGTTAGCAGGTGGAGGAAAAAGAAAACAGTAAGAACCTTAGTATGGCTGGAAGAGAATCACCCCAGGATGGGGCACAACCCCAAGAAGCTGAGGACTTTTGAAGGACTGCCACAGACAGAGTACAGAGGTGCTGAATGAGGGACCTGTCTCTGCAGGGATCCATGGTCCCCAGTACAAAGACTTCTTTCCTACTCTGGGTTGACTAACCAGGTAAGAAATCTAGTTGAGAATACCTCTCCTCCAAATAACATAGTACCTGAGAAAATGATCTTGAAAATAGATCTTTTCAGAGCTAACCAGTTAAAGTACAACAGTCCTATTGGATTAGGGTGGGTGTCCCACAGGAAACAGAGCCACAGAAGGACCATATGAGATAATGCAGAGGCAGAGACTGTGAGGAAGCGAAGAGCCAAGGACTGCCAGCAACCACCAAAACAAAGAGGCCCTGTGCAGTGGCATCCCAAGATCGAGGCAAGAGGACCATGAATTTGAGGGCAGCCTGAACTACACAGCAAGTTCGGGGCCAGTATGGGCTACACGGCAAGACCCTATCTCAAAATACAAGATGGAGGGATCTCCCCCTAGAGTGGTTCCCCTCAGAGAGAAGAGTGTGCCTGAGCACACCTGGATCTTGCCTCCAACTTCCAGAACTACAGGAGAAAATATTTCTGCTGTGAGAAGCTCTGCACCCTGTGGTACTCTTACAGGCCCCACTTCCCTACTTCACAGCAGCTCCCCAAACCGGCCTTCCCAGCCCAGGTGTGGAACAAGTGGGGGCCTCCAGTCCACGGGGCTTTTCCAGCTTCACCCGCAGGCTCGGAGGGGAGGGGAGCCGCGATCACATTTCAGCTGCCCCCCTTTCTACCACAGGAGGCAAGCAGGCAGTGGAGCTTTTGTTTTTCCCTGGTAGCCTTCTAGACTGTAACCGCTTTCAATTAGGTGTTTCTTTTTTTTCCGTCTTTTTGAGACAAGGTCTCACTCTGTTGCCCTGTCCAGCCTGGAACTCACTAGGTAGACCAGGCTGGCCTTGAATTTGTGGCGACCCTCCTGTGTCTGCCTCCCTAATTCTGGGATTACAGGCGTTCATCACCACACCTGGCTTTTAAATTCTAATCATTCGTCTCCTAATATTCCCGCTCTTAACATTTACCTAATATTTCTTTTCACCGAGTTACTATTTTACTACTTTTCCGTAAATTTATTTCGGCGTATGCTCTACCACTGAGCTATGTACTAATCTAATACATGTATGCTAAAAGTAGTTGATACATCATCATTACAATAAATGGAAATTCAGCATCCTTTATGGTATGCAAAATGCGCTGTAATAGGTTTTTGAATTACACGCGGAGATAAATACACAACATTTTCTCTAATGACCCATTCATGAGCCGTGTAAAATCATCTCGGGTGCGGTGCAATGACTGTTCTCCAACTGGTTGACTGGAACCAACTGGACCACTAATCAGAAAAACTTCAAGTTCTCGGGATCTCCCCACCACCCTCCCCAGGAAGGTGAAGGGCTGACGCACAGCCAGCCAGGCACGGTCAGTTCTGAGTTCCCACGCGAGGCATCCTGAAGACATCGACTCCAGAGCGAAAGCGATTCTAAATACCGAGACTCCCGAGTGACAAGGGCGGGGAGGGACTGACCTTCTCGCGCAGAGTGCAGTGGACGTCCGAGGCGATGCGCCCTTCCCACCATGGCTCATCCATCACCACCACCGCCCGGCCGCGGTCCGAGGCTACCGGGCTGTCGGGGCGCACCCTGCGGGAACACCGGCAACTTCAGTCTGAGCGCAGCTCGGGCTCCGCGACCCCCTCCTTCCGTGGCCCTGACCCTTGCTCGTCGGGGTCCCGGGGCGGGGCGGGGCGGGCGCCCTCTCCTGCCCTTCTTGGCGGGGTTGGCGGTGTCCCCTTCCCCTCTGGCTGCCAGACCCTGGATCTGGAACTGTGTGCAACAACTTGCAAATCTCTAAAGTCCCCTTTTGCAAAAGTTGCTAAGTCGCCGTCTGCGCTAGCTCGTCCCGGCCGGGTAGGTCACCGGCTCTGGGTCCCCAACTCCTCCCCCGCCGCCCAGCCTTTGTCCTGCTCACACATCCTGCCCTCCAGCCGGGGCGAGACTCACGCATCGCTGTCCCCGCGTGGGGCGCCGCGGGTGGCGGGTCCCTCCCCGCGCCGGCCCGCGGTGCCCTCGGGTGGACGCACGCAGCCGGCTCCGGCCCCCGCGCTCGCGACCGTCAGCCCCGCCGACCCGGCCACCGGCGCGTCCCTGCGTGCGCTCTGTCCCGCCGCGGCTCGCAGCTCCAGCCGCCCGGGGCCTCCCTCCCTCGCTCGGGGAATTGGGGGCCGGGCCTCGCGCATGCGCCGGCGGTGCTGCGGGCCCCGCGGGGCGGGGGGCTGGGAATGGCAGGCTTTCTTTCCCCCGTGCTGGGCTGCGCTTCCTGCCCTTCCTCCTTCCTCGGCCGTGTGGAAAGCTCGGCTCTCCCCTCCGCGGCTCGCAGCTCCAGCCGCCCGGGGCCTCCCTCCCTCGCTCGGGGAATTGGGGGCCGGGCCTCGCGCATGCGCCGGCGGTGCTGCGGGCCCCGCGGGGCGGGGGGCTGGGAATGGCAGGCTTTCTTTCCCCCGTGCTGGGCTGCGCTTCCTGCCCTTCCTCCTTCCTCGGCCGTGTGGAAAGCTCGGCTCTCCCCTTCCCCAGACTTGCGGGGGGTCCCCGGGCACCCAGCCAGCTTGATCCCAGAGCGCGGGGACGCGGCGCCACCTGCTCACGCCCCGCGTGGAACTCGCGGCCAGGACGCCCCCAGAAAGTTTGACTTCCGCGTGCGCGGCTCCCCTCCAACCTGCGGACGCCTCTCTTCTTTCCTGCTGTTTGAAACCTGTCTGTCCTGCGATGGGGAGGTAAATTTCAGTAGATTTCCAGTTTCCGCAAGAGCTTCTTCAGAAAGTCCACCCTTTGATATGCACAAATTCCTACTTAAAAGGGGGGTTCAATGAGTCCCTCATATTTTATTGTGCCAGCATTGGAGGAAAATAGTCCTTTTGGCAGGTTGAAAGGGTGGAAAGCAGTCCTTTAAATTCAGTTGTTTTCAGAAACCCGCTTTCTCGAGCCCATCAGTCATGTAAAGGCACAGCATTCAGGCTGTGCGCTAATTTTGTGACACCTTTGGTGATGCACGAACTTGAAACCAATTCCACCTCCCACCTGGGTGATTTTTGCCAGGCTTCTTTTCACGAAATGGAAAGAATACAGCTTGCACCAATTTGCTGGAGCTATAGTATCATTAAATGAGATGATACCGGGAAGACGATAATCACTAGGCGGGATAGAAAGTGAACTCTCAATAAACAGTTACTACCAAAGAGACCAGTTTCTGCCTAGTTTTCTACACGTAAAAGTTAACAGGTTAAAAGAAAAAATTAAGTCAGCTTTGAAAGTCTACCGAGGTGGTAGGTGCATACCTGTGATCGCGCTTGGCAAGCCCCAGCAGGACCAGACGTTCAAGGTCAGTTTTCATTACACGGGTGGTTTGAGCCCAGTCCACGCTCTGTGAGAACCTTTCTTTAAAAAAAAAAAAAAAAGAGGTCAGCTTTGATAAGCTTCCATTGGACCTTGAAAAGCAGCTTTAGCATGTATGAGCCCTGGTAAATGGGTAAAATAGGTAATGATTAAATTTAATAAATGTGCGGGCTCCTAATGAAGAAATTAGAAAGGTTGAAACTAACAAAGCTTTAAGATTAAGAACAGGTTAAAATGCCAACTTTACGTTGTTATCCTAATAAAGTTATAATAGTTCTGGGTAGATGGGGGCACTTATTGTTTGTAACATTCAAATGCAAAGGATGTATGAGAAAAACTAGGACGTTTATATTTCAAAATGGGGGAAACATCTGTATTTTACCAAATCTAAAAGCATATTGCAAACTTTAGTTGAAACAGTGTTCCACAGAATGGATGGATGGAGCATGGTGGAATGACTGAAAGCGCAGAAACATCCAGTATATTTAAAAACCCATGGAGTGCCGGGCGTGGTGGCGCTTGCCTGTAGTCCCAGAGGCAGGAGGAGCTCTGTGAGTTCAAGGCCAGCCTGGTCTACATACTGAGTTCCAGGACAGCTGGGGCTACAGGCAGACCCTGTCTCAAAAAAACCAAAAAAAAAAAAAAAGGAGTGACAAATGTGGCTTTTCACTTCTGTAGAGAAAAGAATGCATGGATACATTTGTTGTTAAATTAGGTAAAAATGATGAACTTAGCTGGAAGGGGGAGAAAGGAAAAGTAAGGATTTAAGTGATAAGCAAAATAAATATAAGAACCTCAAACAAGCTTGAGAGAATGAAAACACAGAGGGGAAGCCTGGAGCAATGGTCAGTAAGTACATGTATTTGAATAAAATGTAAAACATTGGTACAAAAATTGTTATCAAAAAAGGCAAATTGGAGAATGTTTTTTGGCCTCCATCTCACAGAGATCTGCCTGCCTCTGCCTCTGCCTCTGACTCCTGAGTGCTGGGATTAAAGGTGTGTGCCACCGCGCCTGGCTGTTTTTTTTTTTTTTTTAAAATTACATTCATTTAGTGTGTGTGTGTGTGTGTGTGTGTGTGTGTGTGTGTGTGTGATGCTTATCTGTGAGTGTGCATGTGATACATCTTCAGTATGTGGAGGTCAAAGGATGACTTTTCAGAATCTGTTCTCTCCTTCTACCATATGGGTCCTGGGGATAAACTCCAGTCCATCAGGCTTGGAAGCAGGCACCTTTACTTGCTGAGTCATCTTGCCAGCCTGAGAAAGTTTTTTTAACAAATGTCACATACACACACACACACACACACACACACACAGAGAGACACACACAGACACATATCTTATAAATCAATTATGTAAAACCCTAATACCCTTCATGCAGAAGTGGATGAAGGACACAAATAGGTATGTCATCAAAGGAAATTCACATGAATAATTACAAGCCTATATTCACTAGCAAACACAGTTTTTAAAACCTGAGTCATTTCTTTGTCAAGGAGATTTTGTACTTGTTAATTTTTCAGGTTAGTATACAAAGTAATGAGTTTCCTTAGAGCATTTTTACACCCATGTGTCATACTTTTTCTCAATCATTGCCCTCTACCACTGCACCAATGTTTTTGTTTGTTTGTTTTAGCACATGATGTGTAAGGTTGGAAAACTGATACAATGATGCTGGGAATACAGATGTCATCTTTCTGTAAAATAACTTAAACCAAAAAGGTTTAAAGTATCATTGGAGGAGGCTGGAGAGATGGCTCAGCAGTTTAGAGCACTGGCTGCTCTTTCAGAGGACCTGCCAGCACCTACATGGCAGGCAACAACTGTCCTTAACTCCAGTGCCAGGGGATCCTGAGCCCTCTTCTGACCTCTGTAGACACTGCATGACACAGGTGCACTTACATACATGCAGACAATACACTCAGACACATAAAAATAATAGAATTTTTTTTAAAGTATCATTTGATCCAACTACTGTATCTCTGGATGTTTATTCTAAATATATATAGAGAGAGATAGCTAGATTATAATATTCTATAAATGCAGATAAGTACATAGATTTATTTAGAAGGAATTTCATCAGAATTCTTTTTAAAACAAAGAGCTATTGTGGACTGTTTGAACAGGAAACTGGCAAAAAAATGATCTGGCTTTTAAAGACATTTTTAAAAAGAATGTATAATGAATTGGGGTGCGTTCACAATACCAATAGGAAACTGGCACAGGATCCCGGTTTACCACTCTCATACATGTTTTTTCACACACAAAAAAAATTGGAGTACATCCAAAGTGAATCAGAGAGAGAGAGAGAGAGAGAGAGAGAGGCTGAAACTAAATGCTCTGGGGCCAGGAACTGAACCCAGGGCCTCCTTGCATACCCTCCTAGGCAAGCCCTCTGGAGTGAGTGGTCTGGCATGGTGGCATATACCTTTAATCCTAGAACTTGGGAGGCAAAGGCAGGCAGATCTCTTTGAGACTGAGACCAGCCTGGTCTACATAGTGAGTTTTAGGCCCCTTGGGGCTATAGGGAGACCCTATCTCAAAAACAAAACAAAAAGAATGAATGTTGTTTTCAAATATCCGGGGGATACATTTGCTGAGGAGGCCTTCCACTGAGCAACAGCTTGCCTTTTGTGGTTTGCTTTTCACCACAACAGTATTTCTTTTCCAATTTTCTTTCTCTACTGGTTACACGGAAAGAAGAAAGCCCTTGATCCTTCACTAGTTAATTGGCCCCTTCCCTAAACTTAGCTATCAGTTCATCTGCCAGGCTGATAAGGAAGGGGAGACTTACACTTTGGGCTTTTCTCTAGGGGCTGTTTTCAGAGGAGTCTAAACATACTTGCCCTGCTCTGTTTTGTATTTCCTTCTGGGAAGCCTCTCATTTTGCCAAAATCTCTGAAGAGGAAAAATACATTGCACCAATAAACATACTTTTAGAGGCCACTCATGGTCCACAGGTGCCTTTAGCAGAGGGTGATTTCCTGTGCTGGCCTGCTGGGGAACAATGTAGCTGGAGTTACTTTCCCAACCAGACCAAGAAGTATTCATTCATTGATTATTCAAAAACTGAACCTTTATTAAATGCTTCTTATGGACCAATAACCACTCCTCCTCCACCCTCAACCTCTAAAGTTCATGGATGAAGAACCAAAGATTTAAAACAAGTACATTCTACCTACCTTCAAGTTTCCCATGTATAAAATAAGAACAAAATGATCTGCCCTTTACAATTTTCCTTAGAGCCAAGTAAGTCTAGTAATTACACTGTGCTATTATTTTATTGACTGTTAACGCTGCAACAAACTTCCTCTCTTCCCCCCATCCCCCCTTGCTCTTCACATGATACAAGCTCTTATATATTGACATGCTAAGCTCTCACCCTGGTCCCAGGCCCTACTCTGTCCATAGGACAGCCATTACCTTGTGTTTCCTTCAAAAGTGACTTAGGGGAGCCAGGAGAGATGGAGTTGGAGAACAGTCTGAGCTACACAGCAAGTACTAGGCCAGTCAGGGCTATATAGCAAGAACCTGTCTTCTTCCATTCTCCAAAACAAAGCCCATGTATTTTCCAGCATAGATATGACTCCCTGATTCCTTTATACCAGTGGTAACATGCTATCCACATCCTCCTGCCCTTCATTTTTGCATGGCGGTGTCCACAAAGCCTCATGGCATCTAGGGCCTCAGAACTCCTGGAACTGGAGTTACAGGTATTTGTGAGCCACTATATTGGTGTTGGGAACTGAACACAGACTCTCTACAAGAACAGTGAGTGCTCTTAACTGCTAAGCTGTCTCTCCAGCCCCCCAAGCAAACTTTTCAAACTGTTTCTAACTGTGTGCTAATCAGAATCAAGACATCATTTGCCAAATTCTCTGTGATCCTGGACTAGAAATTCTTGAGATAATCAAGCAGGAAGAATTAAAAAGCATTATTTTGTATCAAAACACAAAGTCCAGGACGTTTTTAAAGCTACTCCATATTACCTTTCTAAGTTAAAAATTGTGTAAGATCAACAAGATACAAAATTAAAAATTGTCTCTTCTAGGACAAGCTTATACATAGATGTGTGACCTATGTAGTTGCATGGCATCCTGTGCTAGTGGGGTTGTGTTGCATGCACACACATGTATTATATGATGTATAATTTTATTACTCTTGTACTTTATAATTTTATACTCTTTATTAATGTATATAAATGCATTATCATCTCTAAACTATTTGAATTTTGTTGTCAGTTCTGGGGACTAAATCCAGGACCTGGCCCATGTCAGCATGCTATGTACACACTCTACCTTTGAACTACCTAGTCCTTTGACACTAAGAATCTCTCTTTGATCCTGTATTTTGTAATGCCTTCCAGGACAGTGGAATGTGCAGTGGATGTCTGCTGTTCCTGTGGCCCACTTGCATATTGCATCCCCTATGCCTCAGGAGCACAGGATTCCTCCGAATACAGTCCAATGATACTTCAGGGGAATTGAATGCCGGTAAGCTATGTCCACAAGTAAGTATTGGGTGAGGACTAATAGCAACCTTGAAAGGCTGTGGTTCCATTTGAACCAGACTTGCTTTGAACATAGAAAGATGCGTGTGCGTGTGGGGACCCAAGGCTGATGTCGGAAATCATCCTTGATCACTCTCCTACCTTGTTCATTGAGACAGGATCTTCATTTAAACCCAGAGCTCCCCATCATGGTTGGTTTTTGCTAGCCAGCTTGCTCTGGGGATCCGTCATCTCGTCTTCCAAGGCTGGAATTACAGGTAGGTCACCATGCCCACCTGGCATTGTACGTGGGTTCTGGGAATCTGAATGAGTTCTGATCCTCATACTTCCATGGTAAGCACTTTAACCACTGAACCATCTCCCCAGCTCCCAGGACAGCCTCATTTTAACCAATGACATCTACAGTTTATGACTCTTCTTCCCAAGATCAGATCACATCTGCACATATTGTGGGGTTCACAGCTTTGACCTAAGAAACCCTGTCATATTCTCCTTATGGGTGTTTCTGCTCTGCATCAGGCAGACATGGCGTACAGTACAATGGAAGGGGAGGAAAGGGGCCACCCATATTTCCTTTCCTTTCAGCTCTGCTTAACCTACCAGTAGGCCAAAGGCAAGGAGTGTTGATCAGATTTCCAATATCAAGAAGTCAAATAAAAGCAAATTAGTCTGTGTAGTGTTACCGCTCTATTGTAAGAACTAGATATGTATGCATGAACCAGCTACGAAAGAGAAGGTTGTGTAATTTCAGTGATTCTGCATGTAGGTTGAATGTACACTTACATTTACATTTTTTGTTGTATTTATTTTAGCGGGGCAGGAGGATGTCACACAGGCCATGGCATGCAAATGGAGGCCAGAGAACAACTTGTAAGAGTCACTCTCCTTCCATCATGTGGGTCCTGGGGATCAAACTCAGGCTATCAGACTTGGTGGCAAGCACCTTTACCTACTGAGCTCAGCAGCCCTGTATTTGCATTTAAAATGGGAATTTTAATATATATATATAAAGAGAGAGAGCAAGAGAGAGAGAGACATCTCTCTTCATAAAACATCAAGACAAGGGGCTAGAGAGATGGCTCAGCGGTGAAGAACAATGACTGTTCTTGCAGAAGACACGGGTTCGAATCCCAGCACCCACATGGCAGCTAACAACTATCCAATAACTCCAGTTCCAGGGGATCTGACAGCCTCTTCTGTCCTTCGCAGGCATGTGTGCACTTACTTACATGCAGGCATAACACTCATACACATAAAATAGATATAATAAAATATTTTAAAAAATCAAGACAAGGTAAATGGACATGAAAGGGAAAGGAAAAAGTTTGTATTTCAGTAGCTTTACCAACACTTCCCCTACTTTTTGAGTAAAGGTTCCAGATTTTCATTTTGCACTGTGTTCCACAAATTGTGTAGCCAGTGTTCCCATCCTGCTCCTGACCCCCGAACTCTATCCCCAGAAGAATCCATTACATTTCCTTCCAAAAATATTTCATGCCATATTGTACTTAACCTGAACTGTCTCTTACTCCCATGGGGGAAATCATTTGGACAAAATGTCCCCCTTCACTAGTTTAAATATTATTGCTACAGTAATTCTTATTATGTTTGTTAATAAATACGAGGTGTAATACTTCTGGAGTATTTGCCAGGCACAGTACCACACACCCAAGCAGTCACCAAGAGCAACTGTCTCTAGTTTTCAAAGAGCAGTTCATCCCCTTCCTCTGGCTCTCCCCAGCCGTCTCTTCACTCAGCTCTGGCTCCTTGCAGGCATCTTTTTCATATTTGTACTGGTACCCAGCACATGCTCACAGTAAAGACAGTGTCAATACAGGTTGACTGAATTCATAAGCAGTGAGCACATGGACAACAGAACCAGTCGGGGCAAAGGGCTAAAGGAACCGCTAGTGAGAAGTTACCGTCCCCATCATTTTCCAAGCACAACACAGTTGCAGCATCATTTCTGATCTGTGACCACCATGTCTGCTCTGTGAGCCTTGTTTGTCATGTTAGTAAAAGGAACAAACTCCTCTTTCTTTAAAGGTTTGTTACCTCTTTGAAAAGAAGAGGGAGTGGAGGCCTATACCATTGCTTAGTGTTACTGTCTTTCATCATAATAACAAAGCACCCCACAAACAGTATATTTTCTCACATTTATTACCAAACACACTAAAAATGACTATAGTAATGAAATAATTTTTTAAAAACTGCTATGGAGCCGGGCGTGGCCGCCTTTAATCCCAGCACTCGGGAGGCAGAGGCAGGCAGATCTCTGTGAGTTCGAGGCCACCCTGGTCTACATAGTGAGTTCCAGGCCAGCTGGGGCCACCGGGAGACCCTGTCTCAAAAAGACCAAAAAAAAAAAAAAAAAAAAAAAAAAACCTGCTATGGAATTGCTTTTTAGAATTTGAAGCAGTTGTTTGTAAAATCCCCAAGGCACCTGAGTGAGAGACTAGCCCAATTCTAAAACAATGTCCTTTTAACTCCGTGTGGGCCACACACAGCCCCAGCCCCAGCCTGGGAGCCCTGGATAGGTGTGTAATAGGAGCCTTCCAGCCCCACTGGGATTCTGTGGAGAGCAATGGAGCAGGAGGAAATAAAAGGAGCTATTAACTTCAAAGCCCCTGAGGAGCCTGCCAGGCCTCCCTCCCCTGACAGACAATGGACAGGAAGGAGACAGAGACTGGACAGTAAAAAGTGACCAGACAAGCCTCCTTCAAGCTGGGGAGACCCTAACTACCAGCAGCAAGGCGCTGATTCCCTTGGGCCACCAGGAAGCCAAGGCTTCCAGGTTCGCAGAGGCCAGAAGAGAAAGGGGGAGCCAAGGATTCGGGAAGCCACTCAGCAGAGGCTGAAGCTGGTGAGGGCACAAGATGTGGGAAGATCTAAATTTAAAAAAACATAGCTGGATGTTCTGGCTGTAATCCCAACGCTTAAGAGGCAGGGCAAGAAGAAGGTGGACAGTTCCTGGCCACCAGCCTACGAAAAAGGGCCCTACCACCAAAGGAAATTTTTTTTTATTTTTTTTTGTCTTTTTGTGGCAGGGTCTCCCTGTAGCCCCAGCTGTCCTGGAATTCACTATGTAGACCAGGCTAGCCTTGAACTCACAGAGATCTGCCTGCCTCTGCCTCCTGAGCGCTGGAATTAAAGGCGTGCGTCACCATGCCTGGCGCAGGAATTTTTTTTTTAATTACATAGATTATCAGTCTCCCTGTAACCAGTAAAACATGATTAAAATACCATTAAGACCTTGACTCCTCACACACTAATAAGTAGCCACTATGTATTAGTTTTATAGTATTCTTGACTGGACCACATCAAGGTAAACAGTTGGAGACTACTGTAATATCTAGTGGAGAGGTGGGGTGCCAACGACCAGTTGGAGGAAGTGGAGGGTGTGAGGACAGGCTTCGGTTACCCCTGGAACTGGAGTTAAGCACAGTTCGTAGCCGCCATGTGGGTGCTGGGAATTGAACCAGGGTCCTCTGTGAGAGCAGTAGTGCTTTTAACCGCTGAGCCATTTCTCCAGCTCCTTTTTTGCTCTTTTAAAGACGGGGTCTCCCTGTAGCTTCAGCTGGTCCTGAAAGCACGATATAGACCAGGCTAGCCTCAATCTCACAGAGATCCGCCTGCTTCTGCCTCCCAAGTGCTTGAATCAAAGGTGTGCGCCACCACATCTGGCTCAAATTATGAGTATTTTTCATAAGCTACTTTAAACATCTTTCAAAACATTAAATATTTATTGATTAGATTTATTTATTTATTTATTTATTTATTTATTTATTTATTTTGGGTGGGGGATGATGAGCATGCCACAGTGCACATGTGGAGGCCAAGGGGCAATGTGCAGAGGTTGGTTCATTCCTTTTATCATGTGGGTCTGGGGACTGAATTCAGGTTGTCAGGCTTGGTGGCAGGTACCTTTACCTGCTGAGCCATCTTGCTGCCCCTCAACTCTTGAGGATACATTTCTAGAAGTGAAATTGCTGTGATAAAAGGTGTGATGGTTGATTTTGTGTCTCTACTTGATCATGCAGTGGGATGTCCACATGTTGAAAAAAATACTGTTCTGAGTGTGACTAGAAGATTCTTTCTGTAAGAGAGTAACATAGAATCAGTAAACTAAAGGAAGTGGTCTCCCTCCCTTTAGTCAATTAAATGTCTGAATAGAACGAGGCTAGATTGGAGTTTCTCTGTCTGGGTGCCTTGGAGTTGGGGGCATTACTTTCTCTTATTCCCTGACTCTAAGCAAAACATCGTCTCTTCCTGAGGCTCGAGCTCATGAGCATGAGAAAAGAACTCTACCATGGGCCCTCCTATTTCTCAGGCCTTAGAACTTGGGAAAAGATGACATCTTCTTGGGTTTCTAGCTTGCTTGCTACAGCTCCTGGAACCTGTCCGCTTCCCTAAACAGGTGGGCCAACTCTGTATAATTAGTCAATCAATCAATACTGTATTGATTCTGAGTCTCTGGAGTATCCTGACTTATACAAAGGTATTAACAGTTTTATAACTTCTGAGACAGATCATAAATTGACCTCTAGGAAGGCTGTACCCAAATACATCCCATCAACAACCATGTTAGAGAGCAGGACTTTCACCCAAAACAAGTTGCCATCAGCTGTGTATGTGTGTTTCAGCTTTCCCTCAGATTGACTGTAAAATCAAATACATTGGTTTTGTTCCTATTTCTTTGCTTTCCAGCAAAACTAGAGTTTTAAAAATATGAAAGCCTGGTGTTTGAAAGATAGCTCAGTCGTTAAGAGCACTTGCTCTTGGAGAGGAACCAAATTCTGTTCCCAGCACCCACATCTGGCATCTCACAACTGCCTATTATTCCAGCTCCAGGGGATATGATGCCCATTTCTGGACTCTGCAGGCACCTACACTCACATGTGCACACATGCACACACACACGCACAAATGCACATACACAAATAAAAATAAATCTTTTAAAAAATGTATCTGTCATTGTTTTTGTTTTATCCTACAAACAGTCCTTTACCTATCTTTGTGTTGATATAGAGTTCTACTAAGGAAAAAATAGTTATATATAAAAACGAACAAGCTTTGTTCTGTTAAAATTTTTTATGTGTGTTTTTTCTTCTGTCTTTGAATTTTATGTTGGATTGCTCTGACCTCCAGACACATGCAGCCAAACCTGACTCTCCCTTGTGAGAGTCTATGATTCTAGAGCACACTGGCGTGTATGCTCGTGGGAATGCAGATGCCAAACCTGTCTCTGCCCTCGCTTGCTGTGTGGCCTCTTGGATGCAGCTCTTCCATCTGTCACTGGGGATGAAGTTGGTTCAACCTCTGAGCTTTCTCTCTCGTTTAGTATTCTGCGATTCTAGTCTGGAGCTACAAACTTGCCATGCTGGGCTTATTTATAGAAACTGTTACAGCAGTCTAACTGGTCGCCTCATTTTGACTGTTCCAGGTTCCAATCCTTTTTTAAAAAATATTTTATTATTTTTATTTTATGTGTATGAGCATATTGCTTGCATGTATGTAAACACACCCATGTCATACAGTGTCCAAGGATGTCAGAAGAAGGCATTGGAGCCCCTGGAACTGGATGGTTGTTAGCCACCATGTGGGTGCTAGGAATCCTCTGCAAGAGCTCTTAACTGCTGAGCCATCTCTCCAGCGCCCATGTTCCAATCTTTAACTGGCCTCAATGGCACTAGCTTTCCTGAAGAGCAGTTCAGAGCCCATTACTCAGGACTTCTACACCAGACTCCAACCCATAGGCACCATCTTGATTTTCCTCCTGCTGTTCCAGCTTCTTACCTGTTGTTCCTTGTCAAAAGGAATATTGTGACTCAGGCCATTGCCTTTTCTGGGAACGCTCCCATACAACCCATGTCATATGGGGAAACTTTGCTTGACTTTTTAAATCTCAGCTAAGTAGCACCTTTTCTGGGAAGTATTTTTGTTGTTGTTGTCTTTTTTGAGACAGGGTCTCCTTGTAACTCCAGCTGTCCTGGAACTCACTATGTAGACCAGGCTGGCCTCGAACTCACACAGATCTGCCTGCCTCTGCCCCCCAAGTGCTGGGATTAAAGGCGTGCACCACCTTGCCCGACCTATGGAAAGTATTTTAAAAAATATTTATTACTTTTATTTTCTGTGTATGAGTATATTGTCTGCATGTATGTAAATGCACCTGTGTCATGCAGTGCCCATGGAGGTCAGAAGAGAGCATCAAATCCCCTGGAGCTGGAGTTGGGATAGTTGTTAGCTGCCATGTGGGTGCTGGGAATAGAACCCCGGTCTTCTGCAAGAGCAGCCAGTACTCTTTACCACTGAGTCATCTGTTCACCACCCCTCCCTTTTGGTCTTTTTGGGACAGGATCTCCCTGTAGACTCAGCTGGCCTGGAACGCGCTATGCAGACCAGGCTGGCCTTGAACTCACAGAGATCTGCCTGCTTCTGCCTCCTGAGTGCTGGGACTAAAGGTGCAGTGCCTGTGGAGAACAGAAAAGGGTTGTTGGATCCCTTGGAACTGGAGCTACAGATGGTTGTTAGCCACTATGTGGGTGCTGGGATTCGAACCTGGGTCTTCTGCAAGAATAGCCAGTGCTCTTAACTGATAAGCCATCTCTCCAGCCCCCTTGAAAAGCCTATTTACAATTCAGCTCTTTATGTGAGAGGTTTCATGCAGAGGTACCCTTTAAATGGAGCGATGCCGCTGAGGTGGTGGTGCATGCTTGTAATCTCAGCACTTGGGGCGCTAAAGGAAAGAGGAATAGGATTTTATGCTCATCCTCATCTACATGGCAAGTTCAGGGTGAGCCTGGGCTACATGAAAGCCTGTCTCAAAACAAACATGCAAAAATAAATGAATTAGTAAATGAATGAATGGAGCCACAATTCAGCACTCCTCTCCCCTGCTCCATGTCAAACCTGGCGAATTCCAAGTATTTATCCTGCCCTCCTAAGCCTCTAATTCATTTCAGATTTTCATTCCTTTTAATCTTTTAAAGCACATGCTAATATGACACAAAGGTACTATACCATGTAAGAAAGCAACTTCTAAATAATACCCAGAAACATTATTTTCCCAATACAGATTTTGATGATTTTTAATTTTAACTTATTTTATGTGTATGAGTGTTTTGCATGCATGTATGTGCACCCATGCATACACTGCCCACAGAGGTCAAAAGTCGGCATCAGATCCTCTGGAACTAGAGTTAAAGAAGGTTATGAGCTGCCATGTTGGTGCTGGGAACCAAATCCAGGTTCTCTGGAAGAACAACTTAAGTGCTGAACCATCTTTCCAGCCCCAAAGATTTTTTTTTTTTTTTTTTCTTTTTGAGACAGGGTCTCCCTGTAGTCCCAGCTGACCTGAACTCACTATGTAGACCAGGCTGGCCTTGAAATCAGAGATCCACCTGCCTCTGCCTCGAGTGCTGGGACTAAAGGCATGCGCCACCACGCCCAGCTAAGATTTTATTTATTTATTTTTTTGGTCTTTTTGAGTGCGGATATCCACAGTAGTCAGAGACATTAGGTCCCTCTGGAGCTGGAGTTACAGATGGTTGTATGTCATCCACTGTGGGTGCTGGGAACAAACTCTAGACCTTTGCAAGAGCAACAAATGCTTTTAAGCCCTGAGGTATCTCTCCAGTCCCATGATCAAGTTTAATAGCATTCCTTAGTAACTAGAGCTTCTATCAGCATCACTTCCTGTCATTAAAATTGCAAGGTCAAAAGTTGGAATTCCTACTGTGTGATCTGGGTAGCCCCAGGAAAGTTAGACTGAGTCTTCATGGCCTCATCTAAAGAGAAGGAAAACAGCCATGCCTTTTGGACTGATGAAAAGATGAAGTTCGTTCATTGATACCTATTGTGTGTAAGGCACTGTGCTAAACCAACACTGTCATCCCATGTACCTGTGTCACACAATCTTAGTGCACTTTTGAATTCAGCCACACTGGCAGGGGAGAGAAATGTTCTAAAGTCCCCTCTGGTTGCCAGAACCTTCTTCAGTGAAGAAACGCATTTGGACCCCAGGCAAGCAGCACCTGGAATCGATGGAGTTAAAGGGGTGTGGGGGCAGGGAAGTCAGAGAATGAGCACTTCAGCATTCTATCTCTCTGGGAAGTGTTCTGTATGTTTCTTAGAGGTGTGTGTGTGTGTGTGTGTGTGTGTGTGTGTGTGTGTGTGTCCAGTTCCTGGAGTACAGTAATGAGGCTATTAACCCCTCTCCATTGATTTAGCACCTCCACATTCTCACCTCTGCTTTCTGTCACTATCTTCCAAGCATATGCCTACATCCAAATTTTTGTCTCAGTATGCTTTGGGACAAATCCAAAATAAAGCAAACCATAAACAAGTTAAATGGAGAGGAACAGACATGAAATAGTCACCTAACCGTGAGGAAGAGGGAACGAACTAGAACCTAGAATGATAATTTCACTTAGAGTGCATACATCAGACTCACTGGGAAGGCCTGTTAATGCAGCAAGCTGGACCCACTCCCAGAGCTCTGATTCGGTGATTCAGGATGGCCGAGATGCTGAGAATTTGCATCTTTCTGAAATTCCCAGGTGATGCCTGTGTTACTGGTCCAGGGATTACCTTTGAGAATCACCGAACAAGAAGAATTCAAGACGGTGCCCAGCTAAGTGGAAAGCTCAGTGCCTCATGACAGTGAATTCACTGGAAGGCTGTCTGTCCATCCTGCTCAGCTGCTCAGGGTTGGTGCATTCCAAGTAGAAGGTTCAACCAGAGTCGAAGGACAGCTGAGTGCATGTCCCCTCAGATCAAGTATGGAAAGAAGGCTCAGGGTGGATGTGGTGGAGCGATTTGACTAAAGGGCCTGGGAGCTGAATCTGGACAAGGTGGAGAGAGGCTTTGAGAATGACTGAGGACTAGGACTAGAGAGAGTGGATCAAAGTTGAGATTTTTGGATGGGGTAACACAAAAGTAAAGAGTGGTGGAAGACAGGTGATTGGAGGAAAGGAGGGCAGTCTCCTAAGGTAAACCTATGGATTTTGAAAGTATCGAGAGTTAAAACAGGTGCTGTATTAGAGGGCAACAGTGAGCCAGGCACCAAAATCTTCAAGCAGCCAAGAGTGACTGTTGTCTATGATAGAGAAAAGGGATGTGGGGGTACATTCTGATGACATCAAGTTCACAGCCAGAAGAATTTACAGGAACAATGACAGAGCACAGAGCAGCTGTGGCCAGGGAGACAAGGAGAAGCCCAAACCACCTCCATGCCCACCGTGCAGAGGACACAGGGGGCCACATACCCACTTCCAAGGAGCCTGCCAGGGAAGCAAAGCTGGCGGGAGCAGCCAGGTCTATCGTCCATGACTCTCCACTGGGCCCAAATTACACACCAGAGAAACTTAAAACACATAATTGGTCTGGCTAGAAGCCCAGGTTTGGGGCTGTTTTTTTTAAGCCCCAAAGAGAATTTGAGTATACAGCCTGGGAAAGTTAGACGCTAGAAGGCACCGAGAGGATTGGCCCAGTGGTGTTTCAGGAGACAGAGTCAGAATAGGGGAGACTAAGGGCCATGAGGATTTGAGTTTGAATGGACAAGGGCTGAACTGGGAGGCCTGACTTATGGTAACAGGCAAGGAGAGGCTCTGGAGACAGAATCAGGGCAAGGCAGGATGGGCCACTAGGAGAACGAGAGAAGGTGGAGGCCTTCCGTGACATCGCAGAGGTATGACAGAAACTGGAAATGGGACCCCAATAGCATTGCTGTTGTGTAACAATTTTCTGTGAGGGGGCTGGAGAGATGGCTCAGCAGTTAAGAGCATGGGCTGTTCTTTTTTTTTTAATTTATTATTTTTATTGTATGTGTATCCATGTATTGCCTGCATGTATGTAACTGCACCCATATCATGCAATGCCCAAGGAGGACAGAAGAGGTCTTTGGAGCCCTTGGAATTGGAGTTATGGACAGTTGTTACCTGCCATGTGGGTACTGGGATTGGAACCTGGGTCTTCTGCAAGAACAGTGTTCTTAACCGCTGAGCCATCTCTCCAGCCCCACTGGCTGTTCTTGTAGAAGGTCTGGGTTTGAATCCCGTCACCCACATAGTGGCTAGCTACCATCTGTAATTCCAATTCCAGGGGATCCAACACCCTCTTCTGTCCTCTGAGGGCACTGCATGACATGGGTACATTTGTATACATGCAGGCATAACACACATAAAATCTTTAAAATTTTAAAAATTTCCTGTGAGATAAAACCTCTAACCTTGGAGGAAAGCTGGGTAAACAACAGCTGTCTGAAGGAAGGGAAACAAGATGTTCTAAATTTAGAAAGATAAACAACAGAATGTCTGAAGGAAGGTGGAAAATAGGATGTTCTAAATTTGGAAAGGTAAACAACAGGATGTTTTTAGAGGAAGTGAGACATTCCATCTTGCACGAAAGCTAGGTAAGTTCAGGAAGTGAACAACTCAATAGCTCTAGGAAGTCCCTAAAATTGACTAAGTTCCATAGCCTCCCAAGTATTGGGATTATAAGGATGTATCACCAAACTAGTCGTTTGTCCCCAAGCATATATAAGCCCTAAGAATGACTGGAATATTCTCTCAGATCAGCCAAGATTGTGGGAAGAAGTTGAGACTAGCTGAGCTGCCCAGAAAGGACCCTCTCCAGCCTGCTGAGCTGCCTGCAGGCTGTGTAGTGTGCTCCAGGCTTCCTGCTTTTGCAAGCCCTCCCACCCCCGATCCTGGGGTGGTTTGTGGTTTTGCTGCTGCTTGTGAGTCATTTCTTCTCCTGTAAGTAACCCCAGTAATACTCATTGGCATACCAAGTTGGATTCTGGGACTATCCTTACTCTGGTCTGCCGTTGGTTCACCATCTGGGATGAATAAATCAATGTTCATCATTCCCAGGAATAGGTCCATAGGTCCGAATGAATGCCTGTAGTGAAGGACACACTGTCAAGCAAGTGAGTTTCTCAAAATCTGACTGGCTGTCATTCGTGACTTCTCAACTGGACATCTAGGCAGAATGACTGAAGAAAGCAAACAGAAAAGGAAAGGCAGACAAGTTACTTCAGAGACTTTTTTTTTTTTGAGATAGAGTTTTATTTATTTATTTATTTATTTATTTATTTATTTATTTGAGATAGAGTCTCACTATGCAGACCAAGGTGGCCTTGACCTCACAGAGGTCCACTGCCTCTGCCTCTGTGATCAGCGGCTTATCCCACCCTGCCCAGGCCTATGTTAAGTCTTGACAGTTCTTTGATATTTACCATATAGTCAGTGATCTTTGATGATGACTTTCTTGTATTCCAGCTAGGTCAAAGCCATCTCTTTGTTATAGAATGTTTGTCCCAATACTTTATTCTTTTCATTACTGAAAAAATGTTTTCATATAGATCCATCACGCACTTAAAACACCTTCATTAGGTGATGGATACATCGTATCTACCTGTCTTGCTATAAAA
>NW_008358387.1:2359018-2365811 GCF_000622305.1 Nannospalax galili
GAGTTTTATTTATTTATTTATTTATTTATTTATTTATTTGAGATAGAGTTTTACTTTGTACCTCGTGTTTTCCTGGAACTCATGATTCTCCTGCCTCAGCCTCCCAAGTAGTGGGATCACAAGTGCATATCACCAACTTAGCCCCTTTTGTCATAGAGCTAATGCAGGGGTGGTGGCACTTTCCTACCGTGCTGACTCAGATTCTTTGGGCCTTTTGGGCTGGTTGCTGTGAATTTCCTAGTTTTTGGAAATAGGTCTAAGTTCAGTTTTCAGTGTGGCCCTAAAGCATGAGTGAATGGATTCTGGTCAAATCTGGTCTGTCTGGGTTAGTGTAGGCACTCAGACTTTAATAGTCTCCCATAAATTTCATTTACACCTGAACTCCAGGGTTCTAGCTTAGTGCCCCTCTTCCTCTTGCCCTCACCCTCACATCTGATCCCTGAGCAAAAGGATGGAATCTAACAAGGTAGGGAACTCCAGTGATCAGCGCATGGCTGGGATGCTTGCGTAGCATGCAGGAAGGCCCTGGGTTCCATCCCAGCATGACATACACACAAAAGTGAGAACTGTAGCTCAGTGGTAGAACATAGAATTTGGAGGTCAGGGCCACTACAGTGGTGGCTCAAATCTCTGCTGTGGGCAACCTTAGGTCAGTTACCCAATCATTTAGTGCCATCACTTTCTCATCTATAAGATGAAGCCAAGAATGGTATCTGCCTCTGGGGGATTTAGTGAGCACTGAGTGGTTTATCTAGTGTAGAAGCATGTCTGGCATTCTGTTTGGGTTGCCCTTATTCTTTGCGAAAATGTTTCCAAATCTACCTCTCTCCATCTTCATTGTCATAGCACCAAGCCAAGCCACCATCACTGCTGGCTAGAAATTCTGCAGTGCTCTCCTCAGCAGGCAGCTATTTTTACTTCCAACTGTAACCTGCTGTCACGATGAAGCCACAGAGGTATTTTGAAACTGCAGATCAAGCCCTACAACTCCTTGGCTTAAAATCTTCCATTGACTCCTTATCCACGGCATTTAGAATAAAGTCCGGAGTCATAGCAAAGTCTCTTGCAATGTGGCCCTCCTCTCCAGTTCATTTCTTTACTCATTAAACTCACTGCCCTTTCTTTTCTTTATGCTCCGAGAACATCTCCCACTGTTTCCATGTCTCAATTTTGTTTCCCCAATCACGGAACACATAGCTACAGCCTTCCTATGACTCAAGGACCCAGTGCTGTGTGGCCTGTGAGCATTCAGTTTGTTCATCCCCATTTTAATGCACTGTGGTTTCTTAACTATTCTATAAGCTCTTACCCCTCACCTGTGCCCTTGTTAGTATACCTGTGACCACACTCCCTACCTGCCCTCTTGTTATTAAGGATGTGCTAGAGGCAGAGCAAGATGGTGCCAACTAAGATCCTTAGTCATCTCTCTCCACAGACACCTCAAGTCCATCTGCTATTCATATACCAAACTGCCTTCATGAAAGAAGGAAATCAGTTGAGAAACCAGTGTGCCTTCTGTCAGTATAACAAAATGAAAAGATGCATTGAGGAAGGTAAAATGGAGAGATTCCCCTATGTCTCTCCTCTCCCAGCTCTAAGCAGCACAGAAGACACCTCCAGCTTAGATGAGGGAGATGTAGTTACAGACCAGCTTTCCACATGGAAACCCAGCTTGTGCCCAAACTAACCCAGCAAAAGGTTTTCCTTCCATAGGACAGCGGTTGAGAGGACAAGCCCCTGGAGAAATCTGGGAACTCGACTTTACCGAGATGACTAATAGACAGTACAGTTACTGATGTCTCTTAGTACTTGTGGACACCTTTTCAGGATAAGTAGAGACTTTTCCAACCTGAACAGAGACAGCTCAGATAGTAGTAAAAAAATTATTAAATGATCTGATACCTCGGTTTGGCATTCCCCTCGGTTTGGGGCCCAACAGTGGCTCTGCTTTCATAGCCCAAATCTCCAAAACTGTTGCAAAAAGCCTACAAGTTGATTGGAAATTGCATTGTGTCTACCATCCCCAGAGCTCAGGACAAGTGGAAGGAATGAATAGAACAGTTAAAAAAACATTGATTAAGCTAATTGCAGAGACTGGTGAGAACTGGGTAAGCCTCCTTCTGTTTACCCTATTGTGAGTCAGGTGCGCCCCTTATAATAAAGGCATCACCCCCTTTGAAATTATGTATGGAAGACCTCCCCCATTAATTCCTAAACTAGGATTAGAATAGATTGCTGAAAGAACTAATCACAATCTCCTTAAGTCATGGCAGGCATTGCATTCCACTCTCCCTGAGATTCACAAGTGTGTGAAGGAGGACCAGGCAGAGATAGCAGAGCTCCGTGACTTGTCTGATAAAATGGTGGACCCTGGCACCTAGGTTCGGGTACGCCGACATTCTGCTCCAGAGTTTGGGGCTTGCTGGGCTGGACCTTACCCTGTTGTTCTAAGCACCCTGTCTGCAGTCAAGGTGTCCGGTCACAGTCACTGGATACACTGTTCTCAAAATAAAGACGCACACCCAGATCATATCCTCTAGTTTTGGAGCCTCAAGAACACAGCAGTCCTTTAAAACTCAAGTTGGAAAAGAACCCCTCTGGCCTAACATTGTTTTTTCTCCTCTTCAGCCCCCTCTATGGTAGCCCCCTCTATCCATGCCCCGGCCTTGTATCTTTAGGTCTTAAGTTGAACCTCTGATAGCCGTGTTATAAGAAATGTAGCTTCTTATGGGACTCCTGAGACTCCAGTGTTTAAATTTGACCTTTGTGAGCTGTTCTCCCCTGGGGGCTCATGGTGTTAAACAAGCAACTTTGGAAGTATTATAGAGGGGCAGCAATTCTATGCCTGTCCGGCTGCTGGGGCCACAAAATGTAGCACCCCAAGTCAATGGCATTGTGGAGAATGGGGTTGTAAGACCTTGGGAAGTTGGGTACACCCAACAAGGATAAATGGATCTTCCTAAAGAGAGGGACTTCTGGTTGCTCCCTCTCTCTCTATAGGTCCCAACCGGGTTTTAAACCCACAACCTGACATCAGATGGGACCCCATCCCAGGTACAATTAATCCCACTCCGAATTCCCGGTCTGAGATGGCTCTGGCTACTCCACACCCTGAAGGCCCAGAGCTGTATAAATCCTCATACTATATAACTCAAGATTGCTGGTTATGCCTGGACCCTGGCCTCCTTACTATGTGGGCATTGGAGCACTTGCCTCCTTGGGAGATGAGGAGATAAACATAAGAAACCTTAGCACATCAGAAATAAACAATAATCAAATGGCACGTTGCCCATGGGGTTCCCAGCCAACTCTAACATTAGGAAGACTAAAGGACAAGGGCTATGCCTTTCCTCAGGAATCTGTGTAATAGGCCAGACCCCCATATCAGGCCAGCTGCAACCAAACCTTTCACATAGGCGAGAATGTCCCCTTACTACCTAGTTCCTCCTAAAGACATCTGGTTTGCTTGTGAATCTGGACTTACACCTTGTATTAATCCCTACATCCTCGTTGAGGTATCTGACCTTTGTATCCTTGTGCATCTTCTCCCTACTACTCAGGGGAAGGTGGCAGAGAACATTTGGGGCTCCTAGCCAGGACCCGACAGCCTCGAGATGTAGGCCAGCTACTGTCTTAGTTTCCCTCATAGTTGGGGTAGGTATTGCAGGATCTGCAGGGATGGGGACAGCAGCTCTCCTCATAGTCCAGGACCAAAACTTTAAGCTTCTGAGCAAACAGATTGATCAAGATTTGTGCAAATTAGAGAAATCAATAGGACACCGGACAACTGTGAAATTTCAATATGATTACCTCCACCCAGCTCAAGTGGCAGAGGATGATGAGATATCAAAGGTTTGATCATTTCCAAACAGGAGTGGGAAATGTAGCAGGTCCTTGACTAGAAGACATCTGTCTTGTCAACTTACATGACCTGGTCTGGTTATTTTCCAGTTTCCCCTAAACTATCCCCCACCCTGAGGTGGTTGAGAGTTCCTGGACTTGACCAGAGTTCCTGGACTTGACCACATAGCCCGCCAACATGCATGCTCTGGCAGTTGGAAAACAATTTAATTGGTCTGTTTAAGATGAAAAACAGGGCGTGGTGGCACACACGCCTGTAGTCCCAGCACTTGGTAGGCAGAGGCAGGTGGATCTCTGTGAGTTCAAGGCCAGCCTGGTCTACATAGTGAGTTCCAGGACAGTCAGGGCTACAGGGAGACCATGTCTCAAAAAGACAAAAAAACAAAACAAAAAAAAAACAACTGTGAACTTTAACTGACTTATGCAAATATGTACTTGAGTTCGGACCATAATGATTGGTCCTTTGTATTCCTGCTTTTGCAAACCGCTGGAGTGTGCATAAAAGGTCCTTGCAAACTTAGAGGCTGCTCTCTGTATGCACTAGTGCAGGGACAACCCTGCCGTGAAATAAATCTCCCCTACCTCAATTTTGACCTTATGACGTGGCTTGATTTCCAACCCACAACAATAACCTTGAACTCCTTGTACCTCCTAATTACTGGGATTACAGGTATGTGCCACCAGGCTTGGCTTTTCATTTCTGTTTGTTTGCTTACTTCGTTTTTGTGTTTTTGTTGTTGGTTTTTTTTTTTTTTTTTGAAACAGGGGCCCCCTGTAGCCCCAGCAGTCCTGGAACTCACTATGTGGACCAGGCTGGCCTTGAACTCACAGAGATCTGCCTGCCTCTGCCTCCTGAGTGCTTGGATTAAAGGTGTGGGCCACCACGCCTGGCTATTTATTATTTTTATTTTAAGTGTATCTGTGCATTGCCTGCATGTAGATAAGCACACCTGAGTCGTGCAATGCCCTCAGAGGACCGAAGAGACTGTCAGATCCCCTGGAACTGGAGTTACAGACAATTGTTAGCTGCCATGTGGGTGCTGGGATTCGAACTTGGGTCTTCTGCAAGAACAGCCAGTGTTCTTAACCGCTGAGCCGTCTCTCCAGCCCCTAGAACCATAATTTTGATGGCATTTGGACACTTCTTGATCTATCTAGTTAGACATTTTAGGAGGCATGGGCTCGCTGTAAGGGCTAGGGGAAGTATTACCAGAGGCCCAGTAAAACTCAATTATATCTGAATTATTGGTGTAAAAACAGCAAACCTCACCTAAGGCCATGTATTTGAGCCATCTTCATTTAGGAACAGTAGGTCCAACCTCCTTCTGTTTGTAGCACCATTTTTAGCTAGGGAGTTAACTTGTCTCTCCAACTGCTTGATGGAGTCCTGTAGACATTGGAAGATGAGGCCCTATTTCAACACACACACACGCACGCACACACACACACTGTGCCTTTTAAACTATTTAAAGAGTATAGTCAGTGCCATGAATTACAGTTACACTGCTGTGAAACCATCATCACTGTTTTTAAATTTTTTCTCATACATTAAAAAAATCCTGAAGAATCCATAGAAAGTAACTAGAGCTGATACATGAATTCATCAAAGTCACAGCCCCTTGTTCCTTGACCCTGCCCCCGTTGTGTTCTTCCTCCATTCCTCTGACCCAAACTCTCTTCCCAAGTCACCTCTGAGTTCCATCTTGTTAAAGCCAGAATCAACTCATGGTCCTTGCCTCAGTTCTCCTTCTGCATTATCTGTTCTGGTTGACGATACTTTTCTTTGGCTCCCAGTATGTTCATTTGCCTTCTAGCACCACAGTCTTCTGTTGTTCCCTAGTCTGTGGTCACCACTTACTCCCCAGTCTACTGGCTCCTCCTCATCTTCCTCTTTGTAAAAACTAGAATGTTCCACAGACCGGTGCTGGGATTCTTCTTTATCTGCTTTCAATTCCCTGATAATCTCTTTGCATTATAATAGCTTTTTGTTGCTGTGACCAAAATATTGGACACATTTTGGAAGAGGGTACAGAAAGACTGTAAGAGCCAGAAGCTGGGGAGGAACAAGGTGAAACAGTATCTTCTGGATATGACAGGGCCATTGTATCCATGAACTCACAGGAGCTGTGGTTGTCTGCAGAAGACCTGCACAAGATCAAGCCAGTCAATATCCCAACATGGATGGGGGAGGGGCACATAAGGTCTCATTCCTAACTGAGGAGCTACCGACAGTTGATGGCTTCCAGGGGAGGAAGATTCAGTTTTCTTTAAGGCTGTGGCCATTGGTAGGTTGACAATGATCCAGTGGATAGGTTTATATTCATGCACAAATGAGCTTCACTAATTCTACTCAGTGGGTTTAAAAAAAAAACAAAACATGAAGTTGGGAGGGGAGTGGGGGATGGGGAGTAAATTTGGGAGGAGTAAGAGGGAGAGTGGGATGAACATGATCAAAATACATTGTGTGCATGTATAAAATTCTCAAAAAATTAATAGAAATATTATTTTAAAAAATTGGGGCTCAGGACTGGAGAGATGGCTCAGCAGTTAAGAGCACTAGCTGTTCTTGCAGACCTGGGTTCAATTCCCAGCACCCATATGGCAGAAGATCTGGGTTCAATTCCCAGTGCCCACATGGCAGCCACTAACAACCATCTATAACTCCAGTTCTGGGGAATTTGATACCCTTTCTGACCTCTGCAGGTGTTGCATGACACAGATGCACTTAATCCATGCAGGCAATACATTCATAAAATGGGGGCCTGCAAGATAGCTTGGCGCTTGCCACCAAGCCTGAGACCTGAGTCCATTCCAAGTCTCCACATGGTAGGAGAGAACCAACTCCCAGTCCTCTGACTTGCACAATCATGTTATGGTGCGCGCGCACACACACACTCACACACACACACACACACACACACACACACACACA
>NW_008358387.1:2365843-2429283 GCF_000622305.1 Nannospalax galili
CTGAACATAAACAAGGAGTTTTTAGGTTCCTGGTTTTAGTCCGTGGTTGCTTAGCTCCATAAACTCTGGCAGAGCATCTTGGCAGAAGGAGCACATGAAGAGGCTGGTCTTCCTTCTCGGGAGTTGGGAAGCAGAGAGATGGAATGCTGTTGCTCTACTGGCTCTTTCCTTTCCCTGTTACGTCATCTGGACCATCACCCAATCAGATGCAACTGCTCAAATTCAGGGTAGGCTCCCACTCCTCCATGAATCCTCCTTGGAAACACTTTCCCAGACACACTCAGAAGTGTGCCTCACCAGTCTTCCAGGTGCTTCTAAATACAGTCAAGCTGACAGCGGAGATTAACCATCACATTTCTCTAGACTCATGGCTCTAGCGATGTCTGTAAGTTTATATTGTCAACAAAGACCTTTCTGAACTCTAGACTTAGACATTCGACTACCAATTTTCAATGGAATTTGGACATTGATAAAGATGATAGTTCCCCAAAGACATGTCTATATCAAATCCTTAGAACCTGTGCATGTGACTGCTATATTTGGTTCTGGAATGGTCCCCAAAGGTTCATGGGTTAACCTAACAGTTTGACCCTTGATTTGGTGCTATTGAAAGGTGACGGAAACCTCAAAAGGGACAGTGGGCATCCAGCTGCTTCCTGTGTTTCTGTGCTACCAAGCTGTGAGGTGAACCATTTGCTACACCCATGGTCTTCACCATTGCCGTTCAGCACCCCCACCAAAGATCCAGAAGGTATGGCTCTACCTGATTACAGACTGAAACCTCCAAAATCATAAGTCAAACTAAATCTTTTCTCTTTGTGAAAAGATTGCTTCCAGTATATGTTATGGTATCAGAAAGCTGACTAACAGTTATTTGGAATAATGGTCTTTCCAGATTTAATTAAGGATCTTGAGTTGGAGAACCCACTATGGAGGGTTGTAAAGAAAATATGAGAGGCACAGAGGAGAAACACTGACAAAAGAAGAGAAGAGAATATGATCAAGGAAACAGATTAAAGTGGCCACATGTCAGGAAAGACAGACGAGCTGGAACAGGCAGAGAGCAGTTTTTCTGCCAAACTCTTTGGAGTCGGGTGACATACGAGTTTCAGACTTCTGGCTTCCAGTACTGTGAGGGAATCAATTTCTTTTGTTTTACGACATCAACTTTGTCCTGATTTGTCCTGACATTCTGAGGAAATTGATACAGTTGTCTAATTGATATCTCTAACCCAACATATCCCTTAAAATCTTATTTACTCCCTTCCCACCCACAGGATCTGCTGTCATCCCAGAAGCAGTCTTTACCACTTTATCATCTTAGGAAAAGGCAACTGCAGGCTTAAAGTTCAAATCAAAATGTTGATGTCATTGATGGCCCGCCACATCCAAGTCACCAGCAAACCACGTTGGCTCCATGTTCAAAGAAAGTCCAAATCAGATCCCTTCTCTCCTTCCTTCCTGTGATCACCTGGGCCCCAGCCATCATCTTCTCCTCTTTGGATTATGACAGTGCCTCCTGTCTCCCTGCTCTAGTCCTCCTCTCTTACGGTCTGTTCTTAAAATGGTAGCTGAGTGATGGCGGTATAGTCTAAGTCAGAATGCATCTCTGTTCTGCCCAGAACTCTTCAGTGATTCCCATCTCACTCAGCATCAAAGGCAAACCTCAACGACATCCTATGGGAGCCTTCATGATCCAGGTGCTTGGAACCCCTCTGATACCATCTTTTACCACCCTCCCCTCCATCACTCAGCTTCTGAACCAACCTTAGTGACTTCTCACTGAAAACACTGGGAGACCTCAGGGAGCTAATAGGATTACTAGGGTATGTTTTGTGCCATTTGAGGTTTCCAGTCATGATTTGTGTGAATGTATATGTTCGTAAATGTGAAAGTATGTTTGGAGGGTGCAGCAGATGTGCATGCAGGTGAATGAGAAGCCCAAAGGTTAACAACAGGTTGATTCTTGACTGCTTCCCCTCCCTCCTTCCCTTCTTTCCTTCCTTCCTTCCTTGTTTGTTTGAGACAGGGTTTCCCTGTAGCCACAGCTGGCCTGGAACTTACTGTGTAAACCAAGCTGGCCTCTATCTCACAGAGATCCACCTGCCTCTGCCTTCCAGTGCTAGCATCAAAGGCATGTACCGCCATGCCTGGTTCACCTTATTTCTTTTGAGGCAAGGTTTCTTACTGAACCTGCATCTCCCCATTCAGCTAGACTAGTTGACCAATAAGCCCCGGGAATACCCCTCTTTCTGCCTCCTCCATGCTACGATTATAGACAAGTGCCACCATGCCCAGCTTTTGTGGGTGCTGGGGATCTGAACTCAGGTCTTGCTTGTATGACAAACACTTTTCCAACTGATCTATCTATCTGGCACCATTTTTTTGACAAGGTCTTTCTCTTATGTATCCCAGGCTATTTTTGAACTCATTCTGTAGCCCATGCTTTCCTCTAACTCACTCCGTAGTCTAGGCTGGTCTTCAATTTTGTAAAGTTAGGCTGAAATCCATGTCCTTTTACTTCAGTCTGCTGAGTGCTGGGATTACAGGTGTGTACTCCAATGCCTGGCTATTATGAATGTAAAGCAAGACAAATCCATCAAGGCACACTGCTGGGAATGTGTGATTTGGAGAAAAAGGAGGAGTGGGTTTAGCCAGATCGATATTTTGCTGGGTAAGAATTATGGAAAGAAGCCAGGCATGGTGGTACATGCCTTTAATCCCAGAACTCAGGAGGCAGAGGCAGGCAGATCTCTGTGAGTTCAAGGCCAGCCTGGTCTCCATAGAGAGTTCCAGGCCAGCTGGGGCTACAAGGAGACCCTGTCTCAAAAACACCGGGGAAAAAAAGAAGAATTATGGGAAGAAAAAAGTTAAGGGAGAGGGAACAAGCAAGCATCCTAAGTCTATGCAAAATACTCTTAAACCCAGAAAAGTCCTGACCAAATTAACTTAAATACTACACTCAAGCCTATCATTTGAAACTGAACTTCAACCCTAGAATCAAGAGATGGCTTTGAAAACATCCATTAAAATCCAAGACAAAGAAGATAGTCAAGACAGGTTTATGTCTTTAGGTAGAGATAAATAAAAGTTATAATGTAGATTTCACCACTACCAGCAAGAAAAGTCATTATTGCTTTTCAACTCAAGAATTTACAGGTAACATGCAAAAACAACAACAACAAAACACATTCTTTGATTTCAATTCATAAAGATTTCCAAATAGTTCAGCCTGATAATATTGTGGGTTTCCCAGATACGTTAAGCTTCATTTGCAAGTCTTCGCTGATTTCATGCTGATACCCAAAGTGCTTTCTCATCTGTTACCTGTAGCCACCAAGTCCCCAGGATGTGGCTGACTAATTGGAAACACAGAACCAAATGGAGCACCTTTATCACTGTCTTAGTTTGTTTCTTCATTTCTGTGAGAAAACACTCTGACCACTACCAACTTGGGGAGGAAAGGGTTTATTTAGCTTACGTATCCCAGGTCACAGTTCATCAAGGAGCCCAAGGTAGGAACTCAGGGCAGGAACCTGGAGGCAGGAGCTGGAGCACAGGCCAAGGACAAATGCTGCTTACTGGCTTGCTCCCCTGGCCCCTGCTCAGCCTGCTTTCTTATGCAACACAGGCCCACCTGTCCAGGGGTGGCACCACCCACAGTGGACTGGGCCCTCCCACATCACTCAAGAAGATGACCCTCAGACATGGCTACAGGCCAGCCCAATGAAGGCAATTCCCAATTGAGGCTCCATCAACCCAGATGTGTCAAGTTGACACTAAAGCTATCCATGTGGATCCTGTGGCACAATCAGCAAGGCCGGTTTTCCTCACACTTCAGTATTCTTCAAAGTTTTGTCTAAGGCAAAGGTTTTATCTTTATGCTTTGTGCTAACAAAGATGTTAATGTGTAGAATGTCAAAATTACATAGATTTTAGAGTGAAATGTAAAATTCAGGAGCGGGCCTGTGGAGCAAGGAGTCAGCCAACGGGAGGGATGGCAGGATGTTTTCACTTGACAGTCCAGGTCCCACCAATCTAGGATTGAGACAAACGCTGGGTGGCAGCACGTGGTGGATCTCCACATTTCTGTGCTGAGCCTGGAGTGAATGGAACTGCCAGTTACTAAACTGAGGAAGTTGCTGGAAGAAGTGGCCCCGGGGTTCAGGTCCTTCTTCCACTGTCTGCTCCCGCACCTCCTCCTCTTCTTGTTTTTGAGGCAGGGTTTCCCTGTAGCCCCAGCTAGCCTAGAACTTGCTTTGTAGACCGGGTTGAATTTGAGCTCATGGAGATTCACTTGCCTCTGCTTCTCAAATGTTGGGCTTAATGGTGTGTCCCTACCACGACTAACTTCTTTTTTTTTTTAAGTTTTATTTATTTTAGGGGGCTTGGAGAGATTACTCAGTGGTTAGAACATACTGCTCTTGCAGAGGACGCAGGTTGGATTCACAGGATCCACATGGTGGCTAATAACCATCTGCAACTCCAGTTCCAGGGGATCCAACTCTGTCTCTGAGGGCATTGCACGACACGGGTATATTTACATACATGCAGGCAATATACTCACACAAAATAAAAATAATAAAACCTTCTTTAAAGTAAATTTTATTTAAAAAAAGATTTATTTTTATTTTAAAATTAAATGTATGTGCAGGCTGAGAGCGGGTGGTGTATGCCTTTAATCCCAACAGCCGGTAGGCAGAGGCAGGTGGATCTCTGTGAGTTTAAGACCAGTCTGGTCTATGTAGAAAGTTCCAGGTTAACCAGGGCTGTATTGTGAAACCCTGTCTCCAAAACCCAAACCAAACCTAAACAAAACAAAAAATGTATGTGTATGTGTGTGGGCATGTATACATGAGTACAGATGCCCATGGAGGCCAGAAGAAGGTGCTGGACACACTGGAGCTAGAGTTACAGGCAGCTCTGAGCTGCTATATGTGGGTTCTAGGAACCAGGAACCAGGCTCAGGTCCTGTGAGGAGCAGTAAGTGCTCTTACCTGCTGATCCATCTCTCCAGCCCTTATTATTTGCTTCTAATTACAGGGTCCTAGTTTTCATTATCTGTGAAATGGACATGTTCCTTAACTTTATCATTCATTTTTATCATTTTTATTCATAAGAATGTGTGTGAAAATTAATCTGTTTGGAGAAATGGTGGTTGCCTTTTGATGGAAAAATTCTAAAATCGAAGGCATCTCTTTTATATGACATTGAACTAAAATGTAATGAAACAGATGGGCCTAACTCACTGGTTGTTGTGAGGACTGCATTTATTTAAGAGATTGCCTGAGAGCTGGGGATGTAACTACGTGGGTAGATCACTTGCCTAGCATGCACACAATTGTAGGTTTGATCTCCAGCACCAGCTAAAACCAGGACTGGAGGGCTGGAGGGCTGAAGAAATGGCTGAGCAATTAAGAGTACTTCCAGAGGACTGGAATTCAGTTCCCAGCATCCGCACCAGGCAGCACACAACCTCCTATAACCCTAGCTACAGGGAATCCAACACACTTTTCTGGACTCCATGAACCCTCACTCATCTCTCTCTCTCTCTCTCTCTCTCTCTCACATACACACACACACACGCACACACACACACACACACACACGCACACAACACAATTTTAAAACAAAAATTTAAAACCAAGCATGAGGGTACAGGCTTGTAATCCCAGCACTTGGGAGGTAGAGGCAGGAGGATCAGAAATTCTGGATCACCCTACTATATATAGAGTTTGAGGCTAACCTGGGCTACATGAGACCCTTCCACAAAAACAAAACAACAACAAAAAAATGTTGTTTCGAAAGCATTTGAGTATCTAAATTCTGGGTTGATGTGAGGCAGAGGTCAGAGTTGCAGACTAAGGGTGTTCCACTTCCCAGGCCTCTGTGCTGCTGAGATTTCCACATCTCGGCATCAGAGCACAACAAATAAAAGGGGAGAAAGACTGACCCCAGGTTTTTTCTATATGATAATTAGGCATTGCCCTATAGCCAGATGGTAGGATCCCCCTACCACATGTAAATAAAGCATACTACGAGCACCTATCAGCTGAAGCTTTGACTGCTGCCTCCACACTGTATTTTTCCCTAACCCCCACTGAATAAATGGAGCTGTATCACTGAAAAAAAAAAAAAAAGGGTTGGGGAGAAAGACCACCAGCCTGTCCTGTGGGATTACTTCTTATCTCTAATTTGCTGTAACCAAGTTCAGGGACCTGCATAACCCTTGGGCTGTTTCCTACCCACTTGCTTTTTTCTTAGTCTTTACAAAACTCATTTTAGAGCAAGGTCATGTTCTGGTCTATCCAATTGGCAGCTCAGCAGGGAGATCTGCAGCTCTCGTTTATTTCCTGTTTTTATTGAGTCATTTATTCAGAACCGTTAGTCAAAACATTCCCAAGGCCAGTGTTAGGTCAATGGCCCATGTACCCAATGGGATCTGCCCACTTAAATCTCTGACGGCCTCTTTTGGATGTAGTAGCTGTTTCCTTCAACACAGGCATGCTCCTGTGCCAAGCTGGGCATTTGATGTTCTCTCTGCCACCATCCCCAGCTCTCTACAGTCCCTTACTTGTCCTCATCTTACCATCTAAAATGCTGCTTTTGCAGTGGCACCTCCTCTGACCAGCCCTCTGAAGTTGATCCACCCCTAATCAGCTCTCTGCCCTCTCCTCTGGGTTTTTTCCATGGCCCCTTTGACCATCTAACATACTATGTCATTGTTTACCTGGCTTATTGTTTCTTTGTTGGAACACAAGTACCACAAAGACAGGGATCTTTCTCTGTTTTATTTATTTATTTATTTATTTATTTTAGATATTTTATTATTTTTATTTTATGTGTATGAGTGTTACTGCCTGCACATGGATAAGTGTGCCTGTGTTGTGCAATGCCCACAGACCCTGCAACTGGAGTTACAGACAGTTGTTAGCTGCCATGTGGGTGCTGGGATTTGAACCTGGGTCTTCTGCAAGAACAGCCAGTGTTCTTAACCACTGAACCATCTCTCCAGCCCCTCTGTTTTATTTTTATCCCTTGTACCCAGAACAAAGCCAGGTACCTATAGGCACTAAGCGCTTACTTCAATGACTAGTCTTTAAGTATTTTATGTATTTAATATTTTCCTTCTTACGGTCGAGTCTTTGGTCCATTAGGGATGACTATATGCATATATATATGTGTGTATTTAATATTTTATTCATTATTTTTAAATTTATACATATATGAGTATATTGCCTGCGTGTATGTAAGTGCACTTGTGTTGTACAATGCCCATGGAGGTCAGAAGAGGGAGTCAGAGTCCCCTGGAACTGGAGTTAAGGACAGTTGTTATCTGCCATGTGAGTGCTGGGAATCGAACCTGGGTCCTCTGCAAGAACAGCCAGTGCTCTTAACTACTGATCCATCTCTCCAGCCCCATATGTATTTATTTATTACATTTATTTATTTATGTGTGTGTGGGGATAGCATACATTCCACGGCGTACATTTGGAGGTCAGAGGACAACTGTGGGAGTCAGTTCTTTCCTTTCCTTCCCCATGTGGGAAAGGAAAAGGGGATTGGACTCAGGTTGTCAGGCTTGGCAGCAAGTGTCTTTACACAGTCCTGAGCCATCTCCCTGGCCCACAGGATATGCATATCTATATCTATTTATATCACCTATATATCTATACCTTTTTTACTTTTTTATATTTTTTAAAAAGATTTGATTGGCTGGGCGTGGTGGCACACGCCTTTAATCCCAGGACTCGGGAGGCAGAGGCAGGTGGATCTCTGTGAATTCAAGACCAGCCTGGTCTACATAGTGAGTTCCAGGACAGCTGGGCTACAGGGAGACCCTGTCTCAAAAAGACCAAAAAATATTTTTCTTTTTCAAGTTATTATTATTTATTTATTTTTATGTGTATGAATGTTTTGCCTGTGTATATGTGAGTGGTCCCATGCATGCAATGCCCTGGAGGCCAGAAGAGGGCTTCAGGATTCCCTGGAACTGGAGTTACTGAGTGCCATGTGGATGCTAGGAATTGAACCTGGGTCCTCTGCAAAAGCATCCAGTGCTCTTAACCATCGAGCAATCTCCCTAGTCCTTGATTTTATTCTTAAACATGTATACATGCATATATGTACCTGTGTGTGGGTATGTGCGCATCAATTCAAGTGCCCTCAGAGGCCAGAAGAAGGCAACGGATCACCCCTGAATCTAGAGTTACAGGGGGTTGTTAGCCACCCAGTGTGGGTGCTGAGAACTGAAGTCAGGTTCTCTGAACTTTAACACTGAGCTGTCCCTCTAACCTTCTGCATATATATTTTGTAGTTCTTTTCACCTAGACAGTTGCATGAAACAACTGTTCCTTTTTGTTGTGCTGATGTCCCAGTTTGTTCCACTATTCATCCATCCACTAAAGGACACCTGGACTGTTTCCAGTTTGGAGCTACTAGGAATAACTCTGCAATCCACAATCATTTGATGTGAATGAAAGTCTTCCTTTCTCGTAAGTAAAAGCTCAGAAGTGTAACTGTTGGTTCATCAATAGTTATGGTTAGTTTGTTCCCCCGCCCCCAGAAACTGCCAAGCTGTTCTACAGAGGGGACTGTACCATCTTATATTTTTACCAGCAGTACATGAATGATCTAGTTTCTCTGCATCCTTACCAGCATTTACTATTATTATTTAAGTTTTTCCTTACATTTATTTAGTGTGTGGGGGCATGCATGCCACGTTGAACTGATAACTTGCAGAAGTCCGTTCTCTCCCACTTCCCTATGAGTCCCAGAGATTAAACTCTGGACATCAGACACCTGCTGAGCCATCTCACTGGTCCCTATTGTCGGTATTTCTTATTTAGCTCTTTTGGTAGGCATGTAGTGATACTGTGCTTCTAATTTTCATCTCTCTTACATATAAGGTTTATATGTAAGACACAATGTTTCTTGTGTCTCTTGTCCATAATCTAACTGGGTTGCGTTGTTTGATTTTTCACGACTGACTTTTCAAAGTTTAGATATTTTAGGTGACAGTTTTTTGTCATATGCATGTGTGTGTGCACATGTGTGTGTTGCTGGGGATTGAATCCAGTGCCTTGCACATGGTAAGCATGTCCTAATCACTGAGCCATACCCCGAGTCCTTCTCCCCATCCTTTTAACATGGTCTTTCAAAGAGTTTTAAATTTCAATGAAGTCCAGTTTATCAATTTTCCTTTTATTGGTCATATTTGGTATCAAGTTTAAGAAGTCTTTGCTTGGTCAAGCCAAAGATTGTCTGCTCTTTTCTTCCTAAAGTTTTTATAGTTTGGTGGTTTATATTTATATCTGTGACCTATTTTGAGGCAATTTTAAAAATAAGGTATGAGGTTAAGTTGAATTTTTCCTGTCTATGGATGTGTAATTTAGAAGTTGCATTTTGACAAACACTTTGAGGTATGAGGAGCACTAGGAGGGATTTGTGATTGATGAGATGGTAAATAGTTAATAACCCACTTTCAGGGGGGAAAGGGAAATTTCTGCATAAATATAACTGCCAATCACTTCTGAGCCATTAGGCTAAGAACAAGTTTAAATACAGCAGCCATAATCTTAAGCTACTAATGTGATGTCATTGAACATAGAGTTGGGGAGAGATGTGTACACATTCAATACTATGTAGTATTTCTATACTCAGCAGATATAAACAGCCTCTAAAGCATAAGCAATAGCAAACTGCAAAAAGTGATGAGTTCTAATGTTACCATTCTTAAAAATTTATAAAGTTAAATTTATAATTTAACTTTCAGTTTATTTCAAGAACGTTGAAGGTCCTGGAACTGGAGAGATGGCTCTGTGGTTAAGAGGACTGCCTGCTTTTACAGAGGACCCAGGTTTAAATCCCAGCACCACATGGCACTCCTTGCTTTTACAGAGGACCCAGGTTCAAATCCCAGCACCACATGGGAGCTAACAACTGAACCTAACTCCAGTTCCAGGGGATCTGTCATCCTCTTCTGACCTCTGCAGGCATTACATGACACAGGTGCACTTACATGCAGGCAATACACTCTTACACATAAAATAAAAAATCATAAATAAAATTAGAAAAAAAAGAATGTCGAAGGTCTTAAGAGCTTGCCCTATTTATAGGGTAAATATAGTAGACAGGTAAGCTTGTCACAGCATCACAGAAGTGACAGAAAACGTGAGTCAGAGCTAGCAGTCTCTATTATCCATAGTAACCACAGTGCCCAGGGTGTCACCGTTGCCCTGTTCTGCCTCCACAACCCGATGCCCACAAGGTGATGCAGAATGAGCCCCAAGATCTTCCTGTCTCCATCACTTGAGTGCTGGGATTACAAGCATGCACCACTGCACCTGACTTTTTAAATGTGGGTTCTTGGTTTCAAATTCAGGTCTTCACATGTGTGTGACCAAGTATTTTATCAACTGAGCCATCTTCCCAGTCCTATGGGGATGTTTAATTATATCAAATCCTCCCTGTGACCCTATGATATATGGGTTTTTATGTCCTTGTTAATAAATGAGGAAAAGAGCTAGGAGGTGATGAAGCAGTCAGGTGCATTGCAGTTCTGAGTCGCTGAGAACTCAGCCCTTTTCCACTCAAAACTCATAGAACTTGGCATTATCTGTAACCTACCAGCCTTTTCTCTGCCCATCTCTGAACAGGGAACTGTGGCATAATGGCTACCAGCTTCTGGTCTCTGACACTTTAGTCTGATGTGACCTTGGGCAGATTGATCTGCTTCTGTGTCTGTTTCCTCACCTGTATGGTGGGTTGATAGAATGCCCTGTGTCCTAGTTTGCTTTCTGTTGCTTTGATATACACGATGACCAAAAGCAACTTGGAGAGGAGAGGGTTTATCCATCTTCTAGATCACAGTCCATCACTAAGGAAGTCAGGGCAGAAACTTGAAGGCAGGAACCTGGAGCAGAACCATGGATGAATAACTTCACAAGGGCCAGGAAATGACTGAAAGCATCTGGTGGATGTGTGGTGCCTTTCACTCTTGGCTGTCTCATCTCTCCAGTTTCCTGTAGTTGTGTGACCAGTGGGCTCACAGAGGGCCAGGGATGCATTCGGCTGCAGTAGTGGGTGCATTTCAGGTGGGGATGGTGTCCTTGAGGGACGGTAAAGCTTCACTCCAGATACCCAGGAGAAAGCTTGTAGAATCAATGGTCAGTAGCCTGCCTTCTAAGCCCCTCCACTCAATATCTTCTTAGGATCAACCCCCACCCCCTCTGCCACTTGCCCCATGGCCAAGCCTGGGGTCCAACTCATGGTTTCCCTGGAGCCCACCTGCAGCTCCTTCATCCTCTTCATCATAAGTCTCCTTCCCCAAGATATGGGGTAGAAGTACCCCTCCTAAGGATCATGCTCATGTGAAGAATAGATCCCTGTATAAACTCAGTGCCTGCTCATCTTAGCTGTTTCCCTTTCATTAGCCTCTTCATGATGGTAACAGGCTATTGACCATGTCCTATGCACCTTACATTTGGTATCTCAGCAAACTTTCACTGATAGATATTTCATTCTCAGTTTACAGCTTGGAAAATCATTAGAACTGAGTAGTTGGGTAAGTTAGTGATGTGCGTCGAGTCTGCGTTTAAACCCATGACACCTAACCCTAGAGTCTATTTATTTATTTTTGTTTTGAGCTAGGGTCTCACTCTGTAGCCCAGGCTGACTTGGAACTCACTGTGTAGCTCAGGCTGGCCTTGCAGTCATAGCAATCCTCCTGCTTCAGCTTCTGAATGCTAAGACTGTGAGTGTGAGTTACCACTCCTAGTGCTAGTTCATTCTTAATTACAAGTTCTACTGGCTCCTCTATCCCAAATGACTAGGCGCTCAGCAAGCAGGCCTGTGACTATTTGGTATATCCCAATGGGATGTGACTTTCTTCTAGACCACAAGGCCCTTACATATAGACACATTTTAAAATAATTTAACAGGGCCTATGAGATGGCTCAGTGGGTAAAGGTGCTGATCAAGCCTGGAAGCCTGAGTTCAATCCCTAGAACCCATATAAAAGTAGAAGGAGAAAACTGACTCCACAAAGTTGTTCTCTGACTTCTACACATGCTCTGTGGTATAATGCCCCTTCCCCACCTCACCCCCCCACACACATACAAAATAAAAATTAAGGTAAAACAATTAAGCAGAGAGCTGAAGAGACAGCTCAGTAGGTAAGAGTACCTGCTCTGCAGTCACATGGACTGGAGTTTGGATTCTAGCATTCACATAAAAAAACTACGTGTGGTCCCACCCATGCTTGTAACCCCACCACTGAGGGGCGGGCAGAAGATCACTCGGAATTGCTGGGTCCTAGCCTAGCCAGAGGGAGAGGGAGAGGGAGAGGGAGAGGGAGAAAGGAGAGAGAAAGAGTTCCAGGTTCAGGGAGAGACCCTGCCTCAATGGAATAATGTAGACAGTGACAGCAGAGAATATCCATCATCTTTCACCCCCATGTGCATGGATTTGAACACACACACACACACACACACACACACACACACACACACACACGATAAATAAAAAAAAATTTGAAAAAGAGCCAGGCATGGTGGTACATGCACCACCTCCCAGCACTTGAGAGGCAGAGGCAGGCAGATTTTGGTGAGATCAAGCCAGCCTGGCCTACATAGTGAGTTCCAGGCCAGCTGAGGCTACAGGGAGACCCTGTCTCAAATCAAAACAACAACAACAAAAAATTTAAAAGGTTATGTGCTCAGGAGTGAGGTAAGGCAGAATCTTCTGGAGGCCAGACAACACTGAGAAAGTAGACTGAGTAGGGTCTGAGGGAGGAGAAGGCAGTCAAGCAAATGGCCAGGGAAGGCACTGCAAGCCCAGGGACCAGCCAGTGCACAGGCCTGGTGGAGGCAGGAGCACACAGGTTCAAGAGACAGACCAGCGCTGCTGGGGAGAGGAAGAGAAGAGGCCTTGTATGACAACATGCTCTGAGCAGCAGAACTCTGAGTCGTGGAACCGTAAAGGGGTATGTGACAGTGATGTTCCTTTGCCTTTTCACCACCCAGCCAGCAGACATGACTGCCCAACCTTGCCTTGGGGTGTCTTCCACCTTCTCAGTCCCTCACACTCTGAACGGCTAGCAGCACCAGCTGTGGCGGTGGTGCTGCACATCTGCGTTCTTCATGGCTTTCCCTCCTCTCAGCTAGCCTGCCGGCTGGCTCTGACCTAAAGGGAGGGCACTGGCCAGGGCTCAGAAACATAGCCTTGAGGCCTTGGCTCTGCCTGCCCTGTCATTTGAGTGCTGCTACTGAGGTCCTCCAAGCTTTGATCCGCCAGTTCCAGAAATCCAGTCACCTTTGGAAAAAGGCTTCTGAGTACAGAATTGGTGAATCATAAAAATCACAGAATATTGCTGGGCGTGGTGGCGCACACCTTTAATCCCAGCACTTGAGAGGCAGAGGCAGGCGGATCTCTGTGAGTTCAAAGCCAGCCTGGTCTACATAGTGAGTTCCAGGACAGCTGGGGCCACCGGGAGACCCTGTCTCAAAAAGACAAAAAAAATCACAGAATATCCAAACTGGATGTGAACTCGCCATCAACAGGTTGAGTCTCAGTGGTGGTTCTGCTGTCTTAACTTTCCCAAGTACTCCTGAGCCATGCCAAAGGCCAGGGAGTCTCAGCTCTCCTCTAGTTACCCCGAATTCCCAAGGCCCAGGCTGCACTGTGGGCAAATTACATCATAGTCTCTTGAAAGATGATGGATTTTCACACTCAGTCCACATGATTCAAATGTGTCCAAGTGAGGACCAGGGCTGTGAATCCCACAACCTCTTCAACAGACAGGGTGTTGCAGTCATCATAAATGGAACCTGTGGGGTTAGACAGACTCCGACTTGGGCTACTACTCTGCAGCTCTCTACTGGGTGACCTCACTCAACTTCCTGAACCTCTGTCCTCATCTGTTATAAAGTTCACCATAGTAACACACCTACCTTTTATTATTCTCAAGTTCGGGTACATTCATCTGTGAGAAGTACCTGCACAGTGCTTCATGTCCATTGAGGGTCCAGTAAGTGGCTTGTGTAGTTCTGACTTTCTCAAAGGGGAGGCTGTCCATTTATTAGAGACTCTTCTTCAGGTTTGGTTGAAGTGTTCTTTACAGCTGCAAGAGAGATCTCAAAAGCCAAGTTGGCTTCTTTCACCTGGCTACTTAAGATCACTCTGTGGTTTTCTGTTATTCTCAGGGTCACGACACAAGTCTTTCATTTGCCCTCCCCACCTTTGAAGTCTGGGCTCTGCTGCCTCATTTTCTCATCTTGCTTCACCCTCAGGACCCAAGAGAAGGTGAGTCTTGTCTTTGATTGCTTCCACCAGCTATGCTTTGTCCCACCATAGGACCTTTGCTTGTGAATGCCCTCCCACCTCCTGTCTGCGAATGCCCTCCTACCTCATGTCAACAAATGTCTTTTCCAGCCAGCTGCCCTGGCAGGCTCCCACTCTCCTTCAACTCTGTGGTGACTCTATCAGCTAACATGGTGCCAAATTGTCACTTTGCCATTCTTGTGGCATCATGCCACAGTAGACATTTTGCACTTATTTGTGTGGCCATTTATCCAATGTCTGTCACCTGTGTCTTACAAGAGAAAAGACCTTTGGATCAAGGACCATTTTATGGCACAAAGATGCACCAAGCTCTGCATCTTCCTCAATGCCTATGAGTGGGAAGATCCAAGGACAGGCCCTGGTTTCTGAGACTGTGCAGGAAACAATCAGGGCGAGGAGGAAGGACTAGGGTCCCTGTGCATTGGGAAAGGCCATCTTCTGGGAATACCTTTCCTTATCTGGAACTCCATCTTGAGTCATTTGTCTGAGAGCTCCAAGTGGCTCACCCAGAAAGCAGCTCCAGGAGGACAGACACCATATCAAAGTTCTGGTCACCACAGGGTCCCCGCTGCCTACTGCGATGCTTGGTACATATAGGATGTTCAAAACATATTTTTTGAATATACTAACTTGATAAAGTCTACCAGCTGTTTAGGTTCTGTCCTCGAGAGCCCCTCAAAGCCATTGTGGCCTTTTACCCCAGTACTACCCTATGAGGATGGGACATGGGCCCTCAGGGCTCCTCTTCTTCCCTCTCTTCCTCTTCTTCCCCTTCCTGAGCCTCTGGATAGGTTCAACTCTGGGTGGTGGATGGGTGGGTGGAGGTGGGGTGTGTTGTAAGGGCTGTTTGCCCAAGATGGTGGGCCAGCTGGGAACCAGAACCCTTCAGGATGAATGCCCTGGTTAGCCTTTGACCTCTGAGGCCCTCTATCTTTGTGCAGCTCATGCACTAAATGTGCTGCATGGGGCGAGACCCCCCCAGGTGGAGATGCGCATTTTGTACCAGGAAGCCATGTTGGAGGATTGTCTGCCTCAGTGGAGAACTTTAGGAGGGATACAGAGGAGTGGTGCGCTGTAGTTAGAAGGCCATCCTAGAGAAGAAATTCCCGTGAAACAAATGGACAGTTCCTTCTTCTTGTTAAATTAGGGCCAATGAGGGACAAAATTATAAAGTAGATGAAGAATGTGTTTTTAAAAAATATTTTATTATTTTTATGTGTATGAGTGTATTGCCTGCATGTATGTGAGTGCACCTGTGTCGTGCAATGCCACAGACGTCAGAAGAGGGCTTCGGATTCCCCTGGAACTGGAGTTAAGGATGGTTCGTAGCCGCTATGTGGTGCTGGGAATCGAACCCGGGTCCTCTGCAAGAGCAGTCAGTGCTCTTTAACCGCTGAGCCATCTCTCTAGCCCCAAGAATGTATTTTTTAAAAAAGTCATTTGCCCAGAGCCATCCTTGGACTTTTTTCTGGGAAGTTCCTTTTAGGCCTTTGTCTCCAGAGCAGGGACTGACTACTGAAGACTGACCAGCCACACTATCCCTGTCTCTGCGCTCAGAAGTTATGGGCAAGGATCTTGGCCTGTGACCCTCAGATGGAAGTGGAAAGTCCTGAGGGGAGGCAGTCCACCTCAGCAGGTTGTGGTGCTGAATGGGTTCTGAGTCTCAGCCTGGCCTGGGGACACTGGTCATTCCAGCCTCCCCTCTGCAAACTGGGGACATCTGCTGAATTTGAATGAAACCTTCCCTGGACCAGATCAGATCCTGCTTCGGGGGAGGGAGATATTAGGGACCCAACTTCTTCTTGCTCAGGGATGTTTCCAAGTCAGGAATGTACCTTGGTTTGTCTGGCTGCCTCCCATTGGAAGCACGGGGTGACCAGGACGGCCTGCTGCTCACAGACCTACCTGCTTGTGGGTACTGTGGACACCATAGGTGGCAGTATGGCTACTGGATTCCGACATCCTGGGTTCCATCCTGGTGATGCCACTTCCCAGTGAGGCAACCTTTGGTATTGACCTTACCTTTCCCGGACTCTTGAACTTCTCTGTGAAGTGAGGTTAGTGATCTTTGAACCTGCTCACGGGAGTTTGAAGTGTAAACCAGCCACATGCATCAAGGGCAGCATATGTTCAGTAAATGCTACTGTTATTTTTGTCATAGCTCAGGAAACCTAACGGCGATTTGTTATACTAGAAGTCTTCAGTGAGGGGTGAGGAGATGACTCAGAGGTAAGAGTGCTGGCTGTTCACGCCTGAGGACCTAAATACAAATCCCTAGAACCCATGTCAAAAGCCAGGCATGGTTGCACGTAAGCCTATTACCCCAGTACTGTCCAGGGTAGAGACAGGAGGATTGATGGGGCTTGCTGGACATCAGCCTAGCTCCAAATTCAGTGAGAGACCCTGTTTGAAGGGAATAAGGCAAAAAGTGATAGAGTAGGACATATCTCACACCACACACACACACACACACACACACACACACACACACTGACATACACACAGTGTTCAGTGGAAGCAGAGGCCCCAGAGTGAAGGTTTAACCTTCAAAACAGGCTGGCAGATTCTTCTAGCCATGTTAATGTATGTTTTGGGAATTTGAGTCTCTTTTCCTTGCTCTGTTTTGATGCTAGAAACAGACATGTGGTGCCTGTCCTAGTTTGTTTCTCCATTGCTGTGACAAAATACTCTGACCAATACCAACTTGGGGAGGAAAGGGTTTATTCAGCTTACATCTCCCAGGTCCCAGTTCATCAGGGAGCCCAAGGTAGGAACTCAGGGCAGGAACCTGGAAGCAGGAGCTGGAGCTCAGGCCATGGAGGAACGCTGCTTATTGGCTTGCTCCCCTGGCCCTTGCTTAGCCTGCTTTCTTGTGCCACACAGGCCCACCTTTCCGGGGTGGCACCATCCACAGTGGGCTGTACCCTCCCACGTCACTCAACAATCAAAACAAAATGATGCCCCATGGACATGGCCACAGGCCAGTCCAAAGAAAGCAATTCCCCAATTGAGGCTTCTTCAACCCAGGTGTGTCAAGTTGACACTAAAGCTATCCAGCACAGTGCCCAAATGGATTCTGAGATCATTTGGGCCAACCCTTCATTTTGCTGAGGCTGCCAGATGTTAAGGACATGGCCCAAACCATACAAAGAACCTGAAAGCATTGGGGACTCAACCCCATGCTTCCCAGGAGGTTGTGTGTTCCTGCGCTGTGTGTCTCTTCCACAGAGTGCTTGAAGCTCTGCGCTGACTGAAAACATCAGGGAGAGGTGAGGCTGTTTTGATTCCTTTTCAAGGTCATGGCCACCTAAGAACCTGGGCTAGGGCACATTGGCTTCTCTGTCTTGGAACTCTGAATCTAGGAATCAGCCAGCCTGTCTAGTCTCCCGTCTCTGACTGGAGGTTTGTGTGGTAGATGTTCGCCCCCTAGTGGTGCAAGTGAGTATGACATACAGCCTGGAAGAGTCCCTCCTGCCAAGGACTCCCGTGCTTACAGAACTGTCTTCCTCCTTCACCTCACTCTAATTCCAGACCTGTTAGATCCCATCTTTACTAAAATGTTGAAATTTTGGTCTTCATTTTTGCATTAATTTTGATCTATTAGTACTCTGCATTAAAATATTATTGGTATAGAATATTGAGTTTTGGGTCACTTTCAATTTTGTGCATGGTATAGGTGCCTCGTTCCCTCCTGTCACACTTTGATCATAAGTACCCACAGGAAGACTCCCTAGGTACATGGAGCACGGCCCTCATTTATCAGGACAGGTCCAAGGCCTGTGGGGCAGCGTGGGTGGGCTGGAATCTCAGCTCTGTCTTGATCATAATGAATGTTCTCCCAGCTTTCTCCAGAAGGGGATAGATGCCTTCCAAAGTGTGTCTTCTCACTTCAATGAGAAACTGCCTTTGGATCAAAGATCATTTTATGGCACAAAGATGCACCAAGTTCAGCATCTTTTTCACTGCCTATGAATGGGAAGATCCAAGCATGGGCCCTGGTTTCTGAGGTTTGCCGGAACCAGCCAGTGCGAGGAGGAAGGACTTAGGGTCCCTGTGCATTAGGAAAGGCCACTTCCTGGGAACACCTTCCTCATTCAGGACTCCATCCTGAGTCATCTGCCTGAGAGCTCCAAGTGGCTCACCCAGGAAGCAGCCCTCCTCAGAATGTTAGAGGATTAACTCAGTGCTCACCTCACCTATCACCTGGCTCTTGGCTCATTTGTCTGCCCCTCCCCCCCAACTCTATCAGAAACTTACCATCTCCAGCAATCCTGGACCACACCCACAAGATTCCAGCCCTGGACCCTATAAGGTCTCAGCCCTTACCTGCCCCACTCCCCACCAAGTGCTGAAATCCTTCATGGTCCCCACCAATCTTCCTGAACACACCTTGGGAGGGTACCAAGGAAGGAGACATGGTAGGGCAAGCTCAGAAATAGCAGAGTTTTGGAGGTCTGCCCATGCAACTCAGGCTGCATTTATCATCAGGTTACAAGGGTTAAGTCAACAGCCTTCAAGTCCCTGCATTCCTGGGGGCGGGGGCTCAGGGAAGGGAGAGGAAATGGCGAAAGGGTCTGCTAAAAAAAATTTTTTTTTTCAGTCGGGCATGGTGGCGTATGCCTTTAATCCCAGCACTCAGGAGGCAGAGGCAGGCAGATCTTTGTAAGTTGGAGGCCAGCCTGGTCTACATAGTGAGTTCCAGCTGGGGCTACAAGGAGACCCTGTCTCAAAAAGACCAAAAAAAAAATATTTTTTTTCAGGTTGAGGTTATTACTAGCTGGTATAGTATTTGCTTACGTCATATGCAGAGGTCCTGGATTCAATTCCCAGTACTGCCAAAAAGAAAAAATAATTTTTTGAGACAGGGTTTTACTATGTAGCCCTGACTGTCATGGAATTCACTGAGCCTTCAACTCAGAGATCTGTCTGCCTCTGTTTTCCAAGTGCTGGGATTAAAAGCTTTCACCACCATATGTGGTAAAAATACTTTTTTAAAAGAAAGGTAAAGGGCTAGAGAGATGGCTCAGTGGTTAAGAGCACTGACTGCTCTTGTAGAGGACTCAGGTTCGATTCCCAGCACCCACATGGTGGCTAATCGCCTGTGACTCCAGTTCCAGGGGAATCTGATGCTCTCTAATCTCTGCAAGCATTGCATGACATGGGTACACTTACATACATGAAGGCAATACACTCATACACATAAAAATAATAAAATATATTAAAAAACAACTTGGGGGCTGGAGAGATGGCTCAGCGGTTATGAGCACTGACTGCTCTTGCAGAGGACCTGGGTTCAATTCCCAGCACCCACATTGCGGCTATGAACCGTCCTTAACTCCAGTTCCAGGGGAATCCGACGCCCTCTTCTGACCTCTGAGGCACTGCACGACATGGGTGTACTCACATACAGGCACACTCATACACATAAAAAAAAAAAAAACCCTAATCTCTTCTAAGTATATATTTTCCCTGATTTATAATATTCTGACTCATGATTTTTTTGATTTTATGATGGTGCAAAAGTCTGATACATTCAGAAGAAACTACCTTGAAGTTTGATCTTTTCCCTCAATATTCATAACCACATGGTCTTTGAGATGTAGGACAGTGGCAGCAAACTGCCCAGAAGGGTAAACAAGTAAGCCCTGATGCTCAGTGGGTTATGTGTGTTGAATGCACCTTTGATTGAGCAATATTTTCAACTTACCATGGGATTTCCAGACATAACCCCAGTGTAAGTCAATGAACATATTGCATGGGTCTTAAGAGAGTCAGTAGGAGAGGGGGATAGGGAATAGAAGTTGATTGTTCTTCTTGTGTGTGTCTGTATGCATAGGAGAGAGGGGAGAGAGAGAGAGAGAGAGAGAGAGAGAGAGAGAGAGAGAGAGTATTCCTGATTGACTCAGAATTTGCTTTGTAGAACAGCTTGACCTCAAACTCACAAAGATCTACCTGCCTCTGCCTCCTGAGTGCCAGGATTAAAGGTATGTGCCACCACACCTGGCCTGTAGTTTGTCCTTGATTTATGTAGCACTACAAGATTCACATGTAAGCAAAAATCCATAGGCTGTCCACACTGGGCATGGTGCCTTTAATCCCAGCACTTGGGAGGTAGAGGCAGGTGGACTATGAGTTCAAGGTCAGGGTGGTCTACATAGTGAATTCCAGGGGTCAGCTAAGGCTATAAGGAGACCCTATCTCAACTCTCCCCCTAAAAAAAGAAAAAAAAAAAAAAAACCACCATAAGCTGTCCACTTAAAATGTGTAAATGCATGTAATTAAACCTAAAAATTAAACTCTAAATAATAATAAAAGTTTTAGTCTATTCCCTGCTTCCTTACATGCATGTAACTAAACCTTAAAATTGAACTCTAAATAATAATAAAAGTTTTAGCCTCTTCCCTGTGTCCTGTTCCTATTATTCTTACCCATGGTGTGCCTGTTTCTATGGGGCACAATAACTATATTATCTGCTGTTTATTTGTGAGTCGTATGTCCTATAGGGACAGGAACTCTATCTTGCCAGGTGTCACTTGCAGAGTATAATACAGTACCTGTTACATGACAGATATTGAGGCAGTGAATAGATGGATAAATGAATCAAAAAGCTTGGATATAATGATTTAAAAAAAAAAAAGCAGCAGCAGAGGAGGCCAGTCTTGGGATACAGACTGCCGGCCCCCATCCTCCAGTTCAGGGGTCTTCCTCCATGAGCACCCATCCAGAATGTCAGTCCCTGCCTGGAGGCTGGACTCCAGCTTGTCTACACCTCATTGGGGTCATTTTGGTCAGCATAGATGAGGAAGCCGGTGAAGAGGCTGTCAGTCCAGTAAGGGTCGTAAAAGAGTCCATTCTGTTCTGAGTAGAAGATCTGCAGCCAGACCTCGTCGCCCTCCTTGAGAGCCAGGATGGTGGAACCTGAGGCCACGTCATGGTTGCCAGTGTTGGCATCAAAGGTCCGGATGCGGTACTGGCCGTTGTGCACCAGGCCGATGGCCAGGTGCTTGTTGGCCAGCGTGATGTCATAGGTGAAGTAGTAGATTCCCGGCACGCTGCAAACAAACTTGCCACTGGACGCATTGTAGTGGCCACCCTCGTTCATCAGAATCTTGTCAAATTTGATGGGCATTCGCTCTCTGGGGTAGCTCTTGGTCACCGCCACTGAGAAGGCTGACTTGGCACGGCCCCTGCCACAGCTGCAGGGGCCTGGGAGGCCAGGCTCCCCCTTCTTGCCCTTAGGCCCCTTCTTACCTGGTATGCCATGCTTCCCTGGGGTACCACTGACCCCCTTGGGTCCACGAGGCCCAGCTTGCCCAATGGCCCCAGGTTTGCCTTTTGGTCCTTGTTTTCCACGGTTACCTGTCCGGCCAGGTGGACCTGGAAGACAGAGCAGCTGATGTTATAAGGGACCTGCAAAGGTCTAGGGAAAGGCTTCCTTGGAGCAGGAACCCATGGCTGGAAAGAATGCCATGGCCTTGGAGCACAGGAAGGGGCAAATGCTGACGGTACCACCAGTGGCACTTTTCTCTATCTTGTCAGGAAAAGGGCGAGGAAACCTTTCAGAAACACTGGGAATCAGGGCAAAGGAGTAACTCATTGGACTGGGGATGTAGCTCTCTTGGTAGAGTGCTTGCCTAGTATGTATGCGTTTCTGGGTTTAATCCCTGACACCCATAAAACCAGGTTTGGTAGCATACTCCTATAATCCTAGCATGGGGCTGGGGAGGGGATCAGGAATTAAACAAAAAAGACTGAGGGGTCTGAGCTGTAGCTCAGTGGTAAAGCACTTGCCTCACATGTATGAGGCCCACAGTTCAATCTTCAGTAGTACTGCAAAAAATAAAACACAGGATAAATCACAATGCCTCACACCCTTTCTTTTCTTGTCTTCTTATTAAGAATTTGGTTTGCCTGAAGATCAATGCTTCAACAGGCTGCTCTGGGGACGGGGTGAGGGTTGAGAAGAGAATTGCAAAATGCCTTTTGACTTAAAAACATTGACTGGTAAAATCCCTGCCTTACACACACAGGCACAAGAAGCCTGCTCACAGACACAAAGGTTTAACTGTAGCTCTGCTTAGAACACCAAAAACCCATCCAAAGGAGAATTATTAGAAAATCATCATCCGTGTATGGAAATCTACATAGGCATTAAAAACAACAAAAACTGCACCTTTAATCCTAGCACTCAGGAAGCAGAGGCAGGTGAATCTCTCTGAGTCTGAGGCCATCTTGGTCTATATAGTGAGTGCCAGGCCAGCCAGGGCTGCATAGTGAGACCCTGTCTCAAAAAACCCAAATCAAAACAAACAAGAGTAACTACTATTAAAAACAACAACAGCAAAAACAAAAAAAACAAACAAAAAAACTAGGGCCTGGAGAGATGGCTCAGTGGTTAGGAGCACTGACTGCTCTTACAGAGGACCTGGGTTCAACTCCCAGCACCCACTTGGCAGCTAACAACAGTCCATAACTCCAGTTCCAGGGGATCTGATGCCTTCTGACCTCTGTGGCCACTGCACGACGTGGGTACACTTACATGCATGCAGGCAATACATTCATACATATAAAATGAAAATAATAAATGAAATATTTTTTAAAACTAACAAAAACTAAAACTGAGACTCTGCCTGGTGTGGTGCTGGGTGTTATACTTCTGTAATCACAGCACTTTGGAGGCTGAGGCGGGAGAATGGTGAGTTTCAGGACAGCCTTGGCTACATAGTGAGACTCAGTCTCAAAGAAGAAAAAAAAGGAAGAGGTAGATTCACATGCCTATATAGGAGACAGCTGTAAATAAACGAGGAGGAAACAGGAGGTGTGGCGCAGGAAAACCCACCACATCTTTGTGTTCTTTTAGCGCATATGACAGTGCCTGGCAAACACCGGCCAAATATTAAACATCAGCTGGCAAACCCTGCAGAACATCCCCAAATTCCCAGAGAACATGTCTTGCTTTTTAATATTGATATTTCATAAAATATACATTGCCCTATAAACAGAATTTGAAGCCAATGATTACATAGAAACATTTATATAGTTTTTATTTTTATTTTATGTGTATTTGTAGGTTTTGGGGGGGGGGATCTTTTTGAGACAGGGTCTCTCTGTAGCCTCCACTGACCTGAACTCCCTATGTAGACCAGGCTGGTCTCGAACTCTCAAAGATCCACCTGCCTCTACCTCCTGAGTGCTGGGATTAAAGGCATGTGCCACCATGCTTGGGTCCTCAACAATAACAAAAATATATGGAAAAGTGCATAAGTTCCAGCTTAATACAATTGTGCAATTGGCAGAATGGCAAGATTGAGTGGAAAGTTATGGGGAGTTGTGCTAGATGTCCATCAAGGGTCTTACTCCTGAGAGGCATCAGTGCCAAGGAGCATCTGAGCATCACCAGACACACGGCAACTGGGGGTTACATACATGGAAGTGGATGCCCAGCACCCAAGGAAACATTTTAGACGTTTCATGTGCTGACAAGGAACTTTCTTTCTTCTATGTGCGTATGTAGGTGTTTGCTGTGTGATGGTTAATCTAGGCTGTCTCTCCGTCTCTGCCTCTCAATTGCGCCTTCCTTTGCAAACACTTGATCCCTGGCAGGAGAAAAGAGCCAGAAAAGCCCTGGCCTGTACCCTCTCTGCTCCTGATCAAGGGGAAAGGTTGAGAGTAGAGACCTTCTCCCACAGGATCATGGTACATCTCCAGAATGGCTCTGGCAGGTCTTGATTAGTGCACAGGCCCACGCAGAACTCTACCACAGGTGTAAGAGAATGTGTGACACTGGGATTCACAGCTCCTGGCCCCCTGCAGGACCTCCTCAGGTCCAAGCACACCCACTGTCAGAGTTCTCCTGGAAAGAAGGGGTTTTGGAGCATTAGTTTTGTGTGGTAGGAAAGACCCTGGATTTGGAGTCTAAGTGCAGCAGGGATGACTAACAACTGTATACTGACTCCAGGACTGGTGCTTCATACACCTCATCCTCACCCCACTCTGGTGAGGCAGGTGCTGTTGGTACCACTGTTGTGGAGACAAGGAAGCTGAGGTTTGGGGAGAGGAGAAAATAAATATCTGAGGTTGGTTGTTTTCAGAGTTCGAGCTCTTGCAACAGACACACTTAACCTTTCTATCTTGACTCAGTCTCCTCATTTGACACTTGGGATAATGAGGGCATTTGTTTTACAGGATGGTATTAGGTGTCAATGAACAACTTACTTAAAATGCTTTGTCAAGAGATGAAATGCCACATAAGTAAAAGCTATAGTAGGACTGGCAGGATGGAACATGTGATTAACATGCACAAGGCCCTGGTACTGAGAACAGAAAGCTACTGTGATTTCCATACATTTCAGATGTACATGTGAGGATGCCGACATCACAAAGAGCAGGGATGAGAGACAGCTCGAAGGAAGGTCAAATGGAAGGAGCCTACAGACAATATTCAATCTGTTTACTCCATCTGGCACACTGTCCTTGGGAAACTACCCTTCACCATTTTATGGGGTTGCAGTGGGGCTGTGAACTAGAATGATCAAGTGCCATCGCTACCCACTCACAAACACCCCAGGAAGCACATGTCCCAACCCTGGCAAATGGTGCTACCACACGTCCTTGGTTAAAGGATGTGGACAAAGCCACATGGATAGAGACCTGAACCCACCAGGTTCCATTTCAGAATGTGCAGTTTTCATGAGGCTAAAACTAATACACAGAGAGAAGCAGAGCCCAGGCGAAAATATTTAACTCCTGGACCAAAGCATTCCTGCAGCTCAGCTCTTGGTCTTCCCAATTTCATGAGCCAATTAATTACATTAGGGGCTGTACATTGGGTTGCTGCTACTTACAAACCAAGAGTTTCAAATAACATTCCAGGAGACTTGCTTCAAAATCACTTAGCAATTCAAAGGCTAGCTGAGGCAGGAACATATGATTTGATGTTCTCCATCTACTCTCTCCATTCAGAATACATCATTCAATTTATAAAGAGACAGTAATTTGGTTTATCAAGAAAGGGATTAGTACTACTTTTAGTAGCTCAGAAACCCCCTCTGTGCCAGATGCTGTCAATGCTGGGTGGGAAAGGAAGGGCAGGGGTGGGTCTCTTACCTTCTTCTCCACTGTCCCCCCGGTCTCCATCCTGGCCATCTTGGCCATCTTTACCAGGAAATCCCATTCTTCCCATCATTCCTGAGGGCCCTGGCATTCCTGGAGGGCCGGGTGGACCCTGGGGCCCAGGCAAGCTGCAGACGAGCTGAGGGCTGCCCTTCTGGGTGTCCCTGCGAGCAAAGGCTCCAAGCAAGGGGTCAGCAGCGCAAGGGAGGGCACAAGCCAAGAGCACCCAGGGGATCATGGTCACCTGTGGGTGGCAAGAGAAAAGTGGCAGGTGATAATGGCCATGGTGCTGACCACTGGCCAGAGGAGGAGGTGCAGATGGAACTGAATTTCTGTCCTCTCTTTCCTGCACCACAGACAAGTAGGCAGTGTCACTCTCTCTTAAGGGTGTACCTGGATGAGCTGAACCTTGTGCCCGGATACATATTGCAGGGCCCTTGGCAGCAAGACATTACCCTCAGCCTGTCATTCATCCAAGTGGCTGAAATGAGGAAAGAACTCACTCTCCCAGACTGAGAGAAATGAAAATGACCTACAGCTTCATTCAGATATGCGAATTGAAAGTTACAGAGGCAGAAATACTCAGGCTGTAGCTAATGGTTTTCAGTTAGGCAGCTTCTCACAGAGACTTGGGGTTGCAAGTGTGGACAGGCGAGGATTCTGAAACAGAGGGAAGGTGACCCCACCTGAGGTTGGCAGCAATTCCCCTCCCAGTGCTTCCGGTGCCCAGGCCCACACTCTATACACACGCCATTGTCACAATACAACGTCATTATGGAACAAGCAGAAGTGAGGGAAAGAAGCTCAGAAAAGCTGGGTGATGGGTCTGGTTAAGTCACATAGCTCTCAGATGGCAGACTGGGGTTTGAGCCAGGCCATGCAGATCCAGAGATTGTGCCCTCCCTCCTGCCCCAGACTGGCCTGTCCTTAAGGCTGGTGGTGACAACAGCATATACCCACCAAAGATCAGGTAGGGTGCAACTAGAGCCCAGAGCAGAAATCAGCAGCTAGCCTGAAACCTGTCAATAAACTGCCTCTGATGCATAGTCATCACCAGTCTCTCTCCCTGGGAGAAAACCAGGATGGAGAACAAACATGTCAGGTGTGACTTCCTGCCATGGGGATAACACTAATTAGTAACTTGCTTTGTGACCCTAGGCTAGCCCCCTTTTCCCTCTGACCTTCAGTTTCCCTACCAGAAAAACAAAGGGTTGGAAGAGAATCAAGGTTTCTAAATCTGAGTGTCCATCAATTAGATTTGTTGGGTGGAGGGATTAGTAAAATATAGATGTTTGGGTCTCATCACTTAAGTTTCTGCCTCATTAGTTCACTGGTGAGGCTAGATAATTTGCATTTCCAGTAAGTTTCTAAGTGATGCTGCTGATGGTCAGAGGTCCAGTTTCCGACTGGACTCGACGTTCTCAAAGGTCCCATTCAGCTCTGATGCTATGTCAGTCTTTCCTTCTCCAGCCTTCTTTCTCTCTCTGAATATGAAGTGTGGCTGGCTTCAGTGTTCCCCTCTGGCTACATCATCAGAGCCCCAGTGGGGATTCATGGGCAGCTGGGAGCTGGAGACAGGACAGGGACATTGCTCAAACCTTGGAGCTCAGAGCTCCTTCTAAGGACCTCCGTCTCCCTCTGTGCCCCGCCTTGCTGACAACTGCCCAGGCTTTTGGGTTGCCTTTGGCTGTTTCCCTTGGAACCAGCTGGTCCCTCCTCAACTCCTGGTCCAATCGAGGACAGGATTTATTTTTTTCAGTACTAGGGGTGGAACCCAGGGCCTCACTCACACTAGGTAAGTGCTCTCCTATTAATCCACACCCCAACTCTCTTCTTACTTTTTATTTTGAGACAAGGTCTCACTAAGTTACTCAGGCTAGCTTTCGACTCACTCTGTAGCTCAAGCAGGTCCTGAACTTGTGATGCTTTTGCCTCAGCCTCTGAATTGCTTGAATAACAGTCCTGGACCATCAGGTCCAGCTGGGGAAGGATCTTTCACAGCTAGAAACAAATAAAGTTACAGAATACCAGGCCTCTACTACCTTGGAGTGCTGGGGAGACTGATGCACTATATTGCTTGGCACTCAGGGTCTACTACAGTTCTAGCTCCGATGGTCACTAATGGTGTGGTTTTGGGCAAGCCACTGTCTTCTCCTGCACCTCAGCGATTCCCTTGATAAGCATCACAGAGATGTTACTGGTCAGATAGACACAATCTAGTCATTACCAAACACTCCTTTGAATACAGTTGCATCATATGGTAACAGAGCTAGGTTTTTCTCAAATGTCTTCAATTCTAATTAAGGCAGGGGAAAAATTCTCAGCTTGGTGACTGTGGGAGACAGGCTTGAGCCTAGAGTGGAAGTCCTAATGACAGCCATACAGCAGGCCTGAGGCAATGGCCTGACCGCTGGAGCCACGAGGAACGCCTTGTGATTATCGCTCCATTTGGCAGGTCATAGGACTGATGCTTAAGGCTCGCCACTCCCTAGTCGCCACCCCTTGAAATTCCAGGTTGCGGTTTATCTACAGCTTGCAGTATGTGGGCATAACAACAGCCATGGTTACATGATTTACCGGAACCTGGGCTGCCCTTATATGGCATAGTCGTTGTATCCCTGTCTGATTGGTCCAGGGACCCTATATAAGCTTGTAAATTCCTCAGTATAATAGATCTGCATCACTGAACCTGGTCTCCTGTGTCTGAATGCGGCTCCACTGACACAGTCTTCTCACCAGCCCTGAGGTCCGGGATTAGGGAGCTGCGGCGATGACCATGAAGGCGGACCGGCTGGCCACAGGTGACAATGTGTCTTTTGTGTCTCTATGCCCTTTTCTAATGTCTCTTTCTATCAACTAGTGCAGCCATTTGTAGCAGTGTGCCTCTACTCCTTTCTCACAACAGTTCATTTATTCAGTAGGGTTTTGTTGCTATTGAGACAAGGTTTCATGTAACCCAGGCTGGCACTGAATTCACTCAGTAGCTGAAGATGACCTTTGAACTCTTGGTTCTGTTGCTTCCACTTCCCAAGTGCTGAGACTGCAAGTGAGAACCACTGTGCCCTGTTTATATAAGGGCTTTGCACATGCTAGGCAAGTACTCTGCCAACGGAGCTACACCCCCAGCCTTTATTCAGTACGTTATTTACTGAGGGTCTATCACATCACCAAATGACAGACACATTCTTTGAGAATAGAACTGTAAACCATGGAGTCAAAAATTCCTCTTGGATTTTAAAGGTTAGCCAAACAACAACCAGGGACTGGAGAGATGGCTGAGCAGTTAAGAGCACTGGTTTTAAAGGTTAGCCTGGTCTACATCGTGAGTTCTAGGCCAGTTGGGGCTACAGGGAGACCCTCTCCCCAAAAGACAAAAAAAACCAAAAAAGCTTAGAAAGACAATACATACATACATATATATATACATATATACACACACATACACACATACATACATATATATATATACATATATACACACACATACTATGTAGACTAGGTTGGTCTTGAATTCACAAAGATTCACCAGCTCTGCCTCCTGAGTGCTGGAATAAAAACATAAACAAAGTTTTTAGTATGCATATCTATCTATCCTGTCTCTTTCTCTCTCTCTCTCTCTCTCTCTCCTCTCTCTCTCAACTTTATGGAACCCATTCTCTCCTTCCATCTTTACATGGGTTCCAGGGAATTGAACTCAGGTTGTTGGGCTGTGTAACAAGCACCTTCACCTCCTGAGCCACCTCAATGGCTGAGCTACATTCACATCCCATACTCGCTGCCACATTATTCACAGAAGCTAAGCTATGGGTAGATAATTCAAGTGTCTATTCGATGTAGGTAAATAACAGGACTATCTTAGCAACCCAGGACTCCACTTGGTTTATGTTGTACACACACCCCTCTCCTAACAATACACGTAGTAACCTAGGACCTGCGCCTGAACTGAGCTCCACACCCCACTCCAATAGAATAAGTTTCTCCATTCCTCAGCCATCAATAGCTCCCCTTTCACCGACAGTTTCTATTCAAACATATTCCCAGATAGATCTAGGATCAAGAGTCAAGGGACCAGTCTAGCCTGGATTGGTTCAAAATACATGTGCAATAAGACAACTGTGTCCTCTGAGTGAACCTTTAGGGAAAACCCTCCTATTTTCCAGTTTATGTCTATTTATAATCAGGCATGCTTTGGATTAAAACCAGATGCATCTACAACCCGAATCTGCCAATCAGAGAACCAGTCTCATAAGGTCTGTTAATGACCAGCTCCTCCTTCTTTTAGATCTCATAAAATGCACCCCCAAATAACAGCCAGGCCCTCCGGTGCTTTCTCACTCAGCGCCCTGTCATGGCAGTGTATCTAAAACTTGTACTTCCACTTTGCTCTTATTAAAAGGGTCTTGTTGGTTTACTTTTTGTATGCCTTTTCCAACTCTTTGAACAAGATGTCAAGAACTGGGAAACACCTGGTCCAGTCAGCCATCCCTGGAACACATCGCCCACTGACGGATACACAGATAAGGAAAATATGGTGTACACACATCAGGAAATCTTGCCATTTGTAATAACGTGGATGAGCCCGGAGGACATCATGCTGAGTGAAATAAGCCAGTTACAGAAGGAAAACACTGTGTGATAGTACATATATGAGGCATTTATAACAGTCAAATGTTTAGACGCAGAGAAGGGAATCCATATTTTTCACTGGGGGTCAAGGAGGACCTCCCTCTAAAGGCAAACTGTGAGGAATTGGAATGCCCAGTGAGGTGGATGCTCATGATCTGTGAAAAACACTTCCCAACAGGAGCGCTCCTGAGTCCCCATGGCGTAGGCGATGCTAGTTTGATTCTATCTCTTGTGTCACACTGTACTTGCTCAGCATATTAAATAACAGTTGAGGTGGCAGGTGGGGTTGGCAACTCATGGAAGTATTGTGCCAATGACAGATGCTTCTGGAAACCAGCCCAGACACTCCTCAGGTCTCTTTCCCCTTCCTGCTTGAGATAAGAGCTGTAGAAAACTAGCTGGTGTAATTTGTTTTTTTTTTTTTTCCTCAGTGCTGGGAGTTGGATCCTGGGCCTTGTGCATGCTGGGTAAGTGCTCTGACAGCAAGCTACATCTCTACCCCTGTTACTTGGGAGCTACAGCACACCCAGGCCTTCCAGAATAGAAAATGAATTTTCCAGGCAGTTTTGAAATGATCTGGAAAACTGTGACCCACAAACTCAGACTAGAAAGGGAGGGAGGGAGGAAAATAGTGGGAGTCACCTTTGCCAGCAAGATAATAATCCTGGGAACAGCTAAAGTGGCAGGACAGAGACAACTAGATGGGGGGAGGGGCGCACATCTGTCACAGTTTAGGCTCCGCCCTCTTCTGCTCTCAAGTTCAGACACAAGCCCCTCAGAGGGAGGATGCTTGCTCTCTGTAGCCTGGTCTACTCTGGACAGAGGGGTCAGTGACTTCTCAGTGACAGCTGGCTGCAGCAGGCCCCAGCACCTAAGGGGTGGCGCTGCCCTAGGACAAACCCTGGGAGTTTTTCTTTCAGAGTTGGAGCCTGGAGGTTCCTGTGGGCCAAGAGGAGTTCCTGCAGCTGGAGCCAGGAACTGATTTGGAAAGAAAGGCAGGCAAATAGGTTTGCTTCCAAACCTGGAGGGAGAGGAGACTCTCTTTGCCTCCAGGGCACCACCAACAACAACAAAAAACTCTAAATAGCCCAGCTCCAGCCTGTGCTCCACCCTCAGCCTACCGCCTACATCCTGGCCCTGGTAAGAAAATGGGCTGGGGTGAGCATCTTAAGGGGAGCATGACCCCAAGGTATCTAGACAGGGTCTTTCACATAAATGTAGAGCCCAACACTTGGGGAGGGGGCTAGAGAGATGGCTCAGCATTTAAGAGCACTGGCTGTTCTTGCAGAGGACCCAGACTTGGTTCCCACCACCCACATGGCAGCTGACAACTGTCTACAACTCCAGTTCCAGGGGATCCTATGCCCTCCTCTGGCCCCTGTGATTGCACACACGGGTGCACTTACCTACATGTAGATAAAATACATAAAAATAAAATACATATAAAAATAAAACATAGCCAGGTGTGGTGGGGCATGCCTTTAATCTCTGTGAGTTCAAGGCCACTCTGGTCTACACAGTGAGTTCCAGGACAGCTGGGGCTAGAAAGAGACCCTGTCTCAGAAAGACCCCCCCAAATATATATAAAACAAAGTCTATATCCTTTGGTTCTTAAAAAGGCAAATCTAAAGAAAATAAATCTCTGTGAGTTCACGGCCAGCTTGGTCTACATAGTGAGTTCCAGGACAGCTGGGGCTACAGGGAGACCCTGTCTCAAAAAGAACAGGAAAAATAAAATAAAATAAAACATAAAATCTTGGGGATGGCCTCTGGAACCATCAAATTCATCCCCTTCAGTTACAGACAGGGAAACTGTACAGAGGCAGGAGGATCAGGAGTTCAAAAGTAACTTTACTTTTATTTTTTAAATTATTTGTTTTTATTTTATGTGTATGAGTATTTTGCCTGCATGTATGTAAGTGCACCCATGCATGCAGTGCCTGTAGAGCCAGAATTGGAGCTACAAACCATTGTTACTTGCCATGTGGTTGCTGGGAACTGAACCCCAGTGCTCTTAACTGCTGAGCCATCTCTCCAGTCCTAGGAAAACTGACTTTATGATCCAGCTCCAATGCTCCAGGCATTGTGTGAAGCTATTTAACTGCATTGTGTTATTGGAAAAACACAACTCTAAGAAGTCAGTGTATTATCACATTTTTCTAAGGAAGAACCCAAGGCTCTAAGAGGGGAACTGATTTACCCAAAGCCACACAACCAGGGAGCAGCCAAGTCCTTACACAGGGGCTCTGGGAACCATGCTTGCTTACACCACATTACCTTACTCCCTTCATCTTCTGTTTTTTTCTCCTGTTTTATAGGAGAGGAAACAGAGATGCAGAGAGACTAATTTTCTTGTATTTACACAACTAGTTGGCAGCAGAAATTATAATTGAACTTGGGCTTGGCCACCCCTAATATCCAAATGCTTTCCATTATGTCAGCATTTCTTAGATTTTTTTCCTTCCAAACATCCCACATTACAGAAGAGACCTCAAAGCACATGCCAGAGCCACACACAGCATTTCTTTGATATGCTGTATTTTATTTTACAATTTTCTACACACGTACATGCATGACTCTGAAAATGTCAAAGTGATATTTTTGTTTTCTCAGGATACTTGTGTAATTAGATACTTGAGGAAAACCTCCTGTCCTCTGGACGTGATGGCACACACCTGTAATCACAGCACTCAAGAGGTAGAGGCAGGAGGATCAGGAGTTCAAAGTCATCCTCAGCTACATAGTGAGTTCAAGATCAGCTTGGGCTACAAGAGGCCCTTCTTACACACACACACACACACACACACACACACACACACACACGAAAGGTCTATGCTACAAAAGATAGGAGCCTCTTGGGTCTTGACCCCCTACCACAAACCTCTCTGGGGTATTCCTGGCAGGGGTCCTGGGATCCAAGCTAGGAGATCAGGGTGCAGGCATGCTAAGTACACCCCATGACCCATTATGCACCTCTTCTTGCACCTTCAATAGCCTCCTTCCTGTTCTTGCTCCACGGCTCCCAACCTCTTGTACTCTCCATGCCGCAGTCAAGAGTTTAAAGCCATCAATCAGCCACCTCATTCCCTAAGATGCTCCAGTAGCTGCTGGCTGGGAGTCATAACACAGGAACCCTGACAGGGCTCACAAGACCCTAGATGACCTGGCCTCAGCCTCACCCTGGCCGCTGTTCCTCCCTCCATCCCTCCCCTTGTTCCTGGCCAGCTGCAGGACCTCCACCAGGCCAAGCTACAGCTGCTCTGCCAGCAACCCAGCAGCTCCACCCTAGGCGTGCACGGCAGCCTGAATGTGCTTTTTCCAGGTCTTCCCTGGCGACCTCTTTACGGCAGCTCTCCTTGCAGTACCAGCTCTTCGTTTCTTTCCTGGCTGGTGTTTACTTTGTTATCTTTCCCACACATAAATCTACTGAGTGCAGATTCCAGCTGGCTACCTGGCTTCAAACTTCCAGACATACACAGGTATTTAAGAAATAGCTGCTCTGGAGCTGGAGAGATGGCTCAGAGGTTAAGAGCACTTGCTGCTCTTCCAAAGGCCCCAAGTTCAGTTCCTAGCACCCACATTGGGCAGCTCACAACCACCAATAACTCCAGCTCCAGGGACTCTAATGCCCTCTTCTGGTCTCCACAGGCACCTACACACATAGACACAGACACACTTTTCAGCTGGCCTAAAACTTGCTATGTAGACCAGGTTGGCCTCAGTCTCAGAGATTTGCCTGCCTCTGCTTCCTGGTGAGATGCACATTCTTAAAAGTAAAGTTAAATCTTTAGAAAAAAAATAATAAGGCAGGCATGGTGATGCAGGCCTTTAATCTTGGCACTAGAAAGGCAGAGGCAGGCAGATCTTTGGGAGTTGAAAGTCATACTCATCTATACAGGGAGTTCCAGGTCAGCCAGGGCTACATAGTGAGACCCTATTTCAAAAACAACAGACAGAATAGCTGCTTAATTAACAAATGTTTGAGAATCAGAAAGTCTACAGCAGAGTGAAAATGAGGTCTAAGTGCAGAAGTGCCTGGACACCACTAGTTCAAACAACTGCTCTCTCCTGTCAGGTTTTCTTATCCAACCCAGACAGAAATCCTCCTTCTTTAGATATCTTAGACACAGGTCTGTGTTTTTCTGTCCCTGTCCCCTGAGGCTGGCTTGCAGAACACCTTCACAAAGAGAAGTTCAAATGGACAGAAAAAGGGTAACCATCATTAACCACCCCCCTTACCTTTTTAAAAACTGTCATCTAAATTGTCCTTTCAGTGTGTGGGTTGAGAGGGAAGGCTTCATCAAGTCTTCTTGCTAAAGGGAGGGAAAAAAGATAGTTAAATCCCAGAAATAGAATCATGAGGTGTTAAACCTGAATGTGTTCTGAAGTTTAGTTTTAATAACTGCCCAGTCCTTGCCTCTTTGGAAAGTAGCGAGTAGTTTATGAATATGCAAGTTCCAGGAAAGTCCTTGGAGCCCAGCCTGGGTGCCTGCCTGCATTCCGCTACAGGGGAAGAACTTTACTCCTCTGTACAATACAGGACACAGCCTCTGGTTCATTCCTGAGGACCTTCTGCCTGGACTGTGACATGAAGAAGGGTCACAGGTGAGGACATTGACCTTTCATGAATTTTTCTGGAATATGGTTTACCTCTAGTAAGGCTGCAAAGCCAGGGCACTGACCAATCTCACTTCAGAGATCTGAAGATAGATACTCGAATAGCTGTTTTACTTAAAGTTTAAAACAATGCTTAGTTCGGTGGTTAAGAGCCATGGGAACCTGCGCATTTGTTTCCTTTTCTATCTCCTGGACATAATGGCATTCTTAGCCCACAGAGTCTGTGTGAGGAATGAGATTACACCTCCAAACATCTAGCCCAGAGGCTGGCACACTAAACACACCACAGTTAGCCAGAAGCCTACCTCCATCCTAACCTCCTGCTGAGAACCCTTCTCAGCTGTCCTCCTCATCCTCACACTCAAGGCTTAATCTCATCTCCTTGGAGAGGCTGCCTTGAGCCCACAGTCTAAAGCATCTGGCCCATGATGCTCTGTCCTGCCTTTCAAAGCACTTGACCCGATTTATAGTTATGTATTTGCATGTTTCCTGACTTCTAAGCTGCCTGTCTCTCTTCTTCCCAGGGAGATCTGGTGAGGTGGGGGCCTTGTCTGTTGCCCTCTTGCACCACTAGATGTGCTCAACACATAGCTCTTGAGCATCCTTGAATGCAATGATCACTCACAATCCATAAAATACCAATAAGATAAGCCAGGCGTGGTGGTGCACGCCTATAGTCCCAGCACCTGGGTGACAGAGGCAGGAGGATTTCTGTGAGTTCAAGACCAGCCTGGTCTACAGTGAGTTCCAGGACAGCTGGGGCTACAGGGAGACCCTGCTTCAAAAAGACAAACAAATACCAACAAGATTTGATACATTTGTGGTTTACAAAGCCACACTTGAGTACTGAGGAGAATGTGGAGAACTGGTCTTGGGATCAGAAGATCTAAAAGCAAGTTCTAGTTTTCTAAATCAGTGGTCATGAGACCATGGAAATGTCATTTGTCTTATTTGAACCTCAATCTCCTCACCTGTGAAATGGGGCAATAATACTTGCTTAGTCTGCCTTGTAGGCTCTTCTGAGACTTGAACTAGGTAAGGAAGACAAACATCCCACAGAGTCTGGCTCAACCTTGCAACTGCCACTTGCAGTTGAACTGAGGATTACAGTCCTCACCTCTCACCAGGAGCCCTGGGGTGTTTCAGGGTAATACCTTCCCTCATCCTGGGTGGAAGAGGACCCCTGAATCTGACCCAACAGGGCAAAATCACTCCATGTGTAGAGTTAGAAAAGGACAAGGCTGGTGACTGGAGTAAGAGAAAGCCTGCTTGCAAATAAAGCCCACTGCAAATCCTCTCTGAAGGGAATGAAAATTCTTTAATGGAAAACACCCAATCCTCCCAAATTCCAGGAAGCAGAGTGGAAGCAGCCCTCTCCAGTTTCTCTGAAGCTTGGAGGTGGCCTGGAGGAGATGGGCTGGCTACAGCCCCCTACAGAACTTTCTGGAATCTCTTTCCTAGGAGCTCAAGTTCAGGGCCCTGAGGTGTCCAGAGCACAAAGAGGATTCAAAGGCAAATGCAGAGACTTAAAAACAGGGGCTCTCCTGCTGGGAGATTTTTCCCCATCTCTTTCTCTCTCCTCATTCTTGGCTCAGCCTAGAAAAAGAGGTCCAAGGATAAATTATGACCTAACAAGAGGACTCTGAGGCCAGGATCTGGCCTGCCTTGTCTCAGCAAGCATTCCCAAAGGCAGGGGAAGTCAGCCTTGGAGTTACCAGTGAAGACTTCTTCTTTCCTATACATATACCCCCAAACTTTTGATATCAACAAACATAACAGTCAATGTGTTGGGCAGTACAGGTCAACCCTCTGACCCAGGCTGCTCAAGTCTGAGCCTCCACTGAAGAATAGGGAACAGGGGTGTGGCAGGGCGAGCCAAGCTCTGGGCTGACTGAAGTGGAAGCCATCAAACTATGCCTTGCCCGTGGCTGTTGCGCCATGTGGAGGGACCAAGGAGGGCATGAGGGAGAAGGATGGAGCTGCTAAGCAAATGTGAGGGGTAGGCAAAGAGGAGGGTGTTTGTTTCCTGTTTCCACTTCTCCTGAGGGCCAACCTCAGCATGGCAGACCAGTGTGGTGGGGAGAGTAACTGGGCAGCACTGTCCAATAGGAAAAGGGCGAAAGCCACATATGTCCTTTTTTTCATTTATTTTATTTTGTTTTAGGTTATGTAATTGAGGCCCCGGCTGCCCTGGATTTCTCTATGTAGACCACGCTGGCCCCAGTCTCACAGAGATTCGCCTGCCTCTGCCTGACGTGTCATTTTAAATGATCCAACAGCCACATTAAAAAAGTAAAAAGAGAGCCCGGCGTGGTGGTGCATACCTTTAATCCCAGTACTTGGGGGGCAGAGGCAGGTGGATCTCTGTGAGTTCGAGGCCAGCCTTGTCTCCCTAGTCAATCCAGGACAGCTGGAGCAACAGGGAGACCCTGTCTCAAAAACACCAAAAAAAAAAACCAAATTAAAAAGAGAAGCTGGGTTTGGTGGCACACGCCTTTAATGCCAGCACTCGGGAGACAGAGGCAGGCAGATCGTCATGAGTTCAAGGCCAGCCTGGTCTACATAGTGAGTTCAGGTCGGCTGGGACTACAGGAAGACCCTGTCTCTAAAAGCCAAAAAAAAAAAATGTAAAAAGAGGTGACTGGAGAGATGGCTCAGCAGTTAAGAACACTGGCTGTTCTTGCAGAAGACCCCGGGTTGAATCCCAGCACCCACATGGCTGCTAACAACTGTCCATAACTCCAGTTTCAGGGGATCCGATGCCCTCTTCTGACCTCCGTGGACAATGCACAACAGGGGTGTACTCACATGCAAGCAATATGCACAAACACATTAAAAAAAAATAGAAAGTAGATGATGTTCCAGTGCTATTTATCCCAATGTATTATGTCATTTAGACATGTAATCGCCATAAAAATCATTTTTAAAATATTTTATTTATTTATGTGCATGGGTGTTTTACCTCCATTATGTAATTACACTTGTGTCGTGCAATGTCTGCAGAGGTCAGAAGAGGACATTGGGTCCCCTGGAGCTGGAGTTACAGATGGTTGTTAGCTGCCATGTGGGTGCTGGGAATCGAACCCAGGTCCTCTGCAAGAGCAGCCAGTGCTCTTAATTCAACCATCTCTCCAGCCCCCTCCATGAAAATCATTAATGTGACATTTTCCAATCTTTAATCAATACTAAGCCTTTGAAACCCAGTGATGTTTTTCACACTTGTAACACATTTTTATTGTTATTATTTTACAGTTATTTATTCATTTGTATATTTATTTGTGTGTGTATGTGTGTGTGTGTACACACCAAAATGTGTCACAGAGCACATGTAGAGGTCAGAGGACAACTTGCAGGCAATTGGTCACTCCTTTTACCATGTGGGTTCTGGGAACTGAACTCAGGTCCTCAGGCTTGGTGGCAAGGGCCTTTACCCACTGAGCCATGTCATCTGCCCATTACAGCATCTCTTGATTCAGACTGTCCATATTCCAAGTATTCAGTAGCTATACAGTGGCCTCTACCAGATTCAGATCTCAGAACTAGCTGAGTGATGGTTATAGTTTGATAGTGCCCCCCCCCAATGTGCAAGTGCTGCAAACTGAATCCCCGTAGTCATATGTGAGTGACATTTGGAGGTGGAGCCTTTGTGAGGTGATTAGACTTAGATGAGGTCATGAAAGTTGGGTCCCATTATGGCATCATGGCTGAAGAAGAAGAAGAGAGACCCAAGCTAGCATATTTGTTCTGTCTTTCCTTGAGATGCCCTTAGGTTTCCTATCCTGTAAAATGGTGAGGTAAATAAACATCTATTCTTAATAAATTACTAAGCCTCAGTTACTTTGTTACAGTAACAGAATATGGACAAAGGCAGACGTTTTGTACACATCACTTTTCTACTCTTCCTCAGTCTCCTACTCACCAAAATGAGGGGAGAAAAATAGCACCTACCTTAAAAGACTGTTATGAGGATTTTATGCTCTAAGAATAAGGCCTCATATTGGGTTAGGGATGCAGCTTGGTGATAAATAAAGCATTTGCCTAGAATAAGGCCTTGTAATGGTCAGAGGTATAAAAACATTAGCTATTATTGTTTTATTATTTTTTGCCCTTCTGAAAAACAAAGAAAAATGATGTGTGTCAAAAGCAATACATGAGACAAAAGACCATATTTGAAATGATGCTTGCCACTGCAGCTGAATTAAAAACCAGTCCTCATCTCTTACCCTAAGTTTTGTGGCATTTCAGATGGGGAACCCTGTATCTTTTGATAAATTCTTCTCTCTTAAGTTAGTCTGATTAATTCTTGTCACTTAAGTTAGCTGATTGTGTTTCTGCCAGTTGTTACTGAATGAGAGCTCTAGTGAGGCTTGACCTGTGCTCCTGCCCCAATGTTTCTGTTTGAGGACAGGATGGATGTTGCTTGGGCCCTGCATCCCTTAGCTACCTGCTGCATTTGTGTTCCATCATATGAAGGTGAGCCTATCAATTAGGGGTTGTGCTTAGCTCATCAAGGGATGGAGTCCAGTGGGTACTGTGCACACCATGGCTCAGCATGTGGGTGCCCAATAAATAGTGGTGATATGATGATGATGATGGGTTTTATTATTATTGCCTTTGAAGCCAGACACTGGCTATACAGAATAGGTTGGCCTTGAACTTGTGATTCTTCTGCTTTTGCTTTTGAAGTGTTGGGATTACAAGTGTGTACCACCATGCCCCACCCCCACATCTCTACTTTTTTAACTTTGAGCATGGTTTCATGAATTGTACACTGACCTGGAACTGTCTACATAGCCAAAGAGGACCTTGAACCGCTGATCCTCCTGACTTTACCACCCAAGTGCTGGGATTATAGGTGTGTGCCACCAGAGCTTTGCACTGTGCTTTTAATTTCTGTTTTGATCATTTTAAATGGATGATTTTTTATTTTAAAAAGGAATTTTCCAAGGCTAGGGAGATGTCTCAGTGGGTGTCCTAGTTTGTTTCTTCATTGCTGTGACAAAATACTCTGACCAACACCAACTTGGGGAGGAAAGGGTTTATTTAGCTCATGTCTCCCAGGTCACAGTTCATCAGGGAGCCCAGAAACCTGGAGGCAGGAGCTGGAGCACAGGCCATGGAGGATCGCTGCTTACTGACCGGCTCCCTGGCCCCTGCTCAGCCTGCTTTCTTATGCAACTAAGGCCCACCTGCCCAGGGCTGGTACAATCCACAGTGGGCTGGACCCTCCCACATCACACAATAATCAAGAAGATGCCCCATAGACATGGCCACAGGCCAGTTTAATGGAGGCAATTCCCCAATTGAGGCTCCCTCAACCCAGGTGTGTCAAGTTAACACTAAAGCTATCCAGCACAGTGGCTAAAGCACTTGTTGAACAAGTGTGCCAAGACCAGAATTCAAATCCGCAGAGCCCACGTGAAGACATAGCGATGTGCATCTGTAATCCCAGTGCCCCTATAGTGATGTGGGGAAGTGCAGACAAGAGAATCACCAGAAACTCACAGGACAGCTAGCCTGGTGCACGCAGCTGCAAATGGCAAGAGACTACCTCAAACAAGACAGAAGATGGACCCCTGAAGTTGTCCTCTGACCTCCACATGCACACTGTGGCATGAGTGTGCCCACAATCATGTACACGAACACCCCCCCACACACACACAGAGATTAAAAAAAAAAAAGAAAAATTTCCCAGTTTTTCTTGGGGGCCTAGAGATGCTAGATATGATGGAAGGCTGAATTTGTCTAACCTAAACTCATCTGTTGAGGTCCTAACCCCCAGAATTGCAGAATGGAACTGTGGAGACAGAACATTTTAAAAGGTAATTAGGGCAAAATGAATCATATGGGTGGGCCCTCCTGGAACATGAATAGGCAGTTGGGACAGACTCGTGCCCAGAAGGCAGCCTTGTGAAGACAGTAAGAAATGAATGTGGCCGTCTGCAAGCAAAGGAGAAAGCTCTGGATATGCCCACACCTTGATCGTGAACTTCCGGGCCCTAGAATGGAGAGGAATAATCCTCCTTAGGCCGAATAGAGGTGGTGGGGACCCTCTACTAGCTTCCTGAGCTCTTCCTGAAGATGACCGCTGAACACTGGTAGGGAACAAGGGCTGAATCCATGAATGCCAGCCAGGTCTAGGAGCTAGGGCCCCCAAACCAGACACCTTCTGGCTGCAGGGGCCACCTGGTGCCCTCCCACCCTCCAGCTGAGAGGTGCCACATCTCACCTAGTCTGGGTCCAGTGCCTGTGCGGCAGGTGGAGAGGTGAGTCCTCTAGAGCGCCCAGCTGGGCCTTGCCTACTCTGGCTCCTCTGTTCCCACGCTCACTATCTCTAATTCTGCTGGATCATCCCTTCTCCTAATTAAAGACTCTTCTTGTCCCTTTGGGGCTGCATGAAAAAAATGTGAATGACATTTAAAAAACCAGAAATTAGCCAGTAAACCAGAAATTAGCAGGTAAAAAGAGTATTAAACATTGATTGCCACAGCCTGTGATACTCTGTTATGTTGCCTCAAGAATGCAGGACCTGCCTTCTTCAGTGCCTAGATGTCACCCACCATGTTTATGCACAGGCTGTGTACAGGCCCTGTCGGCATCTGCATTTGCAACTCTTAATTTGGAGGGAAAGAGTCTTGATTCTCTAGGTGTGTTGTGTGTTCTTATGCCAAGCTTTGAAGTTCATGTGCTTTGGAATTCTCCCCACAATCCTAAAGCTGATACTGTCAACTCTGTTTTGCAGAAGAGAAAACAGAGACCAGAAAAGTAGAAAATCATTTTCCTATGTTAAGCACATCCAGGAACCCAGGCCTGCTAATGCAGGACCCAGTGCTCATGCCCCTCCATCTCAGTCCCTGTGCTAACAGGAAAGTTCCGATGCCTGCATGTCTGTGCACATGTGCATAGAAGCAAGGCACTTACATTAGAGAACAAGGGCAGGAAGGAGTATTGGCCCAAGAAAATGTTTGGCATAGAATTCTAAAAGCAAGACCTAGAATAGAACTCGATTAACTGAACAATCTAACTTAGGCAGGATTCTTTTTATGGAGATAAATACAGTTTGCCTCTGACTGACAGGAAGAAGCTGGGGGAGTGTGAGTGCCTGTCTGCTACCCCTCAGTGAACACTGGGGAGCAGTGAGACTGGGAAAAAGTGCCCCATAGGCAGGGTCAGGATGAGACAGGAAAGCATGCTGGGATTTGCTGAGAAAAAAAGTGACTTCTCCCCGGGGCTGGGAAGATGACTCAGGTGGTAAAAGTCCTCTGCTTTCCTTGTAAACATGAGGACCTGAGTTCAACCCTCAGAGCCCTTTCTTTCATATATATATCAGGCCTGTGGTGGGCTTGTAAGCTCAGCCCTGGGGCAGTGAGACAGGCAGATCCCTGGGGCTCCCTGGCCAGCCAGCCTAGCCTACTTGGTGAAGTTCTAGGCCCTAACTCAAAAAGAAAAGGTGGACAGTACCTGAGGAACAAAACCTAAGATTATTCTCTGACCTCTACATGCACTCACACGTGTGTGATACACACACACACACACACACACACACACACACACACAAACACACACACAAAATGACTTCTTGGGAGAACTTGCTGAAGACTTGATAGAGACAGAGTAGCTTCAAAGACGATCCTGGACTTGTGAAAAGAATTTCATTTCGCCCACACGATGACACACAACACCAGCATTAGAACAGAAGTGATGCCCCTGCTAGGATCTGGGAAGAAGTCACATATTTGACTGCCACGTACTGGATGAGTTAGAATGAAGAGCAGAAGTGATGTTCAGAGAGATGTGGAGGGCTGAATTAGCTAAGTAAGTGGAAAGTTAAGTACCCCATGAAGATGGGAGGGAAGAAATCAGGACAAGAGGGGAGAGGTCTTTACTAACACGACTGTCATCATCACTGCTGGTTGAGTGTAACAGAGCATAGTCTCTGGCAGGTGGTCAGTTAAGGAACGGACCTTGGAAGGGTTGCAAACTGATAGTTTTGCGGTCAGAAAGCAGAAGAGCATCGCACTGAGGCTGCACAGAGGACTTCAGGTGTTACAGGAGGGACTGGGCTGGAGGACCACTACCAGCCACTGCAGTCTTTGGCTGAGCGGTCCTAGGGTGTAAAGAATGAGACTACCACAGAAGGCTCTGGGGTTGGCTTAGGTGATAGAGTGCTTGCCTAGCATGCATGAACCCCTGGCTTTGATCTCCAGCACAGCATACACCTGGCATGGTGGTGCATGCCTGTAATCCCAGCATTCAGTAGGTAGAGGCAGGGGGATTGATAGTTCAAGGTCACCCTCCACTATATAGTGAGTTTGAGGCTAGTCTGGACTACATGGAACCCTGTCTCCAAAACAAAACAAAACAAAACAAAGCACAAGGATTATCGACAAGCAGTTTGAAGGAGGAGGGAAGTGAAGACAGCCGTGAAGAAGTAGATGTAATTCTCTGTCATTTACTATACCTTTCTGAGCTCTGTCTGCCGGTTTGCATGATGTATTTAAGAGCATCTCAAGAGCGAACAAGTCATTGTTCAATCAGTGTTAGCTCTGAATCCAGGTACTGGACTCAGGCATAGAAGGGTTCAAATTCCTTTGCCATCAGTTACTATCTGGAACTTTGAGTTTGTCATTGTCTCTGAGCCAGTTCCTCTTTTGCAGCTGGAGATAACTTGTTGTCATGGTAACAAAAGCGCACAAGTTAAGGGCCCGAGGGCCTGGCACCAAGTAGGCACTCAGTAAACCGCAGAGCTCTTGCCAGCTTAAAGTGTAAGCCACCAGTCAGAGCCTGGCACACGGCACGCTCTTTAGAGATGTTTTCATTCGGGTTATAATACTCAAGGCAGAGGTGGAGAGGCCGGGGCTGTCCAGCCTGAATCCCCGGGCTCTCCAGCTGTGTCCTCCACCCGCCGCCTGCGCATCCTCAGTTCCCCGCCGCCCACCCGCACTGTCCGCCCTGGCGGGGCCGGACACTCACCCTCTCTACCCGGCCAGGTCCAGGACGCCTGAGGGCGCAGCTCTCGGCGGTGCTCCGGTCCTGCCTCCGCAGCAGCGTTGGACTGATCAGCCCTGGCATGGTTTTCCCATCCCGTCATGGGCGGAAACCTTCCTCTCAGTCACGTGCTCGGGCCCGCAGCTGGAGCCTCACTCTTTGGGTTTCAGAAGGCTTTCCATGGGCAGAGGGAGACCTTGGTCGTGGCGACGCGTTTCTGTGTACAGAAGTTGTCAGTGCGTTTGAAGGCTTTGCTTCTCTCTGTTCTGTCCTCTGCGCCCTTCTACTAGTTACTAGTATTTCACTGGACTTGGGAGCATCTGGTTAACAACCGTCTTATGAAACAAAGCTTACAGTCAGAATGTTAATGCAGATATGCCTTCGAAACCTAATGCTGCTTCCACCAACCCTAGATAAACCAGTGAACTGCATAGATAGCTTTTCCTTTTTCCTTAAAGTGGGAAGACTAACAGTGATCTTACCTACACCTGTCTTTCCCCCCATAGTTGGGACACTCACCTATAAGGCATTTGGTAAGGTGTCAAACTATACAGAGACTAATTATTAATAATACATAAATTTATATGCAGCTACAAATTGTACTGATGATAAATATTATATAAATAACATATTATCTAATAGCAATTTATATGTTATATAATATAAAATAAATATGATAATGTAAGTTAGTGGGCTCAATCTTTGATAAATTTAAAAAATTGAAAATGACATTTATTTATTTATTTGTATGTGCATGTGTATATGTAATATGCTTGGGCCGGTGTTCAACACTGCATGTGTGTATGTCAGAGGACAATGTTCGGAAGTCAATTCTCCCTCGCCATATGGTGGATCTTGGCAGTGGAATATAGGTCATCACATTTGATGTCAAGCACCTTACCCACCTTTACCATCTCTCTGGTCCTTAAACAATTAAGGCGTGGTGTCTGCTGTCATGAAGCTTAGAGTCTAGTGAGAATGACACAGTAAAGTGGTCACAAGTAAAGTGCGTGTGACAGAAGAGAGAAACTTTGAGTTTGAAGTTGGGTGGTCAGGAGAAGGCTTGGGAAGGTAGAGTTTTGATGAACCCCGGGATGCCTGGGACCTGTCAGGGGAAGGGGAGGTGTGAGGTGAAAACACAAGTCGTAGGAGGTGACGTGAAGTGTCGTGTAGGGTGTCGACGCACAGGAGGCGGAAGTGGGTTCTCCCTCCACTCAACACCACATTTTGCTGTTTTCAAATGTGTCAGGAATAGAAAAGGTTGAGGAGACCCTGGATAGGATGCCTGGGGGCTGTCACCTGTCCAGTCTGTTCTATGTACTTACATACTTGAGTTCAAGATGGAATAAATTTTTTTTTATTCCTGATCCTACATTACATTCAAGATGGTGTGTTTCTATAGGCAGAGGCTGGACAGGTAATGCATACTAATCCAGTGCTCCAGAGGCCAGTACTGGAGGATCAAGGGTTTGAAGTCAGCCTGGATCATACAGTGAGACCCTGTCTTAATACAATACACAATATAAACAAAATGTCTCCAAAAATTGCCCTCTGGTGAAAGCTGCCGCCCTGTGGACTGTGGGCAGGCCTGCTTTGGTCTGGTGGGTGGTCCAGGTATCATTTCTTTTGGTGCCCCTCAGGCTTGCCCAGTATTTTGACACTGTGACACAATGTTGTCACCTTCAAAGTTCATATTAGAGAATCACATTATCAAGTTACAAGAAACATACACACACACACACACACACAAAATCTCATAATGCTTTAAGTACGTTTACTAATTTGTGTCAAGCCACAGTCATAGCTATCCTAGGGTGTATGCGTCCTGGGGATCACACATTGGATGTACCTACGTGCAGGCATGAGTCCAAGCAAGCCAATCCACCCTCCCCTGTGATCTCTATGAAAGGGTACAACTTTTCTTCTGAAGTGTTAGCTTCAGAGACAGTCCTGGGCTGCCTTGACTCATGACTTCCCGCCACTTGGAAAGAGGCTGCTTAGGGCGAGACAGTGACATTCCCAAACAAGAAGGACTGGAAGGTAGAGCAGGTGCTGTGACTACATTATAAAGTCCTTTGTTCTGATACTTCAATACTTGGGATAAAAATCATATTCTCTTATTCTTTCTTCTTCTCTCTTTAAACTAACTTCAATGATTCCTGTTAGTAACTGTGAAAAGAGACCTACTGCAGTATCCTTCCACACCTAGTTCCAACCTCTCCTCTTTTATGAAGTCCTCTCAACACAGAAGGAAATGAAAAAAAATGCTTTCTTTGAATTAACTAGTGATTTGCTGGATCCCAGCAGCCAAATCTGTGCACACCTTCCAAACTGAGTTTACTGTGTCATGTTGGTAGTTTGGACACATTGCGGTGTGAAAAGGAACACCACAGAAAACAGCAAACAATACAAATCAGTGTGGAGTTCCCCGAAACCCGGCCCCCAGCCTGCTCACCAGTGTACCACTCATTGAATAGTATCATGTACTATTTGTGATACCTCTTGCTGTTTCGAAAATGGTGACATGAGCTGAAGAGATGACTCAATTATTAAGAACACTAGCTGCTCTTCCAGAGGACCCAGGTTTGATTTCCAGCACCTACGTGGTGGCTGACAACCATCCATACCTCCAGTTCCAGGAGATCTGATGCTCTCTTCTGTCCTCCTCAGGGCCCTGCATGACCTGGGTGCACTTACACACATGCAAGCAATACATACAGATAAAATAAAATCAATAAATAAAATATTTTAAAAAGAAGATGGTGACATCAGGTGGACAAGTATTCCCTGGTATAGGCTGCATCTGAGTCTTCAGATTCACAAAGAAGGAAATATCCTGCAAAAGAATTTAGTGCATGGTCCTCATTCCATGCACAAGCCCAGGAGGCCCAGAGACCTTCAGTGGCTTGATAGTTGTAGCACCAACGTGAAGTTCACGATCTTTGATTTATGCCCATAGCTAAAATACAGGTTACTCTGTCCTTTTCAAACTTTCCTTCCCTTACTCCACTTTTGGCACAGAAGTGTCTACATACCATTGCTAAATCTTTCCAAAACCTAGTGGCCAAGTCCCAAGAAGGCAGATTGTATTTTCAACACAAGGCTTTGAGGCTGTAAAGTTCTCCAGAAAGAGGTCATTCCAGACCGGGTCTTAGTAATATAGTGATGCTGGGGAGAAGCTGTTGAGGTCATTCTAGACAGGGTCTTAGTAATGTGGTGATGCTGGGGAGACAGCTGTTGAGGTCATCCTAGACAGGGTCTTAGTAATGTGGTGATGCTGGGGAGACAGCTGTTGATAGGGTGGGCTTGCTGCCATTCCAAGGACTTCTTTTCTTTTTCAATTAATTTTTATTTCATGTGTATGAGTGTTTTGACTACATGTATATAAGTGTACCACATGTGTGCAATGCCCTTGGAAGCCAGAAAAGGACATAGTATCCCTCTGAAACTGGAGTTAGAGATGGTCGTTAGCTGCCATATGGGTGCTAGGGACGGAACTTAAATCTTCTGCAAGAGCAGCCAGTGTTCTTAACTGCCAAGCCATCTCTCCAGCCCCATTCCAAGGACTTCTAGGCTGGTAGGCCCGGGAATTATACTCACTGATGTAATGCCATTTGAGGGACTAGGTCATAAAAGCCTCAAGGTAAGATGGTAAGAGACTGAAGTAGATGTTAGCTACTTATGTCACTTAGGATGAAATAAGATAGTTGTTCAGCTCGAAGGAAAGTGTGTGGATTAAGAAAAATTAAAAATATACTTTTTTTGAACATAGCAAGACCATTTTCAGGAATTTGTTCTGGAAGTGTGCCATATGGATATTTATTGCAACTTGTTTGAATTAATAAAAGACTGGAAACTACAAGGGAGCTAATTAAATGCATCGCTGTATACTTGTATACACATATATGTTCAAAAAGTGTAACTCGGGGCTGGAGAGATGGCTCAGTGGTTAAGAGCACTGACTCTTCTTGCAGAGGACCTGGGTTTGATTCCCAGCCCCCACATGGCAGCTACAAACCGTCCTTAACTCTGGTTCCAGGGGAATCTGAAGCCCTCTTCTGACCTCTGTGGCATTGCATGACACGGGTGCACTCACATACAAGCAGGCAATATACTCATACACATAAAATAAGAATAATAAATAAAATATTTTAAAAAGAAGAAGAAGAAGAAGAAGAAGAAGAAGAAGAAGAAGAAGAAGAAGAAGAAGAAGAAGAAGAAGAAGAAGAAGGGGAAAAAGAAAATAACTCACAAGGGAACACAAAGTGTCCCATCCAGGTGTGATGGCGCAGACCTTAATCTCAGCACTCTGGGGGTTGAGACAGGAGGATTATGAGTTTGAGCCTGGCTGGGGCTATCTAGTGAAACATTGTCTTAAAAAAACACTTTTTTTTCTTTAACTCATGAGGTAATTTCTGGAGACAGGAACTAGAAAACAGTTAGGATGGGCCCACTTATTTTCCTTATATGTCTTGGAATGATGTGAATTTGAAAGTCATGGGAGTGCCTTGCTTATTCAATACCCTCTTCTCCAATAAAATAGAAAGTAAATTGCATACTGTGTTGCAGTTCTTAGAAATTCTTCTTTTGCTCTTATGGATGGGCTGGATCTGAGGGTGAGGCAGAGAGTTCAGAAAGTTAACAGTGTGTTATTTACAATGATATACTTTCTGTAGGGAAATAATGAAAAGAACAGTGTGTCCATCTGCTACCTTTGGGACCAGCGTTTCCTCCACGAGGCAGTGGCAGGTCACAATCATGAGGAGCTGGGGTGACTTAAATCCTGCCTCCCACCCCCAGGCACAAATTCCTCTACTAGACCACAGTAGGTAGTTTCCACAGGAGGGAAAAGAAGAAACAGAGAAAGTTTCTGCTGGCCAAAGGTTTCAGGAAAGTTGAAGTCCTAAGAGGGCTGGAGTTCCAGCACAAATGAGATCAGACAAAAATAGACAGCAATTCTGTTCCACAGGAAGTGACCCAGAAAAGCTGCAGCTGGATTCCAGATGTAACTTGCAGGGCCTTGACTAGAGGAATTTCATTTTTAGAATCAGATGCAAAAAAGCTCTTGTTGAGGCTTCTGGAAGGAACTCAGAAATGAACAGACAAGTTGGGCATAGTGACTCATACCCGTAATCCCAGCACCTGGGAAGCCGAGGTACTGATTACTAAAAGATTACTAAGGGGTCAGCCTGGGCTACATAGGGGCGTCAAGATGAGAAAAACAAAAACAAAGTCAGCAGACATGTTTGAGGGAGCCTCACTGGGAAGGCACAGCAGCTTCTGTTGTACAGATCAAGCTCTGAGGACTCAGGTCTAGACACGGGATCTACTGTATTTCTGAGAGTATAACTGTGGGGGAGAATATGAAAAGTTAGGGGTCTATCTCTGCTTTTTGGTGGGAAGAAGTGTAGCAACTCCACATTAGGAAGCGAGACATGATTGAACTGTACACATGACTTTAGATCATGGTTGGAAAGAGGCTTGTCTGCAGCCTTTGTGAAGCAGGAGGCAACTAATTTCTCTATGTCTTATATTTGGATGAGTTCTATGGACCCAGAAGATGCTCAGTTATATATGTCATGGCCACTTACATCTGACAAATTTATTTCCCCACAGTAAGCTCTATGTCTCTTTAATGATGTGTAGCTTGTAAGACTGGCCATCTTGTGCTGCGTAGGCAGTTGAGCTGGGAGCTAGGATGGAAGTCACAGCTTTCACTGTGTGGTTGCAAGGTACCCCGTGCATAGTTACATAGTAAATGCAAAACATGCTCTAAAAAAAGCTCCAGCCAGGCATTGCACACATCTTTAATCCCAGCTCTTGAAAGATAAAGGCAGGCGGATCTCTATGAGTTTGCAGCTAGCCTGATCTGCAAAGTGAGTTCCAGGTCAGCGAGGGTTACATAGGAAGACCCTGCCTTAACACCCCTTAAAACAACAACTCCAAAGAATAACCACTTTTCTTTTGAGACAGAGTCTTGCTATGCATCCCTGTCTGATCTTGAACCTGAAATATTCCTGCACAACCTCCTGAGTTCTGGCATTATAGTGCTGTGCCACCATGCCTGGCAAAAACATATTTTCATTATGTTATAATGGAGAGATTTGGGGGCTACTTTGCTAATCAGCAAGCTACATTACAAGATGTACAACATGACACTGACTAAAATAATATTAACCTAAAGCCAATCAAGCCTTCAGTTATTCCCTTTGACTAGCAGAAAACATATGGAAAGTAGAAATGAAATGGCCTACAAGAAAACCAACCCAGTGCAACGTAAAAGAAATGTTAATGCTGGGGCTTGGAGAGGTGACTCAGTGGTTAGGAGAGCGTATGGCTACTGCAGAACACCTGGGTTCAGTTCTCAGCACCCACCTTGGATGATTCACAACTGCCTATAACTTGAGCTTCAGGGGCTCTGATGCCCTCTTCTGGACTCTAAGGGCACCTGCACTCACATGTGCACATACACATAATTAAAAATAAAAAATAAAATCTTAAAAAAAATTAATGTCATAGAGAAAAGAAAAGTTGGGACAAAAATCAAGAATAGAAAGTATTTGGGGGTAATTAAAGGAACTTTGAATATGCACTGAGTATTATGTAATATTAAGGGATTAATGTTAATTTTCTTAGGTGTAAATAATGGTTTTGTGGTTATATAGGATAATGACCTTATTTTAAAGAGCTATGTACTGAAATATCTATGGGTGACGAACTGGGTCCTCTGCAAGAGCAGTCAGTACTCTTAACCGCTGAGCCATCTCTCCAGCCCCGAGAGACTTTTTATTATTTCTTCAACCTCATCCCTTGCAACGAATGTTTTTGTTTATATCCTTTTGATTTAATTTCTTTAGGTCATATATGTGTAAGAATTTATACATTTTGCTCTATATTTTCCATGTTTTAAAAATATACATTTTCAAAGCATTCTCTATTAGAGAAAGCCTCTGGATTTCAATGGTATATGTTATAACTTCTCCTTTTCTTTTTTTCAAATATTTTATTTATTATTTTAATTTTATGTGTATGTTGTATTGCCTGCATGTATGTAAGTGCATCCATTGTCATACAATGCCTCTGGAGGTCAGAGGGGTGTCATTTATTTATCATTATTTATTTATATTTTTATGTGTATGAGTGTTTTGCCTACTTGTATGTAAGTGCACCCATGTCATGCAATGCCCCCAGAGGCCAGAAAAGGGTGTTGGATCCCCTACAGTTGGAATTACTGATAATTGTTAGCAGCCATGTGGGTGCTGGGAACCAAACCCAGGTCCTCTGTGAGAGCAATCAGTGTCCTTAACTGCTGAGCCATTTTCCCAGCCCCAATTCTTTTGCAGTTTTAAAGACTTAATTTGTGGCCTAGAACATGGTTATTTAGAGAAGGTTCCAAGGGCTCCTTGATGTAGCTAAATGGTATATTTATGGAAAATATGGATCTTGATCTTTGGTTTCTCCCTCTGTCTCTGTCAGCAGATTTCAGCTGACAAGTTTATAGGTAGAATACTAACACAGCCACTCGAACCACTGGCCTTGTGTCCTGATGAAACTTGCTCAGTTCTGCTTTTCTCACGTGGAAACTTCTGTAATGATTTTCAAAGGAGGATTTTTTTTTAACATTGTTTTCTTTCTAAACTTATAATAACTTGCCTAATTTTGAGACTGTACTGATAGCCAATCAATTTGTAAATTTTCTTCTCACTGTAACCCAGTGCCTAAGATATAAAAGATTGTGCTGCTTCCCTTTCCGGCTCAGAACTTTGAGACCTACTAGGCTGGGCCAAGGCTGCAGCTTAAATAACCCTGCTTCCTGCCTCTCCTGGTGCTGTTTTATCTGTTCCACAACACCCGGGAACAATGTATATTCCATATCTATTGTGTGGAATATCATATTCATCTGTGATGTCCGCTTGATCTATGGGGCAGTTTAACTCTTCATTTTCTTTGTTAATTTTTGTTTGGATGAACCATCTAAAGATGAGACTGGGGTATTAAAACCACCCACTATTACTTTATTAGGACCTAGCAGACCTTTTATGTTCATTAGTATTTGCTTTATGAAATTGGGAACCAAAAAATTTGGTGCATATATAAATGATTTTAATATTTTCTTGATAAATTATTCCCTTTATTAATATGTAGTGGTTATCTTTTTCTCTTTTGAATAATTTTGGTTTGATGTCTGTTTTATCATATATGGGCAATAGTAATCCAGCTTGTTTTTGGATTTCATTTACTTGATAGACTTCCATCCTTTGGCTGTCAATCTGCCAGTGTCTTTACCAGTGAAGTATGTTTCCTGGAGACAACATTTAAGCCTAGGTTTATTTTTTAAAGATTTTATTTTTAAATTATATGTAGCTAGGCATGGTGGCACATGACTTTTGTCTTATCACCTGGAAGGCAGAGGCAGGAACATCTCTGTGAGATCAAGGCCATCCTGGTTTATATAGTGAGAGTGAGTTCCAGGCCAGCCGGGGCTACAGAGAGACCCTGTCTCAAAAATCAAAACAAAACAAAATTATGTGTCTATATGTGTGTGTGTCTGTGCACATGAGTACAGTGCCCATGGAGGCCAGAAGAGGGCATTGAATCCCCTGGAACTGGAGTTATAGGTGGTTGTGAGCTGCCCTACATGGGTGCTGGGAACTGAACTGAACTGCTGAGTCATCTCTCTAATCCCCTGGATCTTGTTTTTAAGATCCAGCTAGCTAGCCTGTACTTTTTTATTGGTTAAGTGAATCCATTTATATTTAACATTATTGAGGATTAGTTCCTAATTCTTATAATTTTGATTGCAATTTGTATTTTTTTTCCTTTTTTCTCCCATGTTACTATGAGCAGTTTGCTGGTTTACTGTGTTGGACATGGTAGATTCCTTCCTAGCTCTCCTTTGTTCCTCTTTCCCACTCGCAGAACTAATTTTTTTTCTTTTCCTCATGACTGAGTCTTTTTTCTTCTTCGATGTACTTTTCCTTTAACTCTCTTCACAGTGATGGTTTGGTGGTTATGGATTGTTTTATCTGTGCTTGTCTTAAAATGTCCTAATTTCTTTTTCAATTTTAAAAGGTCAGTTTACTCTATATAACAACCTCACTTATCAGTTATTTGCTTTCAGGGCTTGATGCATTTTTCTGTGTTCCCAGCTTATATGGTTGCTGATGAGAGAACTGATGTTAGTCTGACATGTTTGTCTTCGTAGGAGGGTTAGTGATTTTTCTCTTACAGCTTTTAGTATTGATTCTTTGCTTTGTATTTTTGACATCTTGGTATAATAGAGAGGTTCTTCTCTGGTCATGTCCATTTGGTGTTCTAACTACTTCTTATGTTTGGATGTCAGTTTCTTTATTTGGGAAATAGATTTGGAAAGTTTCTGGTATAATTTTATTGAATAGACTGTCTATGTCTTTAGTTTTTATCTCAGCTCCTTCTTCTAACCCATGAATTTTTTAGATTTGGTCTCCTGATCGTATTCCAGAATTCTTGGACATTGTGGTTATGCTCAGGTGTTTATTTTCTCCTTTGTTGATGTTTGACTATAGTATTTCATCAGCCTTTTCTCTAGTCCTTGTATTCTTTTTTCTGCTTGCTCGGTTGAATCTATTGGTGATGCTTTACACTGTATTTTATATTTCATTCATTTAGTCTTTCATTTTCAATATTTGCATTTGCTTTTTAAAAATATTTTATTATTTTTATTTTATGTATATGAGTGTATTGCCTGCATGTGAGTGCACCCGTGTCGTGCAATACCGTGGAGGTCAGAAGAGGGCTTCAGATTCCCCTGGAACTGGAGTTAAGGACAGTTCGTAGCCACCATGTGGGTGCTGGGAATCGAACCCAGGTCCTCTGCAAGAGCAGTCAGTGCTCTTAACTGCTGAGCCATCTCCCCAGCCCCCTCCATTTGCTTTTTAAAAATCTGAACTGTCTTGCTGAAAACTTCTGTGTTTCTGACTTTGCTGATCATCTCATTCATTTTGCTGACTTTTTCCTCTATGTTGTTAACTTTCTTCTGAGTTGAATTTATGTTTGTTTGTATCCTTTGAGATAGCGGTCATTTTTACTAGTAAAATTTTGAAATCCTAATTTGGCATTTTAGTTATTTCAGTATTGTTGAGTTTGGTAGTTTTGATTTGGAGGAGTTATGTTACCTTAGGGTTTCATATTTCTTGTTTCATATTTCTGCAAGTGGAGAGGCTAGAGAGATGACTCAGCAGTTAAGAGCACTGGCTGCTCTTGCAGGGGACCCAGGTTTGGTTCCCAGCACCTTTATGGCTGTAAACAACAGTCCTTAACTCTAGTTCCAGGGGATCCAATGCATTTTTCTGGCCTCCACGGACCTTGTACACATGTGGTGCACTTTCATGCATGTCGGCAAAATACTCATACATATTAAACAACAAAAACAACCTGCAAGTGGATGAGTCTTCTGAGGACTGTGGGCTTGTCCTGAGGGTAGGACAGCAAGTCTTTTTCAGTGAGGTCACCCGACTTATTTTTGGATGAGATTTATGCTTCCTAGCAGACTACCCGGCTAGAGATGTTTGGCTTGATTTACTTCTTTTTGGTGTGTTGCCTTTTTCCTCGCAAATTTCTAGTATCCATCTGTACCTCTGTGAATTTCCAAAGCCCTTCCTCTGCTTCGGAATGGAGACTACCTTTCCTTATTCTGACCCCTTTGATAGGTCACATGGGGGCAACTTCTAGCCCACCATCTTATGTAGAAGCTGCATTTGTTATTGTCATATACTGCCTCATCTAGAAACAACTGGACTGTTATATGGACTAATCTACTTGTTATGGTTTGAGCCTGAAATGTTCCTCAGAGGCATATGTTTGAACACTAAGTTCCCAGGTAGTGGTGCTGTTTGGGATGGTTGTGGAGATTTTGGGATTTGGGACCTAGGTGGAGGAAATGGGTTACTATGGGGTGGGCATAGCCTGGCCCTGATTCTAGCCAGAGCTCTCTCTACTTCCTGTCTGTCAAGACATAACAAGTCACACTGCAAACTCCTACACTATTGATGGAGCCTCAGGTGCCACTTTCTACTGTGTAATGGACTGAATTCCCCTAAACTGTAAGACAGAATCCTCCCTCTCTTATTTCAGTCAGGTATTGTATCACAACAATAAGAAAAATAACCAATACACTACTTAAGGTTCCGTTACTTAGAACAGAGAAATAGTAACATAAAAATATGAAATTACAGCTTACAAGATGCAGCTTATGCTTTAAATTGATAACATAAAGTACCTCCAAACCCCACCCCAAAGCCCAGCTACATTGGTCCAGAAAGCAAGGGGTTGAAAATGGGAGCATTCCTTACTTGACCTAATAAGCACAGAATTTAGCTTACAATTGCTGCAGTTGTGAGCTGTCAGTTTGGAAACCTTGTTTCCCAAAGGAGGAATGCTTCCACCAGGGACATACAGTGATCAAACTGAACTAGAAGTTAACACTGCTAAGGACATTTTGAGCTTGTGATAGGAGGATTCATTATAGTGATCCCAAGTTGGCCTGAGCTGTTTGTAGAGTACCAACTCCCCATAGAGGTCTAGTATATCCTGATTAGTAATCTCACTTTGTAACCATTTATTTGCATTTCAGCACGGCTCATATTCGTTTGTCAACACTATTTATTTTAATAGAAAGATAGATGTACCCATCCCTGCCTCCATCCCCCCCTAAAGTCACAAATACTTGATTGTTGGAGCTGGTTGTGTGGCAAGAATGTGTGACTAGCAAAGTGTAAGAAACCCATCTGAGGGGCTGGAGAGATGGCTCAGCAGTTAAGAGCACTGACTGCTCTTGCAGAGGACCCAGGTTTGATTCCCAGCACCTACATGGCAGCTATGAACCGTCCTTAACGCCAGTTCTAAGGGAATCCAAAGTCCTCTTCTGACCTCCATGGCATTGCACGACATGGGTGCACCCACATCATGCAGACAATACACTCATACACATAAAATAAAAATGATTAGTAAAATATTTTAAAAAAAAAGAAAAAAGAAACCCATCTGAGACTCCATTTGGAGTTCCCAGTTTTAAGGTGTTCCATGCTCAAGTTGATGGTTCCTGGAATGATACAGCCTGTCCCTACAGCCCTGACTTAGTTGTCTAATTGCTACAGTCAACACTTTTTATCACAAAATTAGCAACTTAAAACCACACATAATTTTTAAATTTTATTTATTAATTTTTTTATCTTTTTGTGGGTGTATTGTCTGCATGTATATAAGTGCACCCATATCATGCAATGCCCATAGAGTTCAGAGGAAGGTGTCGAATCCCCTGGACTGGAGTTACAGATTATTTATTTATTTATTTTTATTTTATTTTACGTGTATGTGTGTATTGCCTGCATGTGTAGGTAAGTGCACCCGTATTGTGCAATGCCTGTGGAGGACAGAAGAGGCTGTCAGATCCCCTGGAGCTGAAGTTAAAGACAGTTGTTAGCTGCCATGTGGGTGCTGGGATTCGAACCCAGGTCTTCTGCAAGAACAGCCAGTGTTTTTAACCGCTAAGCCATCTGTCCAGCCCCCACACATATTTATTATCTGTGTGGGGCAAAAGTCCAAAATCAGTCTTGTGGAATAATGCCAAGGTGTCACCAGGGCTGATTACTCTAGAAGTTCAAGTGGAGAATCTGTGTTCCTGCCCTTTGCAACTGTTAAAGTATACCTGTATTCCTTAATTGATCGCCCCTTCTTGCTTCCTCAAAGCTAGTTGAGTATCATCTTCAGTCTCTCTCCAACTTCCCAATCTTTGCATTTGCCCTAACATCTGCTGATTTTCCTGCTCCCCTCCCTGTGAAGACAGTGGGCCCGATGAATAATCCCTCTATTGTACAGTGACATGTTCACAAATGTCAGGAACTGGGAAGTGGATTCCTTGGAGGGGTCGTTATTCTGCATGCTGCTGGAGGAGCAGCTGGAGCTCACAGCTGACCTATTTGGGTCTCTTGCTGCACGGCAGTGCTTGGTTACGATGGATGTCTATTTTAGTGCTGCTTCTGTACTGTTCCTTTTTCTATAATAAACTACGTCTTTGTTATTATTGTCATTTTGGGTTCTATTAAGCAAGTCAGCTCTGTCACAATGCTGGCTTATGAGAGAATGTGTGAACTGCAGAAGAGCCACAAGCCTTATTAGGAAAAGCCATAAATCCCTTAAAGTGTCTAACTGGCTCTAAACTGGCAGCCTGGCCTTGCTCAAGCTTGGCGCCTTGCTCAAGACTTATCAAATGGTCACTCCCTGAACTGTGGAGTCCACCTATCTCCTTTAGTGCTACAGGTAACTCACCCACCTGCCTGAGCGAATAATCTTGAGAAAACAGACCCTCAAGGACACCAGACCCTGGCACGGAGTTAATGCTTGCAGCTGTGTGCAGCGGAGTTCCTATATAAGACCAGACATCTCCCTCTTCTGTTTGCAGATAATCATTCCTCGAGGAAAGCTTTCACCAGCCTTTGCTGGGTTCCCTGAGTCAAGGGAACTCATTCCTTGCCTGTTGCAGGTCTGGCTCTGACTCTTATTTCTAAATTTTAAATGCCTTCCTCTTCTGCCCTCCTAAATCTTAACAGCTTTCCTGTGTCACTGAGCTAGCAGACAAAGAACAGGACATTTTACTGACTGGAATGTCCTTGATTACAAGGACAAACTAGGCTTTCTATACAAATTGAGCAAGAAAGACTATGAGTGGGATTCCAGGGATACTTTAAAGATACTTTGAAGAGTTTCTGTGTCCAATAGTAAAAGTTAATTTTAAAAAAGAACAATTCCTGAGCTAGATGTGGTGGTACATGTCTAAAATTCCACACTTCGTAGGCAGAGACAGGAAGACTGAGAGTTTGAAGCTAGCCTGGGCCACACAGAGAGAGCCTGTCCTCCTCTCCCCAAACAAAACAACAACAAAACAAGACAAAGTCCTTTCCAATCTGGATCTTCTCCTTTTCTTACCAAACTGGCTAGAACATCAAAGCACAATGTTGAATACAAATGAAGGGAGTAGACATCCTTGTCTGTCTCTGGTCTTATGTCTTATGGGGAAGGTTTTCTCTCACCAATAAATACGTTAGGTATGGGTGTTAGATTTAGGAGGACAGAAAAGGAAGAAGTTTAAAGTTTAGAAATGAGTCACAGCCAGACCTGCAACAGGCGACAAATGTGCTCCCTGGATTCAAGAAGCCCAGCAAAGGGCTGATAGCTTTTCCTCAAGGAATGATTATCTGCGAACTGAAAAGGGAGCTGTCTGGTCTTACATAGGAACTCTGCTGCACACAGCTGCAAGAGTTAACTCTGTGCCAGAGTCTGGTGTCCTTGAGGGTCTCTTTGCTCAGGCAGGCGGGTGAGTTATCTATGGCACTAAAGGAGACAGGTGGGCTCCACAAACAGTCTCTCTCAGTCCAGGGAGTGACCAGTTGATAAGGCTTGAGCAAGGCCAGACTGCTGATTTAGGGCCAGTTAGCCACGCTAAGGAATTTGTCTTTATGGCCTTCTCTAATGAAGCTTATGGCTCTCCTGAAATTTACATATTCTATCAATGGGTACTCATAGACGCTGTTCATCAAACTTAGGAATTACTTTTATTTTTAGCTTATAATTTTTACTTATTTGTTTGCCTGCACATATGTAAGTGCACCCATTGGATCCCCTTGAACTGGAGTTAAGGACTGTTTTAACCACCATGTGGTTAGTGAGAACTGAATCTGGGTCTTCTGCAACAGCAACCAGTGCTATCTTAGCAACAGAGCCATTTTGCCAGACCGCTGCCCCTTTTTGCATTAAAGGATATTGGATTTCATCAAGTGCCTTTTCTGTACCTGTTGAGAATCTGTCTGTTTTATCTCTCTTACCCTTTTCATATGCTACATTGTACTAATTGTCACATTGAATTATCCTTGCATTTAGTCTCAGAATAAACTTGGTAACAAAATATACTCTTTATTATGTTGCAAGATTTGGTTTGCTAGTATTTTGTTGAGAAACTTTATGAGCATGATCTTAGTATTAATTTGATACTTTCTTGAGCTAATCGTCTGTTACTACCAAGTTGTGCTCTTCCTTCTGCTTTTTGTTTGTAAAAGATGGGTGCTCTTCAAACATTTGGTGCAACTTACCAGATGGCAATGAAGCCACCTGGTTCTGAACTCTTTTTTGTGGATATTTTGATTTATTACATTAGCTCAGATGTGTGTCACAAAGATTCATGTGTTAGAGACTTGGTTCTCAGTGTGGTGATTTGGGGGACCTTTAATAGGTGGGGGCCCAGGAGGAGCCCCTTCATGACCCTTCCTGCTGCTCTTGGCTTCCTGTCTCACCATGTGACCTCCCCTAAAACATGGTCATGCCTTTGTGTTGCCATCTGCAGCAGGGCCATCAAAGCTCGAAAAGCTGTGCCACACACTCCTGGACCTCCAGAACTCTATTCTCTAGAAGGCTTTTCAATGTAGTATTGGAAGTCTGATGCATGTTCTTTTTTTCTTTTTTTTCAATGTGTATGCACATGTTGCCTGCATGTAGGTCAGTGCACCTGTGTCGTGCAATGCCTGCGGAGGTCAGAAGAGGCTGTCAGATCCCCTGGGACTGGAGTTACGGACAGTTGTTACCTGCCATGTGGGTGCTGGGATTCAAACCCGGGTCTTCTGCAAGAACAACCAGTGTTCTTAACCGCTGTGCTATCTCTCCAGTCCCTGACACATGCTTGTTACTTGCTATGGGTCTGTGCCTGTTTCTTATTTCTTCTTGAGTCAGTTTTGGAAATACAAGCATGTCTAGGAGAAATTTTCCATTTCTTTTAGGTTATCTAATTCGTTGGTATACAATTGTTCACTGAATTTCTTTGGAAGCATTTGTTACTTTTTTGTAGGGTTGGTAGTAATGTCTCCTCTTTCATTCTAATTTTAAGGTTTTTTCCTCTATGAGAGTATAGGTAAAAGTGTGCTATTTTTCTCTTTTTTGTGTGTGTGCTGCATGTGCATGCAGGTGCATGAGCCCCAGTGTGTACATAAGGAGGCCAGAACAGGATGTCAAGTATCTTCATCTACTGCTTTCTGTCTCACTGCCTTGAGACAGGATCTCTTTCCTTTTTTTTTGGTCTTTTTGAGACAGGGTCTCCCTGTAACCCCAGCAGGCCTGGAACTCACTAGTAGACCAGGCTGGCCTTGAACTCACAGGGATCTGCCTGCCTCTGCCTCCCGAGTGCTGGGATTAAAGGCGTGTGCCACCACGCCCAGCCAGGATCTCTTTCCTTTAAAAAAACAATATTTTTATTATATGTATATGAGTGTTTCATCTGCATGTATGCATGTGCATAGCTGGTACCTGCAGAGGCCAGAAGATGGCATTGGATCCCCTAGAACTGGCGTTAGAGATGGTTGTGAGATGCCATGTGGGTGCTGGGAACAAAACTTTGGTCCTCTGAAAGAGCATCAAGTACTCTTAACTGCTGAACCATCTCTCTAGCCCTGAGTCAGGGTCTCTTACTGAACCAGAAGTTTGTCATTTTGGTTAGGCTGGCTGGCCAGAGAGCTCTCAGGGTCCACCTATCTCTGTCTCACAGCACTGAGGTTACAGGCATGTGCAGGCACGCCTGGCTTTTTATGTGAGTGCTGGGAATTTGAACCCAGGTCCTCATGGTGGCAGAGCAAGTGCTCTTACCCCGGGAGCCATCTCCCCAGCTCCTTACCATCTTTTCAAAGGACAAGATCCTGTTTTCATTTATCCTCTGTTTCAGTTACTTCTGCTCTGTTATGCAGCAATTTCCTCTGAAGTAAAATCTTCCATCTTGGAGGAAAACAGAGTGAACAACAGGATGTTCTGAAGCTGAGTAATCAGCAAGATGGTTTAAATTTAGAAAGATAACAGAAAATCTGAAGGGAGGTCAAAACCAGGATGCTCTAAGTTTAGAAAGGTAAACAACAAGATGTTTTAAGGGGAGATGAAACTTAAGCTCAGGAAGTAAACAGTTCATTAGCTTCAGGAAGTCCCTGAAATTGAAGTTTCAATAGACCAACCCCTTCTCTCCACAAGAGCCCTAAGAACTGCACAAGACTCCCAGAAGCTACTCAGAAGACTCAGAGACAAGCTGAGCTGCCTAGAAGAGGCTCAGACCAGGCTTGTGGCCTGGAAGAAACTGAAAGAGCTGTGTTCCCTGTAAGAGTCTCATGCCAACTGAGCTGCCTGGGAAGAACACTCTCCAGCCTGCTGGGCTGCCTTCAGGTTGTGCAGTGTGCTCCAGGCTTTCTGTGCCCTTGGGCTATCACCCATGCCATGGTGGGCTTTTGGTGATACTGAGTCATTTCTTCTCTGGTTAGTAAGTCTTCACCATACTCCTGTAAATAATCTCAATAAAAGCCATTGGGTCACCAAGTTTGTTTTTGGTGTTATCCTTTGGCCTATTGTTTAGTTTACTGTCTGGGGTGAGGAGACAGTTCAAGTCTTTCCAGGAATACTTTCACACATTATCTTCTCCTTTCCTTCTTGCTTTGGCTTTAGTTTCATTTCTGAAGGTGAAAGTCGAGGTTATTTCCCTTTTTAATTTAAGTACTAATACATTTCCTTTTGAACACTGTCTGATACATCCTATGTTTTGGCATGTATTTTTGTTCTCATTATTTCAAGATGGTTTGTAATCCTTTGGGTTTATACTCAGACATCAGTTACTTGGGAGTTGTGGGATAATTTATGCAAGTATTACTAGACTTGAGAATTTAGTGTTTAAGAAAATACAGTAAGTGATAACTGCCACTAAATTTGAGGAATGAAGACTTTCTCTTCATTCTGGGAAGAGAGCATCTTTGTAGAAAAAAGTTTTATCTGAACGTAATCATAACTTTACTGGATATAAACTTAGGATTTATTTTTTTTCTTTATTTTGTATTTACTTGTATGTGTGTATGCCCTATGTGTAGAGGTACCTATGGAGGACAGAAGAGGTTGTCAGATCTCCTGGACCTGGAGTTCCAGGCAGTTCTGAGGTGCCCTACAGGTGCTGGGAACCAAACTTGGATACAGCAAGTACTCTTAACCACTGAGTCTTCATCTCCCTGAATAGAAATTTAAATATGACTATAGCATTGTGGATGTTGACTAGCCAAAGGAGTGGAAGGGGCAAGTATCAAGCTAATGTCTGTCAATGTTAGCCCTCACTTTATACTCTGATGCTTGGCTAGAGCCTCACAAAATGCATTTCTTTATCACCTACCTCATCTCTTATTTTGCAGAGGTGCCTGACAGGAGCTCTAGAGGAAGGCCTGGGGCTGTGCTCTTTCCCTTCTAATGCTTTTCAGTAGCATCTCTGCAGAGTCTTCACCTTGAAAATAAGTTTCTGCCAAGTCATAGTTGATTTCTTTCCAGGCTTTTTCTGACTTACCAAACCACCTCATTATGCCCAGGGCTGGCAGTACCTGCAGGCTAGATGCTGTTCTTGTGAGTTCCTAAGCAATAACGCCATCCAAGCAGGGCCTCCTTCTGAGACCAATGTGTCTCATTTCCAGGGGACCCCTCCTAAGTTTCAGAGATCTCTATTCTGTTCACCAGCCCTTGGCTTGCTGGCTATGTCCCAAATCTACCATCTCTGTGATACCTTAGATCTCTTTGGCCTCTCCATTTCTCTATTATCTGGCTAGCGAGTTCTTTTTGAAATTTTTTTTTTAAAAATTACAACCATTTATCATGGTGTGTGTTTGTGTGTATATGCTGCACACATGTGGAAGTCAGAATGACTTTCAGGGGTACGTTTTCTCCTCCTACCACATGTAACCTGGGGGTCAAACTCAGGTCATTAGGCTTGGCAATGAGTGTCTTTACCTGCTGAGCCATCTCACCAGGCTTGGCCTGAATTCTTTATAGTAGATGCTATTTATTTGAAAACATGCAGTTTCTGCTTCCTGACTAAACCCTTTTTGGTCCATGGATTCTGATATATTTAAAAATAACAATTTTGGAGTCTGGAAATAGGCATGTGAGTGTTCACATTTATTCAAACCTCATTTGGTATATCTGGAATCTAAAACTAGAGAGTGGTGAGATGACTCAGCAGGTAAAGTCATTTGCCATGTAAACCTGACAACTGGAATTCAATCTGAGGAACCCACCTAAAGATGGAAGGACAAAACTGACTTTAGGAAGTTATCCTCTGTATTAGGGTTCTCCAAAGAAGCAGAACCAGTAGAATGAATATATATGTATAGAGATTTATCAGCTTAGCTCACAGGATAGAGTCTGAGTAATCCAACAATGGCTACACCACACTGTAGAGGCTAAGAATCTGTAGTCGCTCAGTCCACAAGGCTGGATGTCTCAGCAGTCCCAATCTGGTGCTGAAGGTCTGACAAATTCCGAAAGATCAGCTAGTCTTCAGTCTACAGCAGCAAGATGAACTCACCAGAGAGAGAAGGCAAGCAGCAAGAAGCCTGGCGTTCTCCTCTGCCTTGGCCTTTTATACCGGCTGCCATCAGAAGGTAACACCCACATTTAGGGTGTGTCTTCCGGCTTTAGATGATCCAATCAAGAAGATCTCTTTCATTTCAGTTAATCCCAGATCCAATCCCAGGATTAGCCATCACATCCTCTGACTCCCATAAGTGGCTGTGGCATGTATACATCCACACATCATAAAATACATAGTACCTACATACCACAACATAATAATAAAGTTTAAAAAGTATATATATATATTTTTCTGAAGGTGGAAGTCCAGGTTATTTCCCTTTTTAATTTAAGTACTAATACACACACACACACTATAT
>NW_008358387.1:2429457-2434677 GCF_000622305.1 Nannospalax galili
TATATACTATAGAGCAAGTTATCCTGAAAATGTAGTTAGGGCTTTTGTTAGAACAAGGTGATGCTCAAACCTGTTAAGAGTTCAGGTGGGCAGCGACCCTCCCCAAATGCAGTAAAGCCCCACAAGACAGGCCCTGGGAGCCTCTTGAAAACAAGAGTTGAGTCATCATGAGTCAGCATAGTCTGTTTCCCCAAAGTTTCACAATCTATCGACTCCTGCTTCCCACCAAAGCTAGTTCTACCAAAGCTATTTTTATCTTTCTTCCTAAGCTATTTTTATCTTCCTGCTTAAGGTATTTTTATCTTTCCTGCCTTCTGCACCCCCATAAAAGCCTCCAGCCAGCAGTGTGTGACCTGTTGGCTTCCTCACTCCCTAGCTAAGAGCCACACTGTGTGATCTTCCAAATAAACCCTGCCCCACTGGAGTTCTTGTCCATGTCTCAGGTTTTTACCTATCAAACCCCAAATTCCCCATACCCCAAGTCAAATGCCCAGTTTTGTTTATATCTAGAAAAATTTCTTTCAGACTTATTTTTATATGTATATGTGTCTTTGTTAGTGTATGCCATGTATATCTGGGTGCCCATGGAGGCCAAAAGAAGGCATTTGATCCCCTGGAACTGGAATTACAGGTGATTGTGAATCTCTTGTTTGGTGCTGGATACTGAACTTGGGAACAGCAAGCACTTGTAACTGCTGAGCCATCTGTTCAGGCCCTAGGAAAATTTCTTTATACTAATGCTAATATCAAATGAAGTGCCAAAATTCCAAAATTAAGCAAATAAAATATGTCTATAGAAAAAAAATTGTATAGGAATTTTTTTCTTGCCTATAAGATCAAACCTCTAACTGTTCGATCTTATAGGGGAGAAAATTGAGGTCCACAATAGGTCAGAGCTGTCTAAAACCACATAACAAAATTGGACCCTAAGCTTTTCCCACTACTCATTCATAATATCTCAGTCGTGTATGTGAGGCAGGTCTCCATACAGGTGCTATGTGACAGGAAACAAACTCCAGCAACAAGGGGAATTTGGAGAGAGTGCAGGGTTCTGGCCTCCCTCTGGCTTCCAACTACCAGAGGGACTGAGAACCCAGGGGAAAGCCTGACAGCCCCCAGATCCTGCCTCCACATGGTGGTGAGCTTCCCCTAATTGTGCCATACCATCCTCCTACCTGGGATTTTGTGAGGCCTCTCCCAAGGCCCCAGGGCAGATCTGGTTTTGATGGGCTAGGGCTGAGATCCTAATGACAGCCTGAGAGGGTGGGTTTGGACCTCCATCACCTCCATCGGGGTAGCTGCTCGGAGCTCAGCAGACTGGCAGAGAGTGCTGGGTTCTGGCCTTCCTCTGGCCTCCAACTACCAGAGGGCCTGAGAACCCAGGGGACAGCCTGACAGCCCCCGGATCCTGCCTCCACCTGGTGGTGAGCTTCTCCTAATTGCACCATACCATCACCCTACCTGGGATTTTGTGAGACCCCCTCCCAAGGCCCCAGGGCAGATCTGGCTTTGGTAGGCTAAGGTTGGGATCTCAGCAGACCACCAGAGAGTGCAGAGTTCTGACCCCCCCACTCTGGCCTCCCTCTGGCATAGGGTTGACAATGCAAAGGAATGCCTGAGAGAGCCTGGATCCTGCCTCCACATAGTGAAGGAAGCCTGAGTGTACCTGACTGGAACCTGAATTGGGCTTCTGTGGGTGCCCCTAAATAGCTGATCTGAAGCCATCAGTTCCCTCCACATAAACCTGAGAGAACCTGAACCCTGTACCAACCAGCTTTACATAATCAGTAAACAAAGGATCTAGGCACCCGGGTAATAGAAACAGAAGCATACTTCAACTTAATTTTCATATCAGAATCATAAACAACAAAAGAAATTCACATGCCAAAACCACAATGAAAGAATAATAAAATGGAAAGCCAAAACACTATGTCCCCAGCAAAGCCCACCGATCCTGTAGAAGAGTTCTACAAGGAGAAACCCTTAGAGATGACCCAGGACACGGAATTTAAAAGAACAATCATAAACATGATCAAGGAATTCAACAAATTTAAAGAACACAAAAAAACAGATCAAAGAGCTAAAAGAAGATAGGGATAAACTTCTGAATGAATTCACAAAAGAGATAGAAACATTGAAGAAAACTCAGGCAGAAATGAAGAAGGAAGTACAAAACTCAATAAGCTAACTTGAAACAACAGGGGAAAGCCTCACCTCTAGAATGAATGAAATGGAAAACAGAATATCAACAATGGAGGATAACATTGAAGAATTGGACCACTCAAGCAAAGAGTATGGAAATTAAAAAAAAAACAAACACAGGAATGGAATATGCAAGAGATGTGGGACACCATGAAAAGACCAAATCTACGGATCATAGGAATAGAGGAAGGAGAAGAATTTCAGGTTAATGGTGTTGACCAGATCTTAAACAGGATTGTAGAAGACAATTTCCCAAAATTAAGAAAAGACATCAAAGACATCTCCATACAAATACAGGAAGCACATAGAACACCAAATAGACAGGATCAGAAAAGAAACTCCCCATGACATTTCAAAGTAAAAACACTAAGTGTACAGAACAAAGAATACTGAAAGCAGCAAAAGGAAAACAACAAGTCACATACAAAGGAAAGCCCATCTGAATTACAGCTGACATATCAATGGAAACTATGAAAGCCAGAAGAGCCTGGACCAAGGTATCTCCACTTCTACATGACAGTAGATGCCAGCCCAGAATACTATCCCCAGGATAAATATCTATTATACTTGAGTGGGAAAGAAAAATCTTCCATGACACGAACAACCTGAAAGAATACATATCCACAAAACCAGCTCTTCTATGAATACTCGAAGCAATACAGAGAGAACACAACTATACCTTGGGGCAATGGAAGAAAATAAAGATACAATCTAGGAAACACAAAATTACACAGAGAACACAAACAGCAATCAAAATGGTGGCAACCAATACACACCTTTCAATAATAACCTTAAATATCAATGGACTGAATTCCCCAGTCAAAAGACACAGGCTAAGCGAATGGATTAAGAAACAAAGTCCATCTCTCTGCTGTCTGCAAGAAACTCATCTCACCTTCAAGGACAGGTACTACCTTAAGGTAAAAGGATGAAAAAGAATATTCCAAGCAAATGGCACTAAGAAACAAGCAGGGGTTGCAATTCTAACATCTGACAAAATAGACTTCAAAGTAAAACTAATCAGAAGAGATAAGGAGGGTCACTTCATTCTGATCAAAGGAACAATTAACCAAGAAGATATTACAATCCTTAACATATATGCACCAAATTCTGGTGGACCCAAATTCATAAAAACAACACTACAGGACTTTTTTTTTATTTTTATTTTTTATTTTTTGGTCTTTTTGAGACAGGGTCTCCCTGTGGCCCCAGCTGTCCTGGGACTGACTATGTAGACCAAGCTTGCCTTGAACTCATAGAGAACTGCCTGCCTCTGTCTCCCGAGTGCTGGGATTAAAGGTATGCACCACCATGCCTGGCTGAGGACTTTTTTAAAAAATATTATTTTTATTTTATGTGTATGAGTGTTATGCCAGCATGTAGGTAAGTGCACCCCTGTCGGGCAATGTCCTTGGAGGACAGAAGAGGCTGTCGGATCCCCTGGAACTGGAGTTACAGACAGTTGTTAACTGCCATGTGGGTGCCAGGATTCGAACCCAAGTCTTCTGCAAGAACAGTCAGTGTTCTTAACCACTGAGCCATCTCTCCAGCCCCCAGTACTATAGGACTTTAAGACACAGATTAACCCTGACTCAGTAATAGTAGGGGACTTCAATACCCCATTGTCTTCATTAGACAGGTCAACCGGACAAAGAATAAACAGAAAGATGTCTGAATTAAATGATACCATACATCAAATGGACCTAACAGAGATCTTTCGATTATTCCACCCAAACATCAAAGAATACACTTTCTACTCAGCATCTCATGGAAGTTTTTCAAAAATTGATCATATACTGGGCCAAAAACCAAACCTCAACAAATACAAAAATATTGAAATAGTTCCAAGCATTCTATCAGACCACAAAGCAATAAAACTCAAAATCAACACTGGATGAAGCTCTAGTCACTACACAAACTTGTGGTGATTGAACATCACACTCCTAAACAATGAATGGGTCAAAGGAGAAATTAAGAAAGAAATAAAAGAATTCCTGGAATTCAACGAAAAGGACAATACAACACAACACAACTTCTGGGACACATTAAAAGCAGTCTTAAGAGGGAAGTTTATAGCCCTAAGAGCCTACATTAAAAAATTGGAAAGAGCCCAAGTAAATTACCCAACACTGCCACTCAAGGCACTGGAAAGGCAAGAACAAATGAAACACAAATCACACAGAAGAGAAGAACCAGCAAAAATCAGAACATAAATTAGGAAACAGAAGCAAAGAAAACAATACAAAGAATCAATGAATCTAAGAGCTGGTTCTTTGAAAAGCTAAACAAGATAGACAGACACTTGGCCCAGTTAACCAATAGAAAGAAAGAGCAAATCCAAATCAACAAAATCAGAGATGGAAGGGGAGACCTCACAACAGACACCCAAAAGATACAAACCATTATAAGGGAATATTTTAAAAACCTATACGCTACTAAATCTGAAAGTCTAAAAGAAATGGATGGATATCTGAAATCATGGTAACCTCTAAAGTTAAACCAAGAAGAGATCAACAGTTTAAACAGACCCATAACATATAATGAAATTGAAAGAGACAAAGCCTCCCAACTAAAAAAAGCCCAGGCCCAGATGGATTTACAGCAGAATCCTACCAGACACTTAAAGAAGACCTTCTTCAACCAATACTCCTTAAATTATTCAAAATAATAGAAACTGAGAACTCCCAAATTCCTTCTATGAAGCCAGCATTACTCTAATACCCAAACCGGGTAAAGACAAAATCAAAAAAGAAAACTATAGACCCATATGCTTAATGAACATAGATGCAAAAATTCACAACAAAAGACTTGCAAACCACATACAGACACACATCAAAAAGATCACTCACCATGATCAAGTAGGCTTTATCGAGATGTAGGTATGGTTCAATATACATAAGTCAATAAATGCCAATAATCATATAAATGGACTCAAAGACAAAAAACACATTGTCATCTCAATAGACGCAGAAAAGGCTTTTGTCAATATTCAGCATGCATTTATGTTCAAAGTCCTAG
>NW_008358387.1:2434819-2512218 GCF_000622305.1 Nannospalax galili
ATGTGCTCTTACTCTTTTTTAACACAGTGCATGAAACTCTTGCAAGAGCAATAAGACAAGAGAAGGAAATTAAAGGAGTAATAATTGGAAAAGAAGAGCTCAAATTATCCCTTTTTTCAGATGGTATGATATTATATCTAAGGGATGCCAAAAATTCCATGCGCAAACTCCTAGAAATTATTAACACATTCAGTAAAGTGGCAGGTTACAAAATTAACCTACAAAAATCAGTAGCCTCTCTATATACCATTAACAAGCAATCTAAAGATTACAGGGAAACCTCCCATTCACAATAGCCTCAAAAAAATAAATAAATAAAATATCTTGGAATAAATCTGACCAAAGACACCAAAGATCTCTACAATGAAAGTTTTAAAATTTTTAAAGAAAGAGATTGAAGACACTAGGAGATGGAAGGACCTCCCATGTTCATGGACTGGAAGAATTAATATTGTTAAAATGACACAATGATTAATGAAACATCATTGAAGATCCAAACCTGAGTACATGCAATTTCAGCCACCTGATATTTGACAAAGGTGCCAAGAACACACAATGGAGGAAAGACAGCATCTTCAACAAATGGTGCTGGCAAAACTGGATCTCCACCTGTAGAAGAATGAAACTAGATCCTTATTTTTTGTCTTGCTCAAAGGTCAACTCCAAATGGATCAAATACCTCAATGTGAAACTGGAAACCCTGAAACTATTAGAAGAAAATATTGGCAGTAACTTACAGGATATAGGTGTAGAAAAGGATTTTCTAAATCAGACAGAAGATGCTCATGAATTAAGGTCAGCAATCAACAAGTGGGACCTCATTAAACTGAAAAGCTTCTGTACAGCAAAAGAAACAATCAAAAAAGTGAATTATTTGTTCCACATGCTTTGTGCACCATTGTTCTAATCATTTATGTAATGCCCTTCCGTGCTGTACACTGTTTGTCCCCTTAGGGTCATTTTGTTTGCTTGGACGGGGACTTAGGCTCTGCCTAACCTCAACACAGAGCACAGGTTGGGGTAAAAGTTACCACCTTCATTAAAAGTCAGATTGATGATCTTACAGCAAAGCCAACTCAAATACATTATCTTAGGCTTGCACTTAAAGATAGGGAAGAGCCCTATGAATCTGAAAGGCCACATGACGACGTGCTTCAGTCGTCCACTTGAGAGCTGAACCAGATAGCCAAAGACGGGTAAGAGGAGATCTCACTGGTAGCAACCTAAGCCAGGAAGGCAGCCAAAGCAGCTGGAGAGCCGTAGGCCCCCACCCCAGGATATAACAAGACCTGTTTCCTGGCAAAGCTGTTTTTCAGACATCAAGGCTGGCCTGGTTTGAGATTAACCAGATGACTATACTTGAAAGCCTCACACAAACATGTTATTCTAACTCGGGCACTTACCGCTTGAGAGACTCCCTCATTTCTCATGGAACTGCTTAGAAAACATCTTTGTATTACCTTGTAATCATGCAGGTGTAACCTTATAATTGATTCATAACTTGCTATATAGAATTGTGGTGTTACTATGGAATTTACTCTGTGATCAATTGGTGTGGTGTTATTATGATAATTGTTCTGTTAATAGAATTGCTCTGCCTCAATGGATTTGTCCCTGCCAAGTTTCCCCTTTTCCCTCTCTATGAAAACTGTTCCTTCTCCATCAGTAAATGAGACTTGATCAGAAAGCCTGTCTTGTCTCCATTCTTCGCGTCACTTGTCCCTTTCTGTCCCCTCTCCTCTCTCCAGGTACCCACGTTGACTGTCCTGCGGGTCGGGACACAAACTTGTGCAACCTCTATGGAAAACAGTGTGGAGAACTCTTAAAAAACTAAAAACCTACCATATGACCCGGTTATACCACTTCTTGGCATATACCCAAAGGACTCATCCTATTGTTGAGACACTTGTATAACCATGTTTGTTGCTGCTCTTTTCATAATAGCCAAGAGATCGAAGCAACCTAAGTGTCCCTTAACTGATGAGTAGTTAACAAAAATGTGGTATATTTACATGATGGAGTTCTGTTCAACAGTAAAAAAAGATGAAATAATGAAATTTGCAGATAAAAGGATGGAACTAGACACTGTTATACTAAGTGAAGTAACACAGACTCAGAAAAACAAATGACGTATGTTCTCCCTCATATGTGGCTCCTAGCACAAATCCTTTTAAATTCCAGGTCCTTTTAATAAGATGATGCTATACAGCAGTTCCTTCTGCATGAAATAACTACCATCATCGCGACTTCGGCTGGGCCTGACCGCTAAACAAAGTCACAATTGGGCTTGTTGACGGTTGTGTTCCTTCATTAAGCAGGGTCACTGGACCCTCACCTGAGTATCCAGCCACTCTTCCCAGAGTAGTCCAGCCTTGGAAGACAGAAAAAAAAATGAGTAGGAACCCAATAGAGGGATGCTTTTGGAAGCTCTTGTCAAGAAACTCCAATGGACTCTCATATGAACATTTGAAAATTTCCCTGTTCTTTTTTTTCTAGTTCCCTGTCTAGAACTTGTAATGCTAGTTACTCTTGCCTTTACTTCTCCTTCACGTCTCTCATTCATGATTCCAGGACTTTCTTCTCCCCTTAGAGACAAGAGTTATACAATCTGGAAGTCTTTTAGATAGACCCTGTGAAGGGGTACCCCAATTCCCTCACCCTGCGTCCCTGTTCAGCATGGAAGAGGCCAGAGCAGTCTGCGACCCTATTCCCTATTGGCAATGTGGGTAACCCCTTCAGAGGATGGCGTGATAAGAATAGGAGGTAGGAATTGGCTAGGTAGTTAGGGTAAAAAGACCCCAAAGAAATGTAGCCAGTTTCTTGGCTAAAAGTCAAAATGTCCTTGGGCCTGTTAGCAATATACTCTGTTCCAAGGCCAAAACTGTCAAAAGTATTTGGGAGCGTGTATCTAATCCTTAAAAGATTTTAGGGTTACCTTTTCAGAGGGGGAATATTGGAGTGGAGAGAGTGAGCATGGATTTGATCAAAACACCTTATATGCATGTATGAAATTCTCAAAGTTTTTGTAAAAAAAAATTAAACGGGGGGGGGATTTGTTACCTCACGAAGGTGAAGGAAGAAAAACAAAGCATTGCTGCATTAGCTGTGAGAGCAGTGGGAACACCTTCTGCCTTTCTCTGGCTGCATTTTCTGGAAGCTTCTTTGAATAAGGTAGCAACATTGATTGATGGAAGATTTACACAACCTTCTAGCTCAACATGCGGGGCATCTGCCCTACTAATTCCAGTGAAAATACTAAAGGCAAGTCTTGTTAACTAAGAGTGGGTCATATAGAATGACAGGTGGAAAGAAAGAGAGTTCCTCGAGGAAAACAAGGGAGACATGATGAAGAGTGAGTGAATGGATGAATGTCAGGTAGGTCAACGTGAGATGACCAGCTGGCCTGACTTCACACACACACACACACACAAACACATACACACACACACACACACACACACACACACACACACATATAAATAATTATCCCAGCCTCTTGAGTGCTGGGATAACAAGAGTGAGCCATCATAGCCATTGAGATTGTTTTGTTTTCTGTTTGAAACTGGATCTCCCTGTAGCCCCAGATGACCTGGAATTCGTTCTGTAGACCAGGCTGGCCTTGATCTCACAGAAATCCACCTGCCTCTGAGTCCTGAGTGCTAGGATTAAAGTCATACACCACCACACCCAGCTGAAATCTTTTTTTTCCATTTTAGTAAACAGGAAAATAAACTTCAAGAATTTAAAAATGAAATAAAAACTTGCTCTTTGATTTTTGTTTCAGAGTACTAGAATTAATTTAGTATACAGCAGCAGTCCAGTAGACTTACTGAAAGAGAGAGGTTGTCAGAGGCCATTTCACCCCAGTCCTGCTATGGTAGTACTGTTATACATATGATGTGGGTACATGCATGAGCCTGCCATGGTGTGTGTGTGGAGATCAGAGGAGAACAATTGGTTCTCTCCTACCCTGTGAGTCCCAGGAATTGAACTTATGTCATCCAGCTTAGTGGTAAGTGTCATACCCACTGAGCCATCTGTCAGGTGCCCACCCCCTTTGTTCTTCAGACTTCTTGACTTGCTAGTGAACAGCTGAGCCAGGAACTGAATCCATTTCTGAATCAGAATAAGATTTTTGGTAAATTTGCAGAACAAATGAGATGTTAGGTTTCTTTATTCTCAGATAAATTACAAATTCAATGAAACAGACAACAGCATTATACTGTCCTTCAAACTAAGATGTACTTTGAAAGCTTCGAAAGGTCTTTTCCAAATGCTAAATATTAAAACTAAACTTGACAATATTTTCATATAACTTAGTGCTAAAAAGACTACACAGTATAAACAACCAGAGCCTGTGTTTTCAACTGAGTTAAAACTCAAGCATCGTGAAGTTTGTGCTTTAGAAGCATATATCTATTTGGTTTTATTCTTTCCAGGTTATGCCTGATGTATTCATGCTCTTCAAGCAGTTTTGGGGGGCTTAGAAAAGTAGCCAAGACATCAAACATCCACAGGCTTGCTGGAGAGATGGCTCAGCGGTTAAGAGCACTGACTGCTTTTGCAGAGGACCCGGGTCCGATTCCCAGAACCCACATGGTGGCTACAAACCGTCCTTAACTCCAGTTCCAGGGGAATCTGAAGACCTCTTCTGACCTCCAAGGCATTGCACGACACAGGTGCACTCACATACATGCAGGCACATACACATAAAAAAATAATAAATAAAAATTTAAAAAAGCCATTTGTATCTCCTGTTCCATTTCCTAGTAAACACTTAAAGTCTAGAACTGGACCCCACAGAGTTCTGTCTGATAGTTTGGAGCCAGCAGAAGCTCAAGGTGGGCATTTTATTATTTTTAATTTTATTATTTTTAAACAGGGTTTCCCTGTAGCCCAGCTGGCCTGGAACTCACGACGCAGACCAGGCTGGCCTTGAACTCTCAGAGATCCGCCTGCCTCCTGGGATTAAAGGCATGCGCTACCACACCTGGCTATTACTAGCCTTTTTAATGTACAACCAACATTAGTGGCAATAGCCTGGGTTAATTTGAGGACCTCTAGGATCTCTCTCTGACCAACAGCTCATGGGGAGCAAACTACCCCTGGTACTGTAGTTTTTCTTAACAGTTGTATAGTTTGGGGACCCTCTGTTTTTTATCTTACCCAACCATAAAACGCTCAAGAATCTTACAGCGATAGCTGGCCTTTATTTCTTCAGGTATCTTTCAAATGGTTTCACATCTGTAAAACACTCAAAGGTCAACATCATATATTAAATCAATCATAGACAAGGTCTAACACAGCATGGAAATGTTTTACTTCTTCATCCTAATTTCTTTCTCCATAGATCTTTGTTAGGTACCATAGCATGGGTAAGAGGCATTACTTTGGTTAGTTCTTACTATCTTTAATTATCCCTTTGGGGTCATTCTGCATTCTGGGGATCTTACATGGAGTCTCTTTGTATTCTTTTATTCTTGATACACTTACAGGTGTTGGCTCCAGTTGCCTGACCCTGCACTGGGCTAAGGAGGCAGAGGGCTTCTCCTGTCCCTGCTGCACTTGTTGGTTCCCTGAGTCAGACTGGCCCTGGGTCTGCCTCCTGACTGTAGCCACATCTGTCATCTTCCCATTGACCACACCTGGCTGCTGGGGGAGGCTCTGGTAGGAAAAACTGCTTCCATTCCTAGCATAGCCTTTTTTAGAAGAGAAATAAATATACCTTATTTAATCTTTGGGGATCCTTAACCACCCCTGGGACAGTTTTTATCCTCTGAATATCTTTTTTCAACTGTTCCTCTGGTTTTAAATCCTTCCAGAAACTTAGTACTGAATTTTGTTTTCTACCAATTTTTTTCTTTGGGAATCTGGGCTTGACATAAGTCTTGCCACATTTGTCTTCGAGTAACCCAAACAGACCATTTCTTCCATCTGGTGTTTTTTTTTTTTTTTTTTTTTTTTTTTTTTTTTTTTTTTTTTTTTAAAAAAAAAGAGGACGATAAATCTCACTAAGTAGACCAGGCTGGCCTTGAACTCACAGAGATCCGCCTGCCTCTGCCTCCCAAGTGCTGGGACTACAGGCCTGCACCATCATGCCTGACTCTGTCTGGTCTTTTTTATAGCTCTTGTAGGGTGTTCTGTTATTCTACAGACACATTTTACACGCTGGTCAGTCACTTAGATCTCCTAAAGCCTCCCTCACTTTACAAAGATCCTGTCCCATTAAAAGGCCTAGCAAAACCATTAAAGCTCTATACCATTCTTGAGGTCCCAGTTGAATTAAGCTTTCCTTTATATTTCTGGTGAACACAGTTTTATTTGGCCCAGTGAACTGGCCATCATATATTGCTTTTCTCATAGCAAGTTCTCTCAGTAATGCCTGTCCCTCCTTTATAGTCTTCCAGCCTTTGTTAATCATGGGAGTTTCCCTTGGTGATGACCACGTATCTTTAATGCCTTGCACCAACCATCCCATTAACGACTGCCCCCCCCCCACATTGGGTTAGGTTGAACAGCCTATGTCACAAGGACAGACGTGTGGTTATATAACTCAGCTGTGAAGCTTCTGAAGGACTTAGTTTGACATTATTTGCTCCCATGTCCCATACCCTCGCTAGCACTGTGGTGAGGGGCTCTTTGATTGCTTGCTTGCCTTCCTAGTTTTAACAGCTCCAGTGTGGAGTATTTCTAGCTCCAGTACTGTAGCTTTTTTCTCTTTTTGTATCAAAGGTTGGATCTGAGGGCAACTTTAGCTATTTTAATTTTAGGTCATTTCTTCTTTCACTACTATCTGCTTTTTTCCTGAGTCCTTGGACCCCTGGTCGCCTAACCTTACATAAGTTAAAGTGTCTGTTTTGGTTTTTTTCTCTCAAGCTCCTTGGCCTTTTCAGCTTCCTCTGCCTTGGGAAAATCTTTTATTATGCAAAGTGGCCATGCTCCCTTTCTGGGTTCACTCTCTGAGTTTGTAAGATTTTTTTTCCAGGTTTTCTATAATCTTTAAGTTTTCAAATCCATGTGGAGGTGGACTCCATTTTTTTTTTTTTTTTTAGTAACTGAGCTGTTTCCCCACATTTACAACATAGCTGTGGCCCTGAGATTTTTCCTTTTGATTCTGTCTGCGTCTGCGTGGCCTGCATCATTCTAATTATATATTTCATGATCCATTGTATAATGCACATGGAGCATAACTAGCTCCCTTAAGCCTATGGGGTTTGGCCTCTCTCTCCCCTGGGTTCCCACCAGCTTCTCCAGGATGTGTGGTGTTACCTCACAGGACTCCTTCTGGTGCCCATCTCTGCCCTTCTGGATTTGGGAATCTGAACCCAGCTCCCTTCCAATCAGCTCACCAGACGCTGCTGTGTGGAGAGCCGTAGGCCCCCACCCCAGAATATAGTAAGACCTGTTTCCTGGCAAAGCTGTTTTCCAGACATCAAGGCTGACCTGGTTTGAGATTAACCAGATGACTATACTTGAAAGCCTCACACAAATATGTTGTTCTAACTCGGGCACTTACCGCTTGAGAGACTCCCTCATTTCTCATGGAACTGCCTAAGAAACTTTCTGTATTACTTTGTAATCATACAGGTGTAACCTTACAATTGATTTGTGGCCTTACTATAGAATTGTGATGTTACTATGGTGTTCTGTCAATAAAATTGCTCTGCCTCAATAGATTTATCCCTGCCAACTTCCCCCTTCCCCTCTCTATAAAAACTGTTCCTTTTCTATCAATAAATGAGACTTGATCAGAAAGCCTGTCTTGTCTCCATTCTTCGCATCACTTGTCCCTTTCGTCCCCTCTCCTCCCTCCAGGTACCCATGTTGACTGTCTCGCGGGTCGGGTCACTGCTGGAACCTCACGGCTTTCCCAGGCCCACATCCCCATGTACTGGCACTTGGTGCAGTTCCTTTCTCCTGCCTCCTATGCCAATTTGTTTCACTAAATTTTCTCCTCCCTCTTCTTGAGAGACCCCTGCTTGTGCCCTCTGAGGCTCCAGGGCTAACAAAGTGACATAATATGTTTTTTTTTGTTTTTTTTTTTTTTTGGTCTTTTTGAGACAGGGTCTCCCTGTAGCCCCAGCTGTCCTGGAACTCACTATGTGCACCAGGCTGGTCTTGAACTTACAGAGATCGCCTGCCTCTGCCTCCCAAGTGCTGGGATTAAAGGCGTGTGCTACCACGCCCGGCTAAACTGACATAATATCTTTTATTTGGGTTTTAGAATAGTTTATATGATGTTCAGGAAAGGCTGATGTACAAAGCATAAGCTCCCATAGTCCATCTTCTACATTTTGACTAAGCTTTGAGATCCTCATCATGCCCTGCCCGAAGTTCACCAGCTATCTGCACACCATCTCACCCCTTGAGGTCTGTGTGGGGTCCACGAGGTCCTTGCGAGGTCCATGGGACCCCTAGGGGTCCATGGTGTCCCTCGGGGGTCCACGGGAGGCTGGCTCGCCCTCTTGCCTGCTGTTTCTTGCTCCCCAAATGGTGCCATCTTCTCCTTTTTTCCCAGTGTGCTCAGCTTCTCTCTGGGTCTATAGACCCACCCCTCTTTTCCTCAGAGGATGAATTTACCCTACATGGTGTTTCAATATGATGTTTTGCCTATATCAGTGTGTATGAGTGAAAATCACTACATGGATGTAAGTGCACCACGTGCATGCAATACTGGAGGCCAGAAAAGGGCATTGGATCCCCTGTAGTTATGGATGGTTGCCAGCTGCCATATAGCTGCTAGAAATTGAACTGGGGTCCTCTGGAACAGTAGCCAGTGCTCTTAACTGCTGACCCATCTCTCTAGCACCTATTATTGGTCTTTGGAGACATGGTCCCACTGTACAACCCAGCCAGTCTTCAAACTCACAGCAATCCTCCTGCTTCAACCTCTTGAGTACTGGGATAACAGGACTGAGCCATCACACCTTGCTGAGATTGTTTTCAATTAAATCCAACTAAAGTCTTTTATTTTTCATTTTCATAAATGGGAAAATAAGTTTCTGAAACTTAAAAATGAATTAAAAACATGTTCTTTGGGATTTTTAGAGCAATAGTTAATTAGTAGACTAAATGAGAGAGGGTGTAGTTGGGGTGGTGGCACGCGCCTCTGAGCAGAGATGGAGGCCAACCTGGTTTCATAATGTCATCCAGGTGAGTTGAGGCTTCAGGGAGATGAAGGAGGGAGGGAGGGACAGAGGGAGGAAGGAAGGGAGGCAGGGGGATGGGAGGGAAGAAAGAAGGAAAGGATATCAAAGGATAGGGTGTCAAAGGCCATTTCATCCCAGGAAGGAAGGGAAGGAGGGAGGAACGATGTCAAAGGTCATTTCATCCTAGTTCTACTGTGGTAGCTCTGTTAGTCACAGGCTTCCTACACACTCCTGTCCCCACCCCTACTCTCTTCTTCCTTCTCTTTAGAACCATACACACATTAAACTTTACATAAAGCCAGGCACAGTGGTTGTGATGGTTTGAATGAGAAATGTTTCCCATAGGCTCCTGTATTTGAACACCTGGTCCCTAGTTGGTGGCACTGTTTGTAGAAGCTTATGAGATGGGGCCTTGCTGGAGGGAGTATGTCACTGGGGCGTGGACTTTGAGAGTTTGTAGCCTGGTCCCACTTCCAGTCTCAGTCACCCCCCACCCCTGGGTGTGCTTGGAAGTGTGAGCTCTCAGTTGTCTCTCTTGCTGTTTCCTGCTCCCATGACTGCCCATTACGAACTCTCCCTGGGGAACCATAAGGCAAATAAATTCTTCCTTCTATAAGCTGCTTTGGTCAGAGTGTTTTATCACAGCAACAGAAAAGTAACTAATACAGTGGTTCCTGCCTGGAAACCCAGCACTTAGTAGGCAGGAGGGTCACTTTGAATTGACGTCCACCTGGGCTACACAGTGAATGCCAGTTAGCTTGGGCTATAGAATGAGACCCTGTCTCAAAAACCAAAAATGAAACAAACAGTTCCCCAAAGCCCTCACACAAGCATCTAGAGTTATTTCTTTGGACAAATTTCCCTCTGCTCTTGATGTTAGATTCTAATAGGAAAACTTAGGGTGTATAGTTTTGTATCCATATCTTTAAATGAAAGAAGACATTTGCCGGTAAAAATTTTGATGCATACTGACAACACTGAGTTTTGTGTAAAGACGTAAGCGCTCATTATAGTGTGTAGGTGGCATCTACATTTGGTAGTCGGAGCCCATTCATCTTCGGGTTTTCTTTCATTTTTTTAAAAACTACCATGAAGTTGAGGGCTGGGGGTGTAGCTCAGTGGTGGAGCCTGCCTAGCATGTGCAAGACTCTGAGTTCAGTTTCTAATACTGCAAAAACAAAACTCAAACCTTCTGCACATCTCTGATCTATTTTTATGTGATCCATTTCTTGAGGGAAAAATCTTTAAAGGACTATGAATAACCAGCAAGTGAACTAAAGTTATTAGTGCTATCATAAAAAACTGGAGGGGACAGGACTGGAGAGATGGCTCAGCAGTTAAGAGCACTGGGTGCTCTCCCAGGGAACATGGGTTTAGTTCCCTGCACCCACATGGCAGCTAACAACAGTCTGTAACTCCAGTTCTAGGGTGTTGGGGACCCTTGTTGTGTAAAGTAGCAGTCTCTTCATGTCCAGATAGCCCAGGGGCTCGGCTTCATATGCAGAGACTCCTTTTATCAGCAGGGTGCCTTCCCGGCATTTTCCTGACTCATCTTTTGAAGTAGCCGTCACAGAAACATGGCTTCTGGCTCTGAAAACGCCAGGTTTTCTTGTGTGCCTGGCAGGAGCCCACCTCTACATGTAAATGAGGCATCCTAAAAGTACCTATCAGCTAAGGCTTTTACCACTGCCCCTACAGTATAAGTATCCTGGTTTCCCCTCAATAAATCAGAGCTGGATCACCAAGACTTGGAGCTGAGCTAAGTCACTGAATAAAGGGGCTGTACCACTGACTGAGCTGAGTTCTGTGTCTTACTGCCTACGATCCAGCCTCCCCGGGGGGCGCTATCCTTCCATCATCGACTCACAGAAACCCAGCTTTAGCCGTCCCGCACCTCTCCTCGTGACCCAGCAGCTGTTAGAGAGAAAGTGCCCGGGTGAAATTGGGGCGGAACTCGACCAGGCCAGCCCCGGTAGCAGAGACCCAAGTGCACGGGTGAAATTGGGGTGGAACTTGACCAGGCCAGCCCCGGTAGCAGAGACCCACAGAGCAGCGAGATCCAGGACCCAAATGGCAGATGTGGTGCGCGACCTGCGCCACGTCCACTCTGGCGGTGTGAGGGAGACCGGCGCCATGCCCAGCAGCTGGCGCCCCGAGATCCCCGCACGCTCATATCAGGGGATCCAACAACCTCTTTGCTGGTGTCCATGGGCACCAGGCTTGCATGAGTGCACCTTCATATATGCAGGCAAAACACTCATACATATGATATAAAAATAAAATTAAATAAAAATGTAAACCTTTAAAATATAAAAATACAGGGTTGGAGAGATGGCTTAGTGGTTAAGAACACTTGCTGCTCTTCTAGAGGACCCAGGTTTGATTCCCAGCACCCACATGGCAGCTAACAACTATCTGTAACTCCAGTTCCAGGGGATCCAACACCCTCTTCTGACCTCTGTGGCACATTATATGCACATGGTGCACTTATATACATGCAGGCAAAAGACTCATACACATAAATAAAAAGAATAAATAAGAAAAAATATAAACACATGATTTGCCATATTATCCAATATTATCATTCAGAGAGTATTCTAAGATTCCCATTGGATTTTTTGGTTTTTGTTTTTTTGACATGGTCTCCCTGTAGCCCCAGCTAGCCTGGAAATCTCTATGTAGACCAGGATAGCCTCAATCTCATAGAAATCTGCCTGCCTCTGCCTTCTGAGTACTGGCACTAAAGGCATGTGCCACCACACCTGGCTCATGGGAATCTTTTAAAGTTTTAATTTTTATTACTAGTGTTGTATGATGTGTGTGTGGAAACACATGCCACAGTGTACATTTGGATGTCAAATGACAACTCTAGAGTCAGTTCTTTCTACTTTTATATGGGTTCTGGGGACTGAACTCAGGCTGCAGTCTTACAGGGCAAGGGCCTTTACTAACTTTGCCATCTCCTCTCCCTCCCCCCGTGGGAAATTTTTTGACAGCCGTGAACTAGTGCTGTGATTTTATGTCATTTTATTCATAATTTATACTCCGGTTCACTCAAAAGTTTTGAACTATCTTAGAAAAATAGATATCAGGTGTGATATAAGTGAGGAAATTAGAGTGAAGGAAGATTAAGTGTAGGAAAAGCAGATGAGGCCAAAGGACCAGCGAATCCCTGTGTATTGCTCTGAATCATCTGGAAAGCTGGTCAGATATGAGGGTCTTCATCTTACTGCAGGGCTGTTCAATCAGAATCTCTAGAGTAAAGCTCAGGAGCCTCTCTCTCGGCAGTCTTGACTTAGAGAGCTGAAGTAATTTAAAATACAGACTGACTGATATATATTAGGATATTTATCAGCATCACAGAAGCATGGGAAACAAGGGATTAGACAGAGACTAACTCCAAAGAGTAAATTAGAAATAAGTCTTATTTATTTTTAAATTTTATGTGTGAGTGTTATGCCTGCGTATATGTAAGTGCAACCATGTGGTGCAATACCCACGGAAGTCAGAAGAGGGCATCAGATCCCCTGGAAATGGAGTTATGGGTGTTTTTTAGGTGCCATGTGAGTGCTGGGGTCTTCTGTAAGAGCAACTAGTGCTCTTAACCACCAAACCATCTCTCCAGCCCCTAATAAGTCTTTTTGAAAAGGAGTATTTATTTTTATTTATGTCTGTGTATGGGGAAGTGCACATGTGCAGCCAGGAGGTGGTGCTGGATCCCTTGGAGTTGGAGTTATAGGCAGTTGTGAACCACCTGATGTGGGTGCTGGAAATCGAACTCTGTTCCTCTGGAAGAGCAGCAAGCACTCTTATCCACTGAGGCATCTCTCCAGCCCCTAGAGATAAGTCTTATATGAGATACCCCTCCTTCTGCTATACTGTATGAGGACAGCAACCTCTGACAACCCTCATAAGGGAGGACTCACTTATTCTGCACTGAATCGTGTGAGGTCTTCTTTGTCTTCTTAGTTCTGTTCCTGGCCTACCTACCATGTGTTCAGGTGTCTAGTTTATTTGGGCTTTATTTGATGTTGTTGATGTTTTTGAGACAGGATCTCCCTGTAGCCCCAGTTGGCCTGGAACTGGCTATGTAGACCAGGCTGGCCTTGAACCTGCCTCTGCCTTCTGAGTGCTGGGATTAAAGGTGTGTGCCACCACATCTGGCTATTTGGTTTTGTTTTATAAAGGGTCCCACACAGCCCAGGCTAGCCTTGAACTTACAATGTAGTAAAAGTCCAATGACTTTCTTCCATATTTCATTAAAAAGCTACACACAAGGGACTGGAGCGATGGCTTGGTGGTTAAGAACACTTGTTACTCTTGTAGAGGACCTGGGTTAGATTTCCAGCACCCACATGGTGTTAACAACCATCTGTTCTGGTTCCAGGATCTGATGCCCTCTTCTGGCCTCCATGGGTACTGCACGCACATGGTGTACCTACATATTTGCAGGCAAAACACTTGTAGACATACGGTAAAAATAATAAAAAAGTTTTAAATTTACACACACAAAAAATCTTTTGTATCAATCAGGCTCTGGTATTTAATCTTTTCAAATGCTTGTGCTCTTATTCTTAAAACACAGTTTCATAGCTGGATGTGATGGTGCATGCCTTTAAGCCCAGTACTAGGGCAGTGGAAGCCGGCGAATCTCTGTGAGTTCAACGCCAACCTGGTCTACATAGTGAGTTCCAGACCAGCTGGGGCTACAGGGATACCCTGTCTGAAAAAGACCAAACAAACAAAACAAAACAGAACAAAAGAGTCGCCAACTTTTTAAAACACAAAATTCAATATATCACAAACATCAAAAGAAAGAAAATCAAATTACAGCTCAATTTTACAATGGTATTAAGAATATATTACAAATTACACATTAAAAAAGTGTGTCAGCTCACAGTGACTTCTGCTGCAGGTGGAACTTTTGTTCAATGATGTCCGAGAAACGAGGAACTTTTTTGGAAATAGCCACGCGGATGTCATCGCTCATATTAAGGTTGCGTCTGGACTTCTTTTTGAAATGTAAAAGTGATGAAAATCCCAGCTCACAAAGGTAAGTCGTTGCGAATGGCATAAGGATCTCTAGCGCTGTCTTGGCCAGGCTGGGAAACACTGGGAACTGAGCACACCAGAAATCCTCAAGCTTCATTGTCTCAAATTCTGTTAGAATTTGGCCACTGGCTCGTAATTCAGCAAGATCAGTTTTCATTAAATAACCATCATCCACAAAATCTAGATTAAAAAGAAAGGGGTCTAGTATCCATTTACTGGCATCATCCAGATCTCCCACTGCAAAATAGCCATTGCAAAAGCTGCCCAGCTGTTGAAGATGCAGCGCTATGTCGGTTGAAATGCTCACTCCCTCGGTATCAGCTACGGTGACTTCTTCAAGGAAAGTAAAGTTGGTAAAATTTCTTTTTTCAATTCGCTTTTGCCAAAATGGAAGCTTCCTAACGAAAGCAGATAACTTTTCTCTGGCAGATACTGTGTTCATGCCTGTCCTTTTGCATAGACACACCAAGTTCATTCAAGTGTTTGAATAAATCTGCAAGGTATGCTAGGTGAATTTTAAACTCTTTTCAAAGGCATCAGTCAAACTGCTGCTTTGGTGGTGAAGGAATTTATTTATTTCTTCATACATCTCAAAAATATGGGTAAGTATCTGGCCCCGGGAAAGCCACCTCATTTCAGTTTGGAAAAGGAGGACACTATATTCAATTCCAATTTCTTCAAAGAAAGCCTGAAATAGGCGGTGATTTGGAGCCGCCCTTTGATGAAATTTATTACCCTCACCACAGTAAACAGAGTGTCCCTCAGTTTGGTAGGCAGTGTCTTTGTGACAAGTGTGTGAGGATTCAACAGACAATGTGTGATCACGATGTGAGGTGCCTCTTCTTTCACACAGGCAACAAATTCTGAATTTTCTCCTAGCATAGAGGAGGCACCATCCGTACAGAGCCGCACATATCAAGTGCTATACTGTGCTTCAGAAAGAAGTCTCTGAAGAGATGGAACACGTTTGCTCCTTTCACGGTCAACTGCAACTCTTTCTTTAACATATCGCACAAATGCCATTAGCTGGTTGCAGTCATCCATGTCAGTTGTCTCAGCAAGCTGAATCCCCACCTTAAGAGGACTGGCTTTGATGTCTTCTAGAACTTGCTGTAAGATGTCCTGGCTCATTTCATCAGTTCTAGAATGGATCACATCATCTGACAACGGCACCTGCTGCAGTTTTTTTTTGTGCATCTGGTCCCAGTACAATCTGTGCTATTTCCAGTGCACAAGGTTTGACAAATTTTTCAGCTATGGTATGAGGATTATTCTCCTTGGCACATAAATATGCAAACTGATATGATGCTTGTAAAAAGGCATCCTCATGAGATGCAACTCCAAGTGCTTTCAAAGTTTTCCTCTGACCAGATGGTGCTGGTGTATGCTTCAAGCTATTGAGATCATGCCCGGCTACTCCACCATGCTGTCTGTTGAAATGGTCTGACAGTTTTGACAACTGGAGGTCAGCATTTGAAAATATGGAGTTACACAATACACACTGTGGATGCTGAGTTCCATCCTGCTCCGTTGTACAGGTGAACCAGTAACGAACATAGTCATCATCCCATTTGCGTTTCTTTGACATGGCACACAAATTCTCAGAGACTATTCCAGAGAAGCCACATAGAGTTTTCCTTTGGGAGTAAAATATAGCCCATACATTAAAAACCAGTGGCTACCTGAGTTAAAATAAAGCCACATTATGAAAAAAAAGGTCACATTATGAGCTATTCTATCACTACATGCTATCCTGCTCAAAGTAAGTCCAGACAGTGTGACGGTCCAACTTAAAGGCAGTAATGCAGAGCCAATGCCATGGCATAGATGATTTAGCAGCAAGTCAAACATAGGTGATTTGGGTTTAGACAAGTTATTAACACCCATGAGTCCTTTACTGGCAAACTGTTCTTATGACTTGATTTGTTTTTTTCAATAATATTACAAATAAATCTGGTATATTTTGTATCTCATGACCCTTCTTCCCTACATTCTGCCCCAAGGACATATACTTGGTTAAAAGTCATGAAATAAGCCAGGCATGGTGGCGCATTCTTTCAATCCCAGCACTCGGGAGGCAGAGGATCACTAAGTTCAAGGCCAGCCTGGTCTACATAGAGAGTTCCAGGCCAGCTGGGGCTACAGGGAGATCTTGCCTCAAAGAGACCGAAAAAAAAAAAAAATCATGGGATAGATAAAGGAATAATTTGCCAAATACTCAAGGAAGGGCAGATTTTTGACAAGGTAGATCATTATTTTTAATAAAGATTAAATAGTCATGTAAAGCTATTAGATCCCTGTGTGGCTTTGATTCCAACTTCAGCAAGAATTTCAAGTAGGTCTTTAGGTCCAATTAAATCTGCTGTGGCACAAAGGTAGACTATGAAATTGACTCAGAATTTAATTGTCTCTAAGTACAATTTATTGTCCATCTAAAAAAAAGCAAAGTCATGGTGCTGGAGAGATGGCTCAGTGGTTAAGAGCACTGACTGCTCATGCAGAGGATCCGGGTTTGATTCCCAGCACCCACATGGTGGCTATGACCTGTCCTTAACTCCAGTTCCAGGGAAATCATGGAACTCTTATGACCCTCTTATGACCTCCAAGGTATTGCACAACACAGGTACACTCACATACATACAGGCAATACACTCATACACATAAAAATAAAAATAATAAATAAAATATATTAAAGCAAAGTCACTGAGATTTCAGGAAAATTACTCTCATATGGGGACTCACTTAACTGCAGTAAGGAATTTCATGGTGCTTAGTTGCATAACTACCCCTCAGGAAAACCAGTCGAGGTATTGCACAACACAGGTACACTCACATACATACAGGCAATACACTCAAACACATAAAAATAAAAATAATAAATAAAATATATTAAAGCAAAGTCACTGAGATTTCAGGAAAATTACTCTCATATGGGGACTCACTTAACTGCAGTAAGGAATTTCATGGTGCTTAGTTGCATAACTACCCCTCAGGAAAACCAGTCAAAATAGAAGTCAGAGCAACAATGGAAATAACAAGGACATGTTGCAGAAGACAGTGGAGTAAATCCAGGAATCATATGACTGACTGGCTGAAATGGGTATCACTAGGCCTTCCTCCTGGAGATTGATTCACTAGCTCTGGAGTAGGGGTCCAGAACTAGCTGTATTTCAAATCACTTTAGATCATTCTTAGGAAGAGAATAGTCCTCACAAGCACTGGGAGCCTGTCTTACATGATCTTGAATTAATCTTAGAACTTACAAACCACTGGTCATAATAATGCACTCCTATAATCCCAGCACTTGGGAGGCTGAGGCATGAGACTTGCAAGTTTGTGACCAGCCTGGGCTACTATGAAGCCACAAATACGATTTTATCCACCTCCGCCCTCCCAACTGAGAATTGAAATCAGGGCCTCATGCACAGTAGGTAAGCACACAACCACTGAGCTGTATTCCCAGCCCTTTTATACCTGCTTTGAACATGTTTCTTGGAAAATCCTTTTGATATTCTTAATATTGAAAATCGTTATGATACTCTTCTCTGTCCCTCTCAGAAAGAAAGAATAAGTGGCAAGAGCTTTCAAGTCCTCAAAGATGAACTTACTGCCAAGAGTCTTGTATTTGAGAACCTCACAATTTTCACTTGCTCCTTTGTGGTAATTAAGAGCAACAATATCCTGAAAAATGTAAACACTAAAAAAGCATCATGAGAAATAACTGATTTGAATGCATTATGAATAACATTATGGTTGTGTTGAAGGTTCCATTTGTTAGAGATGATTTTTGTTTTTTTGAGATAGAGTCTACGTAGTCCTGGTTTGCTTAGAATGTTCTATGTAGACCAGGCTGGCCTTAAACTCAGAGATCTGCCTGCCTCTGCCTCTGAAGTGCTGAGATTAAAGAAGAGAGAGAGAGAGAGAGAGAGAGAGGTAATTTTTTTACAAGCGAAATGATGTCTGGGATTTCCTCTAAAAAATTTTACTTCACAGACACAGAGTAGTGTGGAGATCAAAGAAATAAAATTGGCTTTGGTTTGGTAACTACTGAGGTCAGATGACAGGCAGACATTATTCTCATGGCTTTTCTATATGTGGGATGTTTTCTGTAATACATAAAATAAAACTATTACCTTACGAGATAAAATTCACTTTCAGAATAGTTATGGTAGTCTTAAGAAATCTTAAAAGTGATGAATAAAAAATAAGACAGGGTCTGGGGATGTGGCTCTGTGGTATAATATGTGCACAAAGTCCTGGGTTTCATCCCCAGCACTGCATAAAACCACATGCGCTGGGCACACCTGTAACCCCAGCACTCCGAAGGTGGAGACAGGAGGATCAGGAGTTTAAGGTCCTCCTCAGCAACACGGTGAGTTTGAAGCCAGCCTGGGATACACTGAGACCCTGTCTAGATAGACAGATAAATGATCAGACATCACAAAGTGCAATGTTTAGCAAATTTATGACACATAGATACGAGAAAAAAAAAAGTTAAATGTGAATGTTTGCACAACAGAAGTGTATGTGTACACACGCACACACAATTCAGGAATGGAATCATCAAAGTGCCCTTGCTTCTAAGCCCAAGTTCCAAACCACATATAACCCAACCAGTATGTAACAATGTGCAAGTTCACGAAAGGCGCGGGTGCAGGAGCAGAGGATGGAACCGCGATCTTCTGGGACAGGGGTGGGAATTCTGGGCGTGAGCGGCAGCTGCAGCCTGGCTCTTGGCTTTGTCACTGGCAGGCCGGGACCTTTCAGTTCCTCGGGTGGGGATGACAGTACTTACCTTCCGGGGATGCCGGGCGTTTAATTAGGAGACCGCTGGACAGGACCTGATTGCTAGGTTCTCCAGTGCAGGCGAGCTGTGGTCCGGCACAGCTCCAGTCCCAGGCGAGGTCAGGATGCTCCGGCTCTTCGCCCGGTTCAGGATCTGGGAACCAGTCAGGTCCGCCCCTCTAGCAGGGATCTGGACCCCAGCGGCGGGAGTCTGCCCGCTGCAGCCGGGGCAAGGTTCCATCCGGGTCCCCCGGCTTGCTGCGGTTGAAAGACCGGGCGGCTCCCACGCGCAGGCGCAGTGATGACCAGTTGAGGGGTGGGCGGCTGCAGAATACGTGCTTCGCGATCCGCCGGGTGTTGTCAGTCTGTGTATGCGAAGGGGGAGATAGTTTACTGTGGCCGCCAAAGGCTGAATCGTACAGTCTGGAATGGAAGGCTCCGTGAGGCCCGCGTGGTGCCACCTTTCAACATTTGGGGGCTGTAGTAAAATTACATACGGTGTCAGGCTGTGTGTGCGTGGAGAGGATAAAGTTTCAATTACTGCTATACACCACCAGGGCTCAGAGGAAAGAGAAAGCAGCTCACTGCACTCGTAAATTGAGCGCAAGCAAACGTACGTGTGTGTGTGTGTGTGTGTGTGTGTGTGAACTCAGGACATAAGGTTTTCATGGCTAGTGTCTTTACCCTCTGAGCCATCTGACTCCCTCCCCTCCCCCCATTTCCTTTTCTTTTTTGGAACATGTTTTTTTCACTCTGGTGCTCAGTAGCCTGCTGGTCTGGAACACACTATATACCCCAGACTGGCCTCAGACTGTGTCCCATGATCCTACTTCAGCCTCCTAAATGCTGAGGTTATGAACCAATACACCAGGCAGAGAAAATGTTTCCCTTTAAAATGATTTAAATGAGGGCTGGAGAGGTGGCTTGGTGTTTAAGAGTGTCTGCTGCTCAAGCGTCAAAACCAGTTTGGATCCCTAAACTCATGTAACAAGGCAGGCATCTAGCAAATTCCTGTAACATCAGTTCTATCAACGCCCTCTTCTGGCCTCCACACATGCACAAGTGATCATACCTACATTTGCACATTCACATACACAAATTAGAAAAATCTTTTGAAAGTTAAATGGGCTGGAGAGATGGCTCAACAGTTAAAGAGCACTGGCCGCTTTTGCCATGGACCTGGGTTTGGTTCCCAGGACCCACATGGTACCTAACAATGGTCTGTAACTCTGGTTCCAGGTGATCTCACGCCCTGCTCTGGCCTCCAAAGGACATGACTCTGGTGCACTTACATATATGCAGACAAAACATTCATACACATAAACTTCAAAATTATTTAAATAACATGATTTTAATTCTTTATGTGTATGCCTATTACACATAGAAGACGACACTGGTGTGTGCACAGGTGAACAGCCACACCCAGCTTTTTATGTAGGTGCTGGAATCAGAACTCAGATCTTCAAGCTTCAGCACAGCAAGTGCTATTACATATGGAGCCATCTCTCCAGCCCTTTAATGCCATGCTTTTGAAGTAATAAACTCATACTAGAGATTTTAGAAAAATGTCAATGCAGATCCTAGAAAACCTGTCAAAGATAATTGAGAAAGACAGCAATCACCTGAGGCAGAAATGGAGGCCCTAAGTTTTAAAGGAGCAGATCTTTGAATCTGACAGGCAGACCTAGTTCCATGTGCTGGCCCCAACACATTAACTGTTGGGAATCAAGCTATCTGGAGTTGTTAAGCAAACATGCCAACTAGAGAATAAGGCTATCCACTTACTTCATGAAATTCTTTTGAGACAATGTGAAAATTACAGCACATAGTTCCAAAATTGATAAAAATCACAAATCACAAAGTGGGGCATGGTAGTGATGTCTGTAATCCCAGAATTTAGGAGGCTCAGGGTTTCAAAGTCTTCCTCATTTACATAGAAAGTTTGGGGCTAGCATGGACTACATGAGACCGTCTTTTGTTTGTTTTTTTGTTGAGACAGGATCTCCCTGTAGCCCCAGCTGGCCTGGAACTCGTTATGTAGACCAGGCTGGCCTTGAACTCAGAGAGATCGGCCTGCTCTGCCTCCCAAGTGCTAGGATTAAAGGCATGTGCCACCACGCCTGGCAAGACCTTGTCTTTAGAAAAAAAAAAATCAAAGATGTATATACCTGAGTACATTTGGGTAATGTTCTATGTGTTACATCCCCATCCTGAAATTTAACTGAAATAAGACATGACTTTGTATATTATAGAATCTAAAATCAGAGTAAATTAGGCCTCAGAGAGAAGGGTAGGGGTTAGGTTAGAATTAAGGGATGCTGAAATTTTTATAATAAACTCAAAGAAGTTAACCCAGGCTCCTTGACACTCCTATAATTCATTTCTCTACCAGATATTTAAATAATACTACAAATCACTCACAGTTAAATATTCTCAATTGCATGTTCATTAACAAAATATACAAAACAAGATGCCAATGTTAGACTTTGTACTGAATCATCCTATGTTAGGGTAGGAATAGAAAAACACAAATTTGACATTTTAAAGAAAAATCAGATTTATTTACATTACCATTCTGTGTGCCTGTGTAGGAACAGGTGCACTTGTGTGTAGAGGTCAGAGAACAACTTCAAGTCTTGTTTCTTATTTGCTGTTTACCTTTTTCTCTCTCCTTGGTCTGGAACTGGCTGATTTGGCTAGGCTGGCTGGCCAGTAAGCCCCAGGGATCTTGTCTGTCTCTGCCTCCCTAGCACTGGGATTCAAGCACAGACCACTACACCTGGCTTTTTAAGCTGTGGGTCCTGGGGCTCAAACTTGAGTTATGTTGCAAGGCAAGCACTTCACCAACTGAGCTATCACTCAGGCCTGCTTTGCAGCTTTAATCTCATTAGTCGGAATGGTGATGCTAGGAATACAATTATTTGATCATGGGTTCTGCTGCTTTCCTTCCACCATTTCTGAGATGCTGACTTCACATAGTATCCTAGAAGTGGTTTTTGGAAGGCAATTGATTCAATGTCTTCTGCCATCACGGGCTGTTATCAGCTGTTCTCTGCTCATACTCTATTGGTGTTGTCTTCATAATATTCTTAGGCAAGGCTTGAGGATCACAGCAATATCAGCTGTTAAGATCCCTACAAAGCCATCCTTAGAATTCTTTGAAGGACCTTCAACTTCAGGATTGTTTGCTCTCTAAGTTTTATAAAGTAGTATTTGCTGGCTATGAAGACAAGGTAAATAGATGTTTTCGATCTCATAGAGTTTAATGTTATGATTGTTACATAAATCACAATTAAAATGATAAATAATAAAAACTGCATCTTTTATGATAAAAGAAAGGATTTCTATGTCTAAAAGTTCATGTTCAGCAAGGTAAAAGACCAGTGGTGATCAGGCAATGCTGTGCCAAGGATGAGAAAATACTTGATTTTCTATACGAAGGCTAACAGTCTGGATGTAAGATAGAAAAATACATTAAAATCCAACATCTAACAACCAAATGAAAAACGGATTATCTCAGATCAGGGGAGATACTTATAAGTTCTACAGATTTCCTTTCAGTGACACAGACTAAGGTAGAATGTTTCAAATCAAGAAAATCCTAAAAGGCAAAACCAAATACTCTAAGTGTAATCATAGAGTTAAATTATTAGTTAAATTACTACTGGAATTACTAGTTTAAGAAAGTGAAGCTTTTTTTTTTTAAGAGCGGAATCTATCTTAATATGTGTGCTACTGCTAGGTAGAAGGCCAGGAAAACTGAAGAAGTAGGAGACCTACATACAGGATAAATAGAAGACTTTTTTTCTGACAGCTAGAGATAGCCTGGAACTCACTTTGTTTTGAGACAAAGTCTCATGTTATGCAGGCTGCTCTCCAACCTGCTGGACCGCTAAGGTGGCTCTGCTTCATCCTCGTAGGAGCTGGGACTGCAGGTGTACCAAGCATGACCTCCAGCTCTTGACCCTCTTGCCTCAGTCTCTCAAATGCTGGAATCACAGGTAGAGAGCCAAAGTCTCTTTCCAAATCACTGACTAAAACTGGATGATTTTTAACCTCAATCCTCTATTATAGGCCCTTTCCTCCTTTTTTGTTTCTTTCATGTTGAATACAATGATTTTGAGACTTCTGAAAGTTTTATTAAAGGTGGGTGGCAAGAAGGACAAAGGCTTTCTACGTATCACTAGAGCAAGAGGCTGAGAACAGGCTGCTGTCTGCCGGGTACCATGTCTATGACAAGGTACTACTGTCCAAGGAAAGAGGCCATGGGGTCATCTGGCCTCTGCCGCTTCATTCTGTAGGCCTCCATTTCCTCCTCAGTGGGCTCCCGAGTTTCATATATGCTGTTGTAAGGCCGCTTCCTCTCATCGATCTGCATGATCTCTTTAACATGAAGAAGGCGTGCCTCCTCTGCATTCAGTGCCTACGGGTAGAGGGAAAGAAGAATAGCACACGTCTCCAACACACTGCCTTTGTTCAAAGGCGGCTCAAGTGCTCTATCAAAACCCCACACTACCTGAAAGAACGTGGTAGTCAGTCCTTGCACAGATACAACTAGTTATTTGACTCATTTCATATTTTCATGGAGCACAGGATGTTCTATGACATTTTTTGTAGTCAAAGAAGTTCTAGTGAGGGGCCAGTGAGATGGCTTGGTGGGGGAGGCACATGCCACCAAGCCTGAAGACCTGAATTCCATCTCCAAAACCCACAGGATGGAAGGAGAGAACTGACTCTCACAAGTTATCCTCTGACCTCTGCACACATATACTGATACACCCAGACACACACAAATAAATAAATGTAACTTAAAAGCTTTTTAAAAGAGTTCTATTGAATAATAAAATTTAATTTTTTTATTTTAAACACAAGACCATAGCTGATGCTTTTGTTAAAGAATGCAATTCTGGGCCAGGCGTGGTGGCGCAGGCCTTTAATCCCAGCACTTGGGAGGCAGAGGCAGGCGAATCTTTTTAAGTTTGAGGCCAGCCTGGTTTACATAGTGAGTTCCAGGACAGCTGGGGCTACAAGGAGACCCTGTCTCAGAAAGACAAAAAAAGAAAGAATGCAATTCTGGGGACTAGAGAGATGGCTCAGCGGTTAAGAGCACTGACTGCTCTTGCAGAGGACCTAGGTTTGATTCCCAGCACCCATGCATAAAATAGAAATAATACATAAAATATTTTTTAAATATGTACGGAGCCATACTCATACACATAAAATAAAAATAATACATAAAATATTAAAAAATATTTTACTTATTATTTTTTATGTGTATGCATGTATTGCCTGCGTGTAGGTAAGTGCACCCATGTCATGCAATGCCCGCGGAGGTCAGAAGAGTTATGAACAGTTGTTAGCTGCCATGTGGGTGCTGGGATTCAAACCTGGGTCTTCTGCAAGAACATTCAGTATTTTTAACAGCTGAGCCATCTCTCCAGCTCCAATAAAATATTTTTTTAAAAAAGAGTGTAATTCTAGTTGTTCTCAAGGACTTGCTGGATCTTATTAACGATGGTGCTAAAAGGCCACTCTCTGGGTGATGTGCTGATGGCTCTAAAACAGCTTCACAAAACACATTTCTCAGGTGTTGTGGAGACATTTAGGAAGTATTCCAAGATGACAATCATACTTAGACTCACAAAGTCTCCACCAATACAACCTGGCACACAACCTCGACTCTGGGCTATTTCCTCACTGTGGACATGAACTTTCAGGTGACTAGATCGTTTCTACGGTCCCTACCAATGATGAGTCCTGCTGTCACTTTTACTTCTTAGACACCACAAATACCTTTTTCAGTTTCTCGTGTTTCTTTTCTTCGTCATCACTGTCCGAGCTGCTCTTTCGGTGTTTCTTTTTCTTTTTCTTCTTCTTCTTCTCTTCTTTGAGTTTTTCCTGATGCATCTGATAGGGATGATTGAAACAGACCATGAAAATGAAGCTCTAGCACAATTACTAAAGTTCTCCCTTGGGCCTTAACAATTTAGAACACAAAGCTATAGACTGACCTCCATGAGGGTTTGAGGCTTCTTCACAGATTCTTCTCCGGTGGCATCATTTAGAATACATTCCTCTGAATTCTGGGAAAAGAAGTGTTATTTGATATGACTATAGCCACTAATCTTTTTTTTTTTGTCTTTTTGAGACAGGGTCTCCCTGTAGCTCCAGCTGCCTGGTATTTACTCTGTAGACCAGGCTGGCCTCAAACTCACTGAGGATCTGCCTGCCTCTGCCTCCGCCTCCCGAGTGCTGGGATCAAAGGCGTGCGCCACCACGCCCAGCTATAATCACTAATCATTTTAAGAACAAGTTGAGGAGTGGGAGAGATGGCTCAGCAGTTAAGAGCACTGGCTGCTTTTGGAGAGGACTTGGGTTCAGTTCCCAGGACCCACCTGGCAGCTAACGACCATCAGTAACTTTAATTCCACAGGATCTAACACCCTCTTATGGCCTCCGTGGGCATTGCATGCACAAGTGCACTTTACATACATGCAAGAAAATACTCATACAAAAAGAAAACCAAAAAAAAGAGAACAAGTTAAAATTTGAAATGAGAAGCTATATTTTATGCAAGGTTTGACTTACATGCTTTGATTATCTTATACTGTTAAGAGCTAGAGGACAGGGGCTGGGGAGGTAGCTCAGTTGGTACAGTGCTTACCTAGCATGCAAAGCCCTAGGCTCAATCTCCAGCACCTCATACCAGGCACAGTGGTAACATCTGTAACCCCAGCATTTGGGAAGTGGTAGCAGGATCGGAAGTTTAAGGTCATTCTTTTGCACACAGTGAATTCAAGGCTAGCCTAGGCTACATGAGAGCCTGTCTCCCTGCCCAACCCAACCTCTCCCACAAAAGAACCAGAGAACAATTACTTACAACAGTCTCCTTCCCAGCTTCTCCAGTACAATAGGAATACTTGAAAAAAGAGTGACAACATTTGTATCCCCATCGGCCTTCTTTCCAGTAAGATCCCCAGATATGCTGCAGAGATAGAGAGGAAACTTAAAAAGGGATCTAAAAATAGGGTCTTTCACATACTCTTGACAGGAGCAGAAAATAATACAGCCATTTTGAATGGAACTTCAGAGAAAAAATGTGGAGATTCTATGTCAGGGTAATAGACAGTGGGTCAATCTCAAGTGTTGAGTCTTATAGTTATGATGGTCTAAACTCTGCTCTCAAAAGCCTAGGAGATGGCATGGAGGGATATGCCTATAATCTCAGTTCCTGGGGCAGAGGTAGGAGGCTTTAAGTTTGAGCCAGCCTAGGCTACATAGTAAGACTGTCTCAATAAACTGACTTCCCTCTACCTGGCCCAAAAAGCCTACGAAAAATATTTAAGATATTTGATTTCTCTTAAATTAAGGCATGGGAATTCCTGAGCCTGCACTTCCCTTGGCCATAAGTGGCTCTTGCTGAATGGTGTATTTATGCAATTATGCTGTCCAGATTGAACAGAGAGTCTGGCTCACTCCACTCTATCTATATACAGTAGCCTGGGCTACTATAGGTTATTAGGTTTCTGATTCTTGTAAAAATTATAGTTTGGTTAATTAAATGCACAACAAGTAGAGCTGAGGGTGGTGAAGTATGGGCTGAGCATGGACAAGGCACCGAAATATTCACAGACACTATGTATGCTCGACAACATAATGCACAATGAAGTACACCATCACCTACTGCATGTTCTTGTTAACATATTCAAAGTTTTCGGCTGGAGAGATGGCTCAGTGGTTAAGAGCCCTGGTTGCTGTTGCAGAGGACCTGGGTTTGGTTCCCAGCATCTACATGGCAGCTAACAGCAGCTACATGGCAGCTTTAACTACAGTTCCAGGGGATCTCAAGCTCTCTCCTGTCCTCCAAAGGTATTGCACAACACAATTGCACATGGAAGCAAAACACTCACACACATAAAATAAAAATAAATTAAAAAAAATTAAAGTTCTGTCTAATCAAGGCTTTGGACTAGAATTGTTTTAAGACATATTGGGGATGGGAGAAATGTTATGATACTACCACAAACAGCCAAAGGTATACTATGAGACAATGTACAAGGTAACTAGTTAGATCCTGTAAATGGCTACTGTTTGGAAAACAGAGCCAGAAAAATGACACAATCGGCAAATCATAAAAACAGACTTAACTGGACTTGGACCAAAAACATAGCTCTGAAAAGTATTTTTGTGTGCAGTTATTAAAAAGTGAGTAAGGGGGCTGGGAGAAGGCTGAGCGAGTAAAGTGCTTGCCACACAAGCCTGATGACCTGAGTGGACCCCTGGAATCCATATAAAAGTAGAAAGAAGCCAGGCGTGGTGGCACACTCCTGTAATTCCAGCACTCGGGAGGTAGAGGCAGGCGGATCTCTGTGAGTTTGAGGCCACCGTGGTCTACAAAGAACAGGGAGACTCTGTCTCAAAAACACACACAAAAAAAAACTAGAAAGAGAGACAGCTCAGTGCTTAGGAGTACACTGCTCTTGCAGAGGACCCATGTTCAGTTCCCAACAACCACATCAGGTGGCTCACAACCACTTGTAACTCCAGTTCCAGGTGATCTGATGCTCTCTGGCTTCCACAGGCATCTGCACACATGTGACACACATGAACTCATATGGGCAAACAAACATGGTAAAAAAAGTGAAAGATGAAGACCAGCTCCACAAAGTTCTTCTCTGACCTCCAGTGTGGCATACATGCATGCAGGAATGCGTTCACATGCAACAAAAACAAAGTGGCAAAGAACAAATAAAATACCAAGGAGTCAATGTGAATTTTCTGAAGCACTGTAAGGGTAGCTGTTTAGAAGAATGTGCTCATTTTTAGGACATATGTGATAGTGTTCATGGGTGAAATGTCCTATCTGCAACTTTCAAATGTTTCCACCAAAACTGGAAGATGCACATTATTTGTGTGTACGTGTATCTGCGTACACAGCAGTGCACATTCAAACCTAGACATAGCTTGATTGGTACAACATACTAAAATGTTTTGATTCGAGGGGAGACAAGTGAATAAGGTAGTATTTTTAAATTTTTGCATCTATGTTCATTAAGGATATGGGTCTATAGTTTTCTTTTTTGGTTGTATCCTTACCAGGCTTTGGTATGAGAGTGATGCTGGCTTCATAGAAGGAATTTGGAAATTTTCCCTCCATTTCTATTTTTAGAATAAATTAAGTAGTATTGGATGTAGATCGTCTTTAAATGTCTGATAGAATTCTGAGTAAATCCATCTGGTCCTGGGCTTTTTTTAGTTGGAAGGTTTTGTATTACAACTGCTACTGTGTGTGTGTGTGTGTGTGTGTGTGTGTGTGTGTGTGTGTGTGTGTGGAGGGGGGAGTTAGTACTGGTTCACAATGAGGTCAGAGACACAACAGGAGCAAAGCAAGGGCAGTTCCAGTTTAGCCCATACCGTGTGGTTATGGATCTTCACATCCTCCTCATACTTGGAGCAGGCGACAGCCCTCTCCTGGCCTTTAATGACAGTTCCATGTCTGGAGTACTCCACATAGTCCTCCGTCTGGGCTAAGAGCAGCTCAGCTGGAGGGGCATCCAAGTGTTCTTGGCCACCGTACTAAAAGACATTAGACATTGTCAGATGCATTTTACAGCAAAGTTTTGCATTCAAATCTCTAAAAAAGAGCTTATTTTCAGTAAGAATAAATGAACATTTTAACTAGGCTTTACTAAGGAAAAGATGACAATGTATCATCAACTTTCCTAGGCAAATAAGAGGTGCCTCCATTGTTACTCTGTTAAGCAAGGTAGGTTACAAGAGGGCCACACATTGTTTTTTCTCAGATGCATACACATCTATCACCTGCTTCCTGACTTTGCTGGGCCCCCTGCTTCTCCATTCTTGCAATTTGGGCTTGGCTATGCTACTTGCTTCAATCAATGGGAAGTCAGGAAATATGACGCGAGCAAAGGCATGGTTTGTGCACCAAGGCACACTTTTTTGCTAGGCCCTGGATCCCTGAGAAATGTCATTTTAAAAGCTGGGCCAGTGACTAGAAGATGAGACCACGTGATGCAGAGATGAGCAGTCCCTCAGCGGGAGGCCCAGCTAATGCAGAATTGTGTGGAATAATAAATGTTTATTTAAGCTACTGTATCCTGGAGTGGTTTGTTTTGCAACAAAACTCATGGATACCAAACTCTATACCAACTGACCAAGTCAGTGGAAGGAAGGAACTATGCCTCATGGGTTAAAAGGGATTCTCTTGGTATTGCAGACCAAATTCAATACAAATGCTATTAGTAGTTACTTTTCTTTTTTTTGGTCTTTTTGAGACAGGGTCTCCCTGTAGCCCCAGCTGTCCTGGAACTCACTATATAGACCAGGCTGGCCTTGAACTCACAGAGATCTACCTGCCTCTGCCTCCCAAGTGCTGGGATTAAAGGCATGTGCCACCACGCCTGGCAGTAGTTACTTTTCTTTAAGAAAAGTTATTCCCTAGCATTTTGGTGAAAATTACCTTTTCTGTTTGTTTTGGGGACAAAGTCTCCCTGTAGCCCCAGGTGGCCCGGAACTCACTATGTGGACCAGGATGACCTCGAGCTCACAGATCCATCTGCCTCTGCCTCTTGAGTGCGGGAGCAGAGGTGTGCACTACCACACCAGGTCTGAAAATTACCTTTTCTAGGATGCTTTCTTTTTGCTGCTCTTTGAAGTCTTCTTTTTTTACTTTGAAGGACTTGTATAGCAGCTCTAGTTTTGTAGGATCTGCCTGGAGATGCACTTCAGATCCCTTGTCATAGGCTTCCCAAGCAAACACTAGAGCAATTCAAAATATCTTAATGAGTTGTTAGCTCAATGCATGTCCTTTTTTAAAGTAAGCTTTAAGTAATGGCCAATTTCCCCCTCCTTCCTCCCTCTTTCTGTTTCTTTCTTTCTTGTTTATTTACTTTTTTGAGAAAGTCTTGCCATGTTAGCCTAGGCTGTTCTGAAACTCACTACGTAGCCTAAGCTGTTCTCAAACTTGTGGCTCTCATCCTGCTTCAGCCTCCCAAGGGCTAGGATTACAGATGTATGCCATTATACCTGGTTTACAAGCCCTAATTTCTTTTAAAAAAAAATCCATCCATCCATGCATCCATGCATCCATCCATCCATCCATCCAGGCATATGTGCCACAGGGTGTGTGGAGGTCAGAGGCTAACTTGGCGGGAGTCAGTTCTCTCCTTCTACCATGTAGACCCTGGCTGGGGCTTGAACTCCAGTTGTCGGGTTTGGTGGCAGGCACCTTGAACCACTAAGACATTTCGTTCGCACGTGATCCCCAATTTCTGATGAGCTTGTATAAAAGGCTTTCATACGGAACACTTACACTGTGTTTGAGCCATTGAAATGGTATCTCCTGTGTATCTAACGAAGTTATCTCCAGCATAACTCACTCTGAAAACACAAAAAGGAAATCAGATTTCTTTCTTTAAAAAAAGTGCATTCATAAAACTGAATCTGAATTGAAATGAATACTGTCTATGGCTGGGTCAGAGAAGGATTAACGTCCTCCTACTCTGAGCTCTGTACATTTGATACTTACTCATCTGGATTTTTCCCCGCATTGGCATAAGGATTTTCTCTCATCGCTCTAGTTTTTGGATCATAATAGGCAGAATTTGGATCTAAATTTCTCAAATACTAGAAGAAAAAACAGTTAAAGACTGAATTAACATGTGTTTATAGCAAAAAAGATTTCAGCTGGTAGAGTTAATTACAACCACTTGAATTGCTATGTCCATTGCTAGGGAGAGGGAGAGAGAAAAGGCAGACTGATACTTATCATGGAACACAGAAACACAGAAACTACGTAAGTGGATCACGCCGTGGAAACAAAGTGTTCTCAACACCACTGGCCAGGCTGAAAGGAGGCCAGCTGACAAGACTTACTTTTGCGATATCTTCTCGAATCCTGAGATTCCGGACAGTGATGCGTCTCTTTGAGTCAAAATTCTGCCCAGGCATGTCAATATCATCTGCGTACTTATCTTCGTCCTCGTCTTCACTGTTATGATCCTTTTCCTGAGAGGAAGAAGGACAAGAAACCAAGTCAAAAGGAGCCGTATCTAGGTCTTGTTTTCCTTTCTCTTTGAGCAAATGCCAAATGCTGATCTGTGTAATTGTTAAGGCTACTTTTATTACTGCTATCAGTACTAGCCACTTAAAACTAAAAAAAAGGAATATATAGCAGATAAGACAAATATTTATTACCATCTGAGAATTTGGTTCCTCTTCTCCCCACTGGTGTTTTGGAGAATTCTGCATCAAGAAAGAAGGAATACCACTTGTAAATCTATTTCACTTAACCTACTGATTATTTAGCATAACAATATAAACAGGGGCTGGGGAGTAGGTTAATCGTAAAGTGCATGCCTAGGACGCATGACATCCTGGGTTTGATCCCTAGCACTGAAGAGAGAAAGGAAGGAAAGAAAGAAAATTTCAATTCAACTCAGAGCTTTTATTTCTCACTTGTAATGCACACGGATATTCTGAACACAAGTATGGTATTGTGAACAGTTCATTTCATTAGTGTCCACAAAACTAGAAAATTTATAGAGAATTTTATTGATATAGGATTTTTTTATGTGCGTGTATGTGTGTATGCATGCGTGTGTGTGTGTGTGTGTGTGTACACGTGTGTGCAGGTGCCCTTGGAAGAAAGTATTGGATCACATGGAGCTAGAGTTACAGGTAGTTCTAAGAGGTTTGATATGGGTGCTGGGAACGAACTCAGGTCCTCTGCAAGAGCAGTAAGTGCTCTTAACTGGAGCCATCTCTCCAGACCCTTAATATAGGATTATAACCATATAAAATATCAGGAAGATGACATAGGTACCCAATAAATATTAATTTCCATGTTTTAGTTTTTAGATGTATCACGTTCATTTAAATAAACCCCACTAGTTTTCTAATTGTGTATTTATTATTTGGGGGTGGGAGGTGGGTGTGCCATTATGCACATGTGGAGGTCAAAGGGTAACTCAGTAGAGTCAGTTCTCTCCTTCCATATGCACATGGATTCTGGGGATTGAACTTTAAGTTGCCAAGCTTGCATGGCAAGCACCTTCACCCACTCAGCCATCTCAGTAGTCCCAAACCTCAGTATTTTATCAAATTCAAAATAGAAAATGCATGTCAGGATCATGTCATAAGAATCTTCAGAGTCAAAACAACCTTTATAAATTTTGGCAATGAAGAAATCTACTCAGATGACACAATACTGTGATTTAAGGAGACTCCAAACTCCTTATCAGAAAGAAACTCTTATCTTCATTAGCAATTGTTCAAGATACTCTAGTTCTACAAAACACCTACAGCAAGATGTCAGAAGATCATGTCTCTTTAAGATTATTTAGAAATTAAAAAAAATAGCATTAGCAAGGTGGTGGAGAAAGCACTGGAAGTGCACATGCATGCATGTATGGAGGTTTACACAGTACACTGATAGTAGGTAAGTGGTACCAGTCTTTTCTGAGTGATATGTCATCAAAGTTTATGCTGGGGACTGAGGATGTAGTTCAGAGGTAAAGCCTCTCATTAGTATGGAAGCCCTTAGTTTCAATCTCCAATAATGGGGGGAAGACTCTGCTGAGTGTACTGATGCATTTCCGTAATCCCAAGCACTTAGGGGGCTGAGGCAGGAGGACTGTTGAAAGTTCAAGGCCAGCCTGAAAGACAAAGTGAGTTGATGGCCATCCTGAGTCAGCATGACTCTGTCTCATGAAGCCATACAAAACCAAAACAAATCTGAAAACATATATTCACTGTATCAATAAGTATACATCCAGCACTTGATCCTAATGAAACAACATGCTATTATGTAAAGATGCTTTTACATGTATAAAAAAGTGATTCAGTGTGGTATACATTAGGGAAAAAGTAAAACTAACAATACATGATAGCTTGTGTAATTTATTGCACTCAATTTAACACTGAATTATCATTAAGTCTACCAGGGAGATGAAGGGGAAAGACAGGTGGGTATAAGGTTCTGTAGTGGTTTACTCTTACACAAGCAACTTTGAGAAAATCACATGCACAAAAGATTACAGCAGTAAAGCTTAACAACACGGTGGATGAAGACAAGGGAGAAACTTTTCATTGTCTATCTTCTTAAATTGTTCTGGTTTTTTAACCATGTGAATTTATGTAAAAATAAAGAATACATCTATACTTATTTTTAAAATTTGTTATTGTGTGTGCACACGTGGAGACTAGAGTCTGGACAACTTTGTAGAGTCAGTTCTCTCCTTCCATCTTTACGTGGGCTCCAGGAATTGGACTCAGGCTGCCAGGCTTGTATGGTAGGCACTTTGTCTGCTCAGCCATCTTGCTGGCTGTAGGTCTATGTTTAATGACATATTTAAGTTCTCACTGCATTATACATTGTTCAATTAAAACAGCAGGTAAGCCAAGTATGGTGGCTCATGCTTGTAATCCAAGCACTGAGGAGGCTGAGGTAGGAGGTTTGCTCTGAGTTCAAGGGCATCCTAGGCTACACAGTGAGGCCTGGTCTCACAAATACAAAAAGGGCTGGGTGTGGTGGTGTACACCTTTAACACCAGCACTCAGAGGCAGGGCCTCTGTGAGAACAGGTTTACAAAGCGAGGTTCCAAGTCAGCTGGGGCTATAGAGAAACCCTGTCTCAAACAAAATAAAACAAAACAAAATTATGTAGGACAGTGGTAGAGAACTTGCCTGTCATATCTCACACGAAGTACTGGATATAAGCCTCTATACCCTGTCCTGCTCCCCCAATAAAAAAAGCAGGTAACAGTGAGCACCGGAATGTGTTACCACTATACATAGTATATAGATTTATCTGGGAAGTAAGGGAACCTCCTGCAGTGGCCCAGGATGTAGTCCTGGGTTTGCTCCCCAGGACCACAAACCCCAAAAGTTAACAAATGGGCTATTTATTTTCTTCTTTATAATTTAACTTTGTATGTCTTACTTTCAAAATCAGAAATAACATTCTTTAAAGATAAGAATTATTTGGAGTTCCCACAGTTGTTGGTTCAACAAAGGTCACTGATATGGCTATAAAGAAGGCGGGAGAGACTGCCCTGCTACACAAAGTTCCTTTTTACAGCTATACATCCAAGTAGGCAAGAATCATCAGCCCCTCTATATATTTAAACACCTTTACTGGGGAAATAAAAATTATGTTTACAACACCATGGAATATAGTTGTTAGAACAAGAGAAAAAGCTAGTTTCCAGACTTGTCAGCAATTAACAATCACCCTAACAACAACAGCTACTATTACAAAGTGTTCACTACAAGCTATGTATGTTAAGTGGAGTAGGGAGACAGACCTATACACAGATGACAGGTATGCTGAGGTCCAGACAGGAAAATTAATATTCCTAGGAGCAGGTAGCTAGCTAGTTAGGGCAGAACAGGGTTCTTTTTTAAAAAAAAAAAAAAATTTTTTTTTAAAGATTTCAAGTCTTTATTGTATTGTACTTACTCTTAGATCCACCCACTTAACTTGAGGTCTTCACATAATCCTTACAAATATAAATGCAGCACGTGGAGGCAGGATCCGGGTGCTCTCAGGCAGTCCCCTGCATTCTCAGCCCCTATGCCAGAGGGAGGCCAGAACCTGGCACTCTGCAGAACAGGGCTCTTAACACCCATCTGGTAACTTAATTGCCTCAGTAACTATTTACTTGGTAGTGGCTTCCTGTTCTGCCTTGTCACTCAGACATGCTGAGTCTCTTTTAGAAACTTCACAGGTGTGCTGTGTGATACATGACAACATACATTATGGTCACCAAGACACCCTCTGTGCATCTTGAAATAAAAAGGAAAAAAGAGCTAACAAAACTAAAAAAAAAAAAAGCAAGAGAGCCCTTTTTACAGCCCCAACCATTTAATACGATTTTACACATATTTATTCTATAAAGTTGGTATGACTGAAAAAATTAGCTGAAATGTACCTTTAGTCTGAAATTTTTATTTACTCAACTATAAAATAAAGTCCACTAATGAAACTGTGGCAAATATTAAACTAAAAAGAGTATAAAATAAAATTTTACTGTGCTCAAGGCCTGGGTTCAATTCCCACCCTAAGCAGAACATATAAAAATGTCAGAAAAACAGAAAACTGGTGTTTTGGTCTTTTTCTGTGATTTTTTTTTCATATGTTATTAAAATATATAACAGTCAATAGCATTAACACGGTCTTCATAAATGCGACTTAAGAGCTGTGTCCTGTGATCTAGTACTCGGGAGATGGACCCTGAAGATCAGGGTTCTTCTCTAACTGGAGATGTATAAAATGAATTCTTGTTTCAAATTTCATCTCATCGTTTGAAGGAGTTGGAGCATTGTGTTTGAATGACCTTTATTTTTACTTACGGCTTGTTCCATTAATTTTCCTGAGGCCAATTCTTCTTGCAGTTTCTGGGCTTTCAATGTTCGTTTTGCCTAGAAAAAATAGAAACATTTAAATTTTTCTTGTGTTCAAATGGCCATTTATATTTTTATACTTAAAGTGAGCAATTTTATTGTTTTCAGAAAAGGTCATTAGGGCTGGCCTATAGCTCTCTGAAGGGCAGTTACGGACTCCTGTTTGAACCAGGCACTGATGTGAACATAGCCAGATGGCATGGATGGTAAACTGCAGGGAGCAAGCCCTGACCAACAGCTGGCAGGTATGAGGTGACCTCAGATGACTGACTGATTTTTCTCAGGCATTACATATTTCAGTGCTCAGGAAAACATGAAGTCTAGATTTTTATGTGACATCTCATGATCTTACCAGGCATAATGGCACTTGTGATCTTGCACAGCACTCAAGAGGCAGAGGCAGGAGGATGAGATAGCTCGTGATCATCTTGGGTATACAGCAACAGAGTTAGAGAATTCAAAGCCAGCCCAGGTTACATGAAACACTGGAAAAATGAAAACAAAACAAAACAAAACTCATGATGGGTAAATATTATCTATAAATTCTTCCAAAATGTGCAGGGGGGGGGCAGTGTAGAATACTGTTTTGAAGGAATTTGGGTAAATAGAATCATTGTAAAAAATGCACTGAGGTTAAATTAAGATCCAGTTTTCTGAAACAGGTTATCTATTGGCTTCCACTATTCCCAAATGTTCCCTGAAACAACGATAAAACAGACTTAGAACTAGCCTACGCACTAGAGTTCAGAATCGCAAAAAGCCAAAAGCTGTGGAAACAAATCTGTTCTTACGCTTCCAGTTTCTTTAATCACATACACTGGGGAATAGAATAAAATAAGTAAAAGAGGCTGGGAGATGGCTCAGCAGTTAAGAGAACGTGTAGTTCTTGAAGAGGACCCAGGTTTGGTTCTTAGCACCTACATGGCCAGTAAGTCCAGTTCCAGGAATGTGATGCCCTCTTCTGGACTTTGTGGGTATCGCATGCGTGTGGCACACTTACACAGATGAATGCAAACACTCATATACATAAAATTAAAAAAATTTAAAATCACGTAAGAAACTGCTGCCAAATAGGGCTACTGTTTCTTTTCACTATTTGATTCGACATGCTGCTACAAAAATGGGACCATTTTTACAGACCTTCAAGACCTGAAAAACAGCTGCTACATTGGAGACAGAGCAAAATGTTCATTCTCCAAAGACAGCAGAAGCAGGGGATTCTGCTCACCAGATCAACCTTGGCATACTCCTCCACAATTTTCATGTGCTCTTCTGGGTTGTAGCCATTCCACCGATCTCTCTTCCCATCATAGTCGAACATCAGCTGAGGCTGGATGTGTTCATCTGGAGCTATATTTGTGCCTGTGAATTTGGCTCCAACTCGCCTTGGCCTCTGAAAAACAAGATTTAACTTTTTCTTAAGTGCTTCTAGCACACAGAAAAATTTCATGCAACTTTCCTAAAGCAGGCATAAACACACTGTGGGATTCTTACAGTCTGCTCAATTATCAGACAACTTCCAGCAGAAAACTTTGATGACGCTGGACTAATTTCACTCAAATTAATTCTTATTTTTTAAAAAATATTTTATTATTTTAATTTTATGTGTATGAGTGTATTGCCTGCATGTTATGTAAGTGCACTCAGGTCATGCAATGCCCGCAGAGCTCAAAAGGCATCAGATTCCTCTTGAAGTGGAGTTACAGTCGGCTGTTAACCACCATAAGCCGCCATGTGGGTGCTGGGAATCGACCCTGGGTCCTCTGCAAGAGCAGTCAGTGCTCTTAACCTCTGAGCCATCTCTCCAGCCCCTAATTTTTATTTTTTGAAAGGAATTTTAGAAAAACAGAAGTTCTCTGACCAGGGAAAGAAGGAAGAATTGCTAACGGTTTTCCAAAATCCTCAAAGGTAGCTTACCTCAAAGCAGTCTTTCTTTTTATGTGTCATGGCTCCACAATTTTCACAGGCTCCTTTGCGGTACTTAGTAGTTATGGAATTCTATTAAAGGATATAGAGAAAAACAAAGCAAATGGACTATTTGAGTAATTTAGAAATTAACTTTGACTCTCACAACTATCTTGTCTATTGAACTGGTTTGCTAAGAAGAAAACCAGATCATCTTCACAGACTAAGGAATGACAAAGCTTAAGGATTTCAGTGATTTAAAATTTGTGTTAGAAAAATACAGTAGCCAAAGTTGTATACATGGTGAATTTCAATACCAAAGAGTTATGTAATGTATTACTACTTTCTATTGCATTAAAAGTTCTTCTAAGTTATTCACCGTCTCCAAACACAAAAGGACAAGCACACATTGTCCACATACCTCCTTTACGCCCCTCTTGTACCATTCCCCAGATGAACTGAACTGCTTTTGCTTCTCTGGCTGTGGTCTTTGATGCTTTAAAGTGGGTCTTTTTGATGGATCAATATACCATGGCACTGAAGAAATATACTGAGGAATATGAGGGTTGATATCTCTGTAATGAAATTTAAGCAAAATTTTAACGAGCCAAGTTTGAAAATAGCATTTAAAGTACGAACGCAGCCTGCACAGACGCTAAGACACGGCAGTGGGGGGACAGCGAACATGGCGGTCATCCCTATAACCTCATGAAGAATCAACAAAAAAGAAGTGATTCATACGACAGTGAAAGCCTTTCTAATCAAGATACTAAAAATAAGGATACAACTGAAAGGAGATGAGAGGAAGAGCCAGGAAGCTATTCGAGAGCTAAATCTATCAGAGCAAGAATTGAAAAGAGAGTCTAGAGCCAAGTGATTAAAAGAACATGTAAGCATTATTACTTAGAGATGGGAAGGCAATGACCACAAATCTCCAAAATATAAAGTCTTAAAAGCAGCCAGGTGTGGTGGTGCACACCTTTGATCCCAGCACTTGGGAGGCAGAGGCAGGTGGATCTCTGTGAGTTCAAGGCCAGCCTGGTCTACATAGTGAGTTTCAGGACAGCTGGGGCTACAGGGAGACCCTGTCTCAAAAAGACCAAAAAAAAAAAAAAAAAAAGACTTAAAAGCAGCGACTCTGGACTAGGGTCATGAAGGTGAAGAAGGACAGTTGCTGTTCATTACAAGCTCTGTAGTATCACTTGGTTATTAAGCCTTATGCATGTGAGTTTGATAAAACAAATAGTAAGAATAAAAATTCTGGTGGGTTGGAGAGAGGGTTTAGCAGTTAGGAGTGCTTCCTGCACTTGCAGACAACCAGAGTGTGGTATCCAGTGGGCAGCTCACAACTGCCTATAATTCCAGCTCCACGGGATCTGATGCCCTCTTCTGGCATCTGGGGGCACCCATATATACTTCTGGCCTCTGGGGGTGTGCGCACACACACACACACACACACACACACACACGCATGCGCATACGCACATATACCATGAATAAAATTTGATTAAAAAAAAAAAGAGTAAAGGTTCTGTGAATGGTAAAGGATAGTATCCTATGGAGGCAAAGGATGAGAGCTGATTCAGTAGGTCTGAACTTGAACTCTGAGCAGATGGGGGAAAAAATTACTCACTTTCCTTCTTCATCAACTTCTGCAGGAGCATTCCCCAGTTTTCGCTGTTCTTCTAGCTCCTTCTTCTTCCTCCAGTCTTCTCTGGTCATCTTCTTCGGTTCCTCCAAACTCATCTCTTTGGACCCCGACAGGGGTGTGGCATTAGCCGTGTCCACAGTGGCTGCAGACATGATGAACTGGCTTCCTTTAAGAAAAGGAAGACATTTATTCACAGTAAAATAGGCCTCTATGAATTCATCCACTGAGATTTCCAAACTATATCCTAACAACACACTGTGGGTTTAGCAATATTTCCTTTTTTAGGGGATGGATGGTGGGTATTGGGATCAACCCTGGGGCCTGCACAATACTAAATGCCTAGTTTCATATTCTTCCAGTGTCTGTAAAGGAGTGTTTCCTTTCTTTAAAAAATCTATTTTTATTTTATGTGTATGAGTGTATTGCCTACATGTATGTACGTGTACCCATGTTGTGCACCCTTGGAGGACAGAGAGGGGGTTGGATCCCCTGGCACTGAGATGGCTGCTAGCCACTATATGGGTGCTGGGATTTGAATCCGGGTCCTCTGCAAGAACAGCCAGTGCTTTTAACTGCTGAGCCATCTCTCCAGCCTAAAGTTTTCTTTCTTTCTTTTTTTTTTAAAATATATTTTATTTACTATTTTAAGTTTATCTGTATGCATGTATTGCCTGCATGTATGTGAGTGCACCCATGTCGTGCAATGCCACAGAGGTCAGAAGAGGGCTTCGGATTCCCCTGGAACTGGAGTTAAGGACGGTTCGTAGCTTCCATGTGGGTGCTGGGAATCGAACCCGGGTCCTCTATAAGAGCAGTCAGTGCTCTTAACCGCTGAGCCATCTCTCCAGCCCCGAAGTTTTCTTTTTAAAAAAACTTTTAAAAAATCACACTTTGTTTTGTGAGCATGTGGACACTGCGAACATGTGGATGTCAGAGGACAACTTGCAGGAGTCATGAGTCCATATGGGTCACAGGGATCGAACTCAAGTTATCAGGGCTGGCAGCAGATGCCTGGACCTGCTGAGCCATCTTGCAGTCCTAACAGGGACTTCATTCTCTTCCTCAAAAGTCTCTACAAGCTCAGCACTGCTTCCTGCATAACTCTAATTTACAAATGGAGGAAGCCATGTATATAAGACTTCAAGGACTCTTGCACATATAATCCTAAATTCCCTTTTCTATATGTCTCAAACTTTTCTACAACAGTAAAAAACACAAGGCCCTGTCTTTATTCCCCTTCAAGACTCAGTGTGTTACGAGTTACCAATACTCAGATATTGGAAAAGAAGCTCAGTTGGTAAAGTGCTTGTCTAGCATGCGCTGGGTTTGATCCCAGTGCTGTATAAGCTGGATGTGGTGGTGTACTCCTGTAATCCAGTACTACGAAGGTAAATGAAGAAGTATCAAAAGTTCAAGGTCACCACTGCCTATATAGGGAGTTCAAGGCCAGCCTGGGCTACATGAAATCGTTAGGAGTGGGGGAGGGGATGCAGAGAGAGAAGAGCAAGAAAGGTCTGTATTCAGGGTTGGCTGGGGATGTAGCTCAGGGGTAAAGTGCATACCTAGCAACACACACACACACACACACACACACACACCATCAATATTCATGATGTTTCTATTTCTACACCTTCTACATCTCTTACTCCCAGTCACTCTGACTTAGCTTCGATCCTCAACCATATCAATGAAAGTCAGTCCTACAATAACTAAGTTATCAATAATTAATGTGCTAAACTCACTGGACATTTTCCAGTTCTGTTCTTCTGATTTTCATAGATTCTTACTCCCCGGCTTCCACTATACACATTACTGGTTTTCTGTGTCCTCCTTCCTTGGTCTTCTTGACTACTTTGCAGGTTCATCTATTCAAGACCATTTGCTTAGAGATGAATTCCCCAAGGCTCAGCTAGAGCTTCATTTGCTACCCTATCCTACACCAGCTTCCAAGGATTTGGTAGCTACAATGCACCACTACCGGTGCTCCACACTGTATCTGTGCTCCAGACTTGCCATGTGCTCATTTGCTACCCTATCCTACACCAGCTTCCAAGGATTTGGTAGCTACAGTGCACCACTACCGGTGCTCCACACTGTATCTGTGCTCCAGACTTGCCATGTGGGCTTCAGATCTATATATCCAATTGTATAATTGACCTCTCCACCCCAGAGGTCCCTGCACACAACATGTCTGAAACTCCTGTCTTTCCCTCTGAAGTCTAGTCTCCTTTCATTGACAACACATTTCTCGGCTCGTGTTTCAGCTTCCTCTCCATATCTATGTCACCACTAACAATTATTTTTACTTTTGGAATAACATTGAAATTGATCTACTTTCCATTCTGAATACTACACTATCACTTTAGCTCATGTTGTGACCTTTTGTGACTTACTGGTTTCTGCTGATTCTGCCCAATTAATTTTTCATGTTTCAGACAGTTTAATTTTTCAAAATACAAATTTGATCACATTATGTTCCATTGTCCAAGCTCACCCCCCACAAAGCAGCATCATCCCAGAGAAAAATAATGCTAGCAACATAATAGTTTTGTGTTTTCGAATAACAGTATTAAAGAAATAAAAAGAGTCAATGGTGGTATATGCCTATAAACCCAGCACTTGGGAGGGAGGCTGAGGCAAGAGGATCATGACTATAAGGCCAGCATGGGCTACATAGTGAGTCAGTCTCAGTTTCTGTCTCTGTCTCTGTCTCTCTCTCTCTGGGGTTTTACAGAAACAACTTATTTAACAATACATTCAACACATCGTAATTTCAAATTCGAACTGAAAAAATCAACTTAGTTTTAAAAGCTGGTATGGATTTCACACCAATGTGGACTAGCCATGCTTCTAGTCTCAATAGCCACAAGTAGCCAGCACCTATCATACTGGACAGTGTAGTCAATGGCTCTAACCCTTCTGACTCTATAAGTCAACATCTTTTTAACACAGATAATATTGTCTTGTCAGGGTCTGGAACCTGCTTTCCAGTCTTACGACAAGCATCCCTCCATTCAGATTCATTCACTTGTATCATATATCTCTAACACACCATGCTCCCAGCAGGCACTGGATGTTTACATAGCTCTTTTTAAACTGCAACAGCTTAGCTAGAAGTCTAAGACACTACTCAAAGATGTTCTCTTTAATATTTACTCACTGAAAATATCCATAGGTTTTTGTTTGTCTGGGGTCCTATAACCTAGGCTGACCTTGACCTCACTATGTAGCAGAGGAGAACTCTGAAATCCTGATCCTCCTGCCTCTACTTCCCAAGTGCTGGATTTACAGGCATGTGCCACGTCCATGACCAGTTCTTTACAGAAGTTTGTGTACAGGGCTAGAAAGATGGCTCATAGGTTAAGAGTCCATACTACTCTTACAGAGGATCCGAATTCAATTTCAGCACCCACATCAAGTGGCTCACCCCAGTCCTAGGGGGCCTATACTCACAAAAGCCCATATCCATCTATCCATCCCATACATGTAACTAAAATAAAATCAATCTTAAAAAATAAAAATACAAGTTTGTGTAATATGCAATTGATGGCAGCCTAAGTGCTCTGCGAGGTGAAGGGTGACATTTGTAGATTTAATTATCTCATTTGAACAACTACCATTTCTTTAGTTTCCCATGCATCTTCCTCTTACCTAATCTTTCCAATAACCTTATTTTACAGTGAGAAAGCAAATTTGGGGAGGTTAACAACCTTCAGCCAAAAAGTAAGTAAGAGACCACTATCTCCAATCCAGGCCTGACTTTAACGTTGGTCCTTTAAATCATATTACACTTCACAGGGTATGGGGGTCTGGGACTGCCACATTCAAAATCAAGATTTAATAAAGTATTGCAGTCACCAAGTCGCAGTCATTGCATCACACCTCGCTGCGGAGGGGCCAACCTTCTCTGAGGTAAAAACAATGACAGCTTCAACTCAGAGTGCTACACGGATGCTCTAATGTAGGGCCATCACTGACCAGAACACCGAGGCTCAAAGGGGCAGCTGTCAGCTGGGGGAGGGGCGGCTCAGGGTGTCCGGACCTCGGCGACCCGGGGGCAGCATCCCGGTCAGGCTGCCCCGGGGCTGGCGCCTGCGTCCCGGAAAGCGGCCTGCTCCCGGCCTGTGGTCCTCACCCCGGACGCCCTACAATGGCCGTCCCGTTCCCCGGCATCGCCAGCTCCTCTCCATCCCGCCCCGCCGTCTGCAGAGTCTGGGAAGGTTTAACTCACCCAGTTCCGCCACAGACTACTTCAGAACCACCCAGCAGCGACCGAGGCAAGCCAGTAATGTTTACTTCCGGGCCGTTCTACCTTCTTCCGGCAGCCACGGCGATACTTCCGGACTAACGAAACATGCGCACTAGTAAGTATGTCGCCTGCTGGAAACTGGTTCCCGTGCAAGATTTGAGACGTAAAACCTTCCAAAATGTAGTACTCAAGGCTGGCAGCAGGGTAGGCCTCAGAAAACACCATGAAGTGCCTGGGAGGCGGAGGCAGGCAGATTAGTGCAAGGCTTGCCTTGACTACATAACAAGTTTGGGGCCAGCCTGGGCTACAGGAGACCCAGCCTCAAACAAACCAAACCATCTAATGAACCTCCTCCCCTCAAAAAAAAAGAAAGAAAAAGAAAACAAAACCAAAAACCAACCTACTATGAAAAGAATGGAGAAGCTTGAGATATTTTAAATAAAAGGGGGCAGTTATTAGGTTATGTGATGCTCTGGGAATGGAATGATGGTTTTCTTTAAGTTGATATACTGACTGAGATAGGACAATAATTTAAACATAATTTAGAGTTGTAAAAAGTGGCTCTGAAGCTCAGTGTGGTGGCCCGCACCTGTAATTCTAGCACTAGGGGAACTGAGGCAGGAGGATTGCTGCTAGTTCAAGTCCACTGGGGCTACATAGTGAGAACTGGTATCATTGAATAGAAGCGGAATAATCAGCTATGAGTACATGATACATTTTGGTAATTTTGACACCTCCCCCTGAAGTCAACTTGGAGTCTATCATTAGAAAAAAAAATACCATGAAACAATTTCCATTTTGGAAAACAATAGTGTTAACATCCTTGAAACTGTACATATGAAGTACAATACTGGAAAATAATTTTGGTGGTAGAATTTCAATTTGCTTTTTATTCTTGTTATTTACACTTAATGTGAATTCCTATTCAAATAAACATTAAATAGCTAACATTTCCACTTCAATCAAAGAGCTCAAAGTAATAGAATTATTTTGTTTTGTTTTTTTTTGCCGGGGTCTTTTTGGTTGACTGAGGTTTGGTCTCCCTGTAACCTCAGCTGAGGTGTACCTCACTGTGTAGACCAGGCTGGCCTCAAACTCATAGAGATCCACCTGCCTCTACCTCCTGAGTGCTGGAATTAAAGGTATGTGCCACCGCACACAGCAGATTTTAAAAAAAAAAAGAATTTGTAGTGTCTGAGGTTTAGGAATGTAAATAGTAATTTTGGTTTTATAAGGCAACATATGAAGGAAGAGCATCAGAGACTAACCTGATGGTAAGTCTGAGTATGACTCACTTAGACATTTTTCCTCACTTAAAAAAAAATCCTGAAATTTGCTCATGAGCTTAGAGACCCAATTAGCCAGGTAAAAGCCAGAAGGTGATTTCTCAGAAGAATTATAGAATGTTCTGGGGAAGAAGGAGGAATCTTTTCCAAGGCTTGGGTTCGTTCTGGAGGATTCTGGAAGGTTGAAGAAGGCAGGGGTCAGCTCTGATTGGGTGGCTGTTTGCAAGATTGGATTGAGGGAAAGGGAATTAGCGATGGATTCTGTGATACTGTGTGTGAATGTAATTTAGCAATTGGGTATATTGTGCGCGGGTAGTAGATGGGAATCACAAAGCTGGTTTAGGGGCATTGTTAGTAAGAAAACCATGGCTGTTCAAAGACAGAGTGGTTATAGTTTACACCTGTGGCAAGACCTGGGCAAAAACAATACTTCTAGCTGATGAAAAGGGAGCAAACCTCCCATGGGGATGGTTAATGCCCAATTGGAAGCTGTAGGCATTATATAGATTTGCTTTCAAAAGCAATGCTTTTGTGCATTGATGATATAAATGAAGATGGAATAATCAGAAGCGGATCCAGGGAGAAACTTAACAGGTTGAGGGGATGAAAGGAAGGGAACAGAGAGGGACAGTAAAGGTATATGGGGGGTTTGTTTTTGTCTTCTTCACCTCCCGGAGTTAGAATCTTTTCTTTTTGATGATTAGCTTAATTCCCAGCATTTAATAGTTATCCAGTAAATATTTGTTGAATGAATAATCAATCACTTTTGGTCATGAAATGTCAGGGAAGAGATGAAGAGGCACATGGTGACAGCCACACCTATGCTAGGTATGGTGTTCAACTCCTGAAGAATAATAATACATGGTCAAATTGTCTTTCCCAATTTCTCTACAACTTAACCTGTGGGATGGCTGAAAAGAGAGGAGGACACAGGTTAGCCTTGATGTTTTGAATTTATTTATTGGTCTTGTTCAATATAGCCACACTTACTATGGAAATGAGAAAAAGATTGGGGGTGAGGTTTTTAAAAAAGAACTTTTCCAAGCAAAATTCCTCCTCATATATTAGAAGCTTGAATTCCTTTAAAAAAAATATTTATCAGTCCTCTGCGTTGAGGGGATGAAAGGAAGGGAACAGAGAGGGACAGTAAAGGTATATGGGGGGTTTGTTTTTGTCTTCTTCACCTCCCGGAGTTAGAATCTTTTCTTTTTGATGATTAGCTTAATTCCCAGCATTTAATAGTTATCCAGTAAATATTTGTTGAATGAATAATCAATCACTTTTGGTCATGAAATGTCAGGGAAGAGATGAAGAGGCACATGGTGACAGCCACACCTATGCTAGGTATGGTGTTCAACTCCTGAAGAATAATAATACATGGTCAAATTGTCTTTCCCAATTTCTCTACAACTTAACCTGTGGGATGGCTGAAAAGAGAGGAGGACACAGGTTAGCCTTGATGTTTTGAATTTATTTATTGGTCTTGTTCAATATAGCCACACTTACTATGGAAATGAGAAAAAGATTGGGGGTGAGGTTTTTAAAAAAGAACTTTTCCAAGCAAAATTCCTCCTCATATATTAGAAGCTTGAATTCCTTTTAAAAAAAATATTTATCAGTCCTCTGCTCGTCCCTCTTCCTCCTCCAGGCCCTTCCAGGAAGCATTGATAGATGTTTTGTTGTGATGTTGGAGGTGTAATAGAGACAGATTCCAATCTGATGTGTTGAGGACAGCTCTGTGGTTAGGGAACACTTCAATTCTTAATCATAAACAGAATGACTGGAATACACCAAACAGCTGTTTAATCTACTCAGGCCATATGTTTTCTCTTAATTCTCGACTTCCTTTGCTGGTGTTCTCTAAACCCAATGCAGGTTGTTCTCCTGACCTCCCTTTGATGTATCTTTTTTTCATTTTTCAAATAGAAATCAGACAATTATGTATTCATTTTTCCTTATTTGTTTTTCTAACAGAGAGAGAAGCCTTTCTTCAAATACTTTTGATCTGATCCTTTACTCTTTGGATGAATAGTCAATTAGTTGACATTAGGAAAACCATTTAGTCACTTTCTTACCTTGAGTTTTTGAACTTTTTATTCCTCCAGCCCCTCTTTGAATGTGATTATGCTAGGCAAACCCTCTACCACTGAGATACATCTCCAGCCCTCAAATAATAAGCCGTTAAGAACATGGCTTAAAAATAATAATAAAAACAAAAAAAGAACATCATTGCCACAAAGGCGTCTCAAAAAATAATCCTCTATTTTGATGTATTGATCACAATTCATTTCTTGGAGTTACAGGTCATATTCAGTTCATTTTCTCTTGCATATCCTAGGTTGACCTTGAACTTCTTATGTGGCACAGAATGACCTTGAACTTCAAGAAATTTTATTAAAAATTGTCTTTATTTTATGTTTTAGTGTTATGCCTGCATATGTATGTACACGTACACACACACACACACACACACCCGTATGCACCCATGTCATGCAATGCCCATAGAGAACAGAAGAGGGCTTCAGATCCCTTGGAAGTGGAACTACAGATGGTTGTTAGCCACCATGTGGGTGCTGGGATTCAAACTCAAGTCTTCTGCAAGAGCAGCCAGTGCCTCCCCCTCAAAAGGTATGAGTCACTACACCTGATCTATGGATGCTGGGCTTCCAGCATGCTAGGCAAGCATTCTATGAACTGAGCTATACCCCAACCCTATGCAGTTCTTTTTAAAAAGTTATTTATTTATGTTTACTTTTTTATGTGTTTTGCCTGAATGTATGTAAGTGCACTATTTAAGTGTAATGCTTGAGGAGGCCAGAAGACTGTGTTGGAGCTATGGACAGTTGTGAGCTGCTATGTGGGTGCTGGGAACTGAACCCCAGTCCTCTGCAAGAGCAGCCCATGCTCTTAAGCACTAAGTCCATCTCTCTAGGCCCCATACATTTCTTAATTGTAAATGTAAAAAATAGCCCTACATTTTATACTAGTATGTTATTCTATACACCTGAAACATTTCAAAATAAATGTTACATTCCTTAAATTTTATCAGCACCCAAATTTCTGCTATGAAGAGAGCCTGAGGTTAAATAGAATTTGATGGTTGTGAGAAAATAAAGGAATTCCCACGTGTCTAGAGTGAGGGAAAGATGAGCTTGGAGGGAGATGTGGGGAATATGCAGGAATTTGACTGGCAATATTATGTTTCGCTATTTTATTCCACGTGTCATGGAAAGCCTTGAGAGTCTACCCTTTACCACTCATGCAGCTGTGTCTCAGTAGGACTGATGACTTTGCAGAATCTCACCACCATTTTAAGAATGTCCTAATGTCTGTCAGGAGAGAAATTGGTGAAATCCTACCACCAATATCTCACTATCATGGAACTTCAGAATGTTCTCAGAAATGCACAAAACATAGGAATAGGGTCATTATTGTAGGGTGTGCTCAGACTAAGGAACTGTGTATGCTAATTAAAGTTAATCAAACACACAGGAGAAAGGCTGGAACGAAACACTCCAATATTATTAACAGTATTTCAATGGAGGGGTTAAGCCAGGTGTGGTGGAGCATGCCTTTAATCTCAGCACTCAGGAGGTAGAAGCAAGCAGATGTCAATGAGTTCAAGGTGAGCCTAGTCTATGGAAAGGGCCAACCAGCCAGGGCCACACAGTTGAGATTGTGTCAAAAAAAAAAAAAAAAAAAAAGGACTGAGATTTCAGAGGATCTCTATTCTTCAACCTTACCAAATTTCCAGTGTTTGAAAATAAGCAGAAATAACTATTTCTATTTATTTTCAATCCTTTCTACAGTGCCATTTAAATAAAAAGTTCTTAAATCTCAGCACTCAGGAAGCTGCAGAAGGATCTTGAGGTTAGCCTGGGCTATCTAGTGAGTTCCAAGCCAGCCCCAACTGCATAGTTACAGCCTGTCTTAAACAACCAACCAACCAACCAACCAACCAACCAACCAACCAACCAACCAATCAGCCTGGGGTGGTGGCAGAGCCAGTAATCCCAGTATTTGGGAGGAAGAACAAGTAGGATCTGGAGTTCAAAGTCATCATCCACTACTCTGCGAGTTTGAGGCCAGCCTGGGCCACATGAAACCCTGGCAAAAACAAAGTAACAAAAAACCAACAAAAAACCCCTTAAAATACTGGATTTTTTTTAGGGTTACTAGGTCAGTGCCTCGATCCCCGCAGCTCCATATTGTGGAGAGCAAAAAGCCTCTAAGGTTTTTTTGGACATTGTATAGTCTTTGTTTTTAATTCCCAGGAAGCAAACCAGAAGCTTCCAGGGAAAGACATGGGGAAGGCCCGCGGCTCATCACCTTGGTTTTTCATTGGTTCTCAGGTCCGCCCCGGGCCCGCCCCCTCGCGGGCGGGCCAATTGCATCTCGAGCTGTGATTTTAAACTGCGCCGAGCGGGGTCGTTGGTGGCGGAGTCTTGGGTGAGTCTGGCTGCGAGTGCGTTGTGGGGAGCCGGGGGTTGTGAGTGGGTGAGAGGACCGGAGGGGCGGGCGGGGAAGGAGTGTGCCGGACCGGACCGGACCAAACTAGACCAGGGCGGGGAGGCGGCGGGCGCGGGTTGGAGTAGGTCGGGGGGATGACTCGGGAGGGCTTTCCCACGGTGCCCACGGGCGCGGTTGACTCGCGGCCTGGACCCTCAGCAGCTGTGCTGTTTGTTGAGACCGCCTCATGCACCTCAGGCTGGCCTCGGACTTCTGACCCTCCTGCTCTCACCTCGCTAGTGCTGGGATTACAGGCGCGGTGGCCGGACTTGGGGCTCTGTGGACCGGTGCCAGCCCAAACCGTCCTTTCTGTATTGCTCAGCGGCCCTGTCTCTGGCTCGGAGACCTAGATCTGGGTTAAGCGTCCGTTGACTTCTGCTTACCTTGAAGTCCCTGTTGATGCTTAGCTTTTCTCTCCTTCCCCAAACCTCAGCATCTAATAAGTGCCTCTCACCCCTAGAGGAATCCAGGATGGCTACCTTGATCTTTGTTGATAAGGATAACAGAGAACCAGGCAGCCGTGTGGTTCCTAAGGATGGGCTGAAGCTGGGCTCCAGTGGTAAGTATCCTTGGCTGCCTTCAGATGCACGTGAATAAATTGTGGTTGTTTAATGCATTTTGTGGTTAATTGGAGTCAGGTTTGCTATTTCTTATTTTTTTTGAGATAGGTTCTCAGGTGGTTCAGGCTGGCCTTAAACTCACTCTGTAACTTAAGGTGATGATGAAATTCTGACCCTCCTGACTCCACCTCCTGAGGGCTGGGACTGTAGGCATGGACCACCATGCCTGGTTTATACGGTGTGAGGGTTGGAACTCAGGACTTCGAATGCTAGGCAAGCATTCTTCAACTAAGTTACATCCCCAGCTCCATGCTTAATACCTTAATGAGGTTACTTAAGAATACTAAACCACAGCCAGAAATGAGCAGGTTTGGGGTGAGAATTAGGTCACGTTGATATGCACAGCATCCACTTTAGCCCCAGCTGACTTGGCTGGAACTCACTATGTAGACCACCAGGCTGGCCTCCACTCGCTCTCACAGACTTCTGCCTGCCAAGTGCTGGGATGAAAGGCATGCACCACCGCGCCCAGCCTGAGGTGTCTAATACTTTTTAATATTACCTTTATTTACTTTGCTTGAGGACAACTTGTGTGAGTTGACACATTGTTGATTTGTGTGGTTGTGGGCTCCAGGTATTGAACTTGGGTCAGAAGGTTTTTGTGACATCTGCCTTCTTGCCAGCCCCTAATATTCTTATTCTTTTTTCAGCAGTCAAAGCCTTAGATGGGAAATCGCAGGTTTCAACACCACGAGTTGGCAAAGTATTCAATGCTCCACCTGCCCTACCTAAAACTGGCAGAAAGGCTTTGGGAACTGTCAACAGAGCTACAGAAAAGCCACTGAAGACCAATAGACCTCTGAAGCAAAAACAGCCAACTTTCACTGTGAAAAAGGTAAGCATGGGCTATGAAGACGATGTTTAAACACTTTAGCATCTTAAAATTTTTATTTGTATAAGTGTTTGCCTGCATGTAAGTGGACCAGTGTCATGTAATCCTGCAGAGGCCAGAAGAGGTGTCGGATCCCCTGGAACTGGAGTTAACGGATGTTTTTTAGGCACCTTGTGGGTGCTGGGAACTGAACCCAGGTCCTCTGGAAGTGTAGCTGTGCTCTTAACTGCTGAGCCGTCTCTCTAGCCCTTTCTTTGTCTTTTTTTTTTTTTTTTTTTTTTTTTTAATTGAGACAGTTTCACTCTGTATGTATAGCCCTAGATGGTCTGGAATTCCGTATGAAGATGAAGCTGGCCTTGAACTCAGAAATCTGCCTATCTCTGCCTCCTGAGTGTTGGGATTAAAGGCATGCCCCAATATATCCCACTTCACTTTAGACACATAAATTAACTTTCTACCTGGTTTTCTTCCTCAGAGTAGGAGGTAAATAGAAATCAGCAGATGGACAGAGGAGAGTTGTGCTATGCTACTGCAGGCTTCTCAACCCCTTGATTGGAAATTTAATTTTGGCTCAGCTGTCTTTAAAAGTACCTTAGCTGGGCATGATGGCGTGATGGTACACACCTGTAATCCCAGCACTTGGGAGACTAAAGGTGGAGGATCACTGGTTTGAGGCTAGCCTGGACTGTATAACAAAATTCTTATTCCCTCCCTGCCCTGGCCCTCAAATTCTTGTGTCCATCTCTAATGGCAAAAATGATGTGAATATTACCCAGAACAGAAAAGTGGGAAAGCTGTGGTAGAAATTTCCTTTAGGCTTATACACCATGAGGTAAGATCAAGAGTGCTACAGCTTCCATTCTGGCCTACCGTTGTTAGCCACCATTTGAGTGCTGGGAGCTGAACCGCTAGAGGAGCAGCCAGTGCTGTTAACAGCTGAGCCATCTCTCCAGCCCCTGAAGAACTTTTAAAAAGTTACTTATTTTCTGTGCGTATGAGTGTGAGTGTGCACATGCCATGGCTGGAGTGTGGAGGTCAGACAACACCTATGGTAGTTGGTTCTTTTAGATCTAATCATGAAAACTAAGAATCGTGACTTCTGAGACAGCATGAAATTGGCAGATTTTAGAATGTGGTGAAGCAATCATTTGAAGAGGCCCTGTAATCTAATGTGTTATTCAGTTGGCAAGACTTCCATTCTCCCTGATCTATATTTTCTTGGGTTTTTCTAGATCACCGAGAAGACAGTTAAAGCAAAAAGCTCTGTTCCTGCTTCTGATGATGCCTATCCAGAAATAGAGAAGTTCTTTCCCTTCAATCCTCTAGGTAATACCATTTTGGTATGGTGAGTGCCTTTGAAGCCTTTAGTTTCTCTTGGAATCTAACTTGGCTATAACTTGAAGTGACTGTAATATGTGACGCCACACTACAGTTGAGACTGTCTGAATCTGGGTTGCTTTGAATAAATAGACTTGTTCAGGTGGAATCATTTTCCAGGCATGGCTTTAGGTCAGGAGGGGAAATGGGAGCAAAGGTGTTGATGACGTGGTTTCCAGCCTCAAAAGTTTAGCATCTGTGTGGGGAAATGTGTGAAAAGGTCTCAGTGTGGCCAGGGTTTCAACAAGTCTTTAGAAAGTGGGCAATGCCTGAGAGGGCTTTGGTAGGGCTAATCTATGCAGTCAGTGAAAATGCGTTTTTAAAATCTGCCAACTGTCTTGAAATGTCTATAGAACCAGACTTTTTTTTTTCTTTGTGACTAGGGACCTAATCCAGGCCCTTGGGTATTCTAGGCAAGTGATCTGTCACTCAGGTATAGTCCCAGCCCAAGAACCATTTTTTAATTTAATTTTGTGTGTACATGCTTGGATGGAGACCAGAGATTGGTGTCATGTGTCTTTCCTCTGTTGCTCTCCATCCTATTTTCTGAAACAAGGGTCTCTCACTAGACTGGCTAGACTGACTGGCTAGTGAGCACCAGGGGTCTGTCTGTGCCAGTCCCCACCCTACCCCCAGCATGAGGGTTACAGACTCACACCACAGTGACTGGCTTTCCCATGTGTGCTAGGGATCCAAACTCAAGTCCTCAGCACGCCACTTGACCTGCTGAGCCATCTCCCTAACCTAAGAACCAATTTACTCCTCCAGGAGAGGCTTCTGTGAGCCAGACACTCTTAGGTGTGGGATGCAGTGTTTAGCAACACAAGCTCTGCCTTGAGAGAACCTGCTGTTTTGGAGAGTCGCACTGAACCAAGTATCTGCCTGTGAGTGTGAGCAAGAAGAGCACTATAGAGCAAAGTGTTCAGAGAACCTGAGTATAAAAAGGGTTGAAGTGGTTCTGGGATGTGAAAGTGAGGCATGGGGCAGGCCAGGGGGCCTTGAGGATCTGAGCCAGACTCTGTCCTGTTAACTGAAGGGCTTTTTTAAAAAATTTTTTTATTTCTGTGTGTAGTGTATTGCCTGCATGTTTGTGAGTGTACCCATGTTATGCAGTGTCTGAAGATGTCAGAAGAAGCCCTTGGATTCCTTGGGACTGGAGTTACAGGTGGTCGTTAGCCACCATGTGGTTGCTGGGAATTAAACCCAGATCCTCTGCAAGAGCAGTCTGTGCTCTTAACTGCTGAGCCATCTCTTCAGCCCAGCTGGGCTGGAACTCACTATGTAGACCAGGCTGGCCTCAAACTCAGAGTTTGTGGAAGTGAAACCTTTTGTGCTGTACTGGGACAATTGATGCTGGTTAGTTGGAGCTGAAAAATCAGCTGTGATAGAGATCAGTATCACTGAGGTGAAATCTGAGAAGTATTTCCTGAGGGTCAGCACACAGATGCTATGGTCTAGAAGGGGCCAAGGCTACATCTCAAGCTGGTAGCTGAACTTTGTGCTGTGCAGGAGTCTCCCACGTGGTACTGGTTTTGGCAGCATGTAAGCTGTGGGATTGAAGGGGTCATGGAGAGAAGCTGAGGCTTGGCATCACGTGGCAGGGGCAGAGTCCCTGAAGAGGCCAGGAAAGGCCATTTGGGAAGGTGCAACTTTTGGTGTAGAGACCCTGGGATTGAAGGGCTCATGGAGAGAATCTGCGACTTGGCACTGTGAGAGGCCAGGAGAGGCCATTGGTGTGAAGGTGCAGCCTCAGTTGCAGGGTAGACACCAGGATATAGTAGAGATGCCAGGACAGTGGGATGAGCACCAAGGACAGTGACTGGTGTCAGGTAGAACCAGCGTGAGCCTATGAGATAAACTGTCTGTGGATGGCAGAGCCTCAGAGGTGGGGCTACCCAAGCCCTTTGCAGCCTAGAAGATCATGAGTGAATCCCAGACATCAGACAGTGAGCTAGCTATTTATACTGTTTGATTTTTTTTTTTATTATTTTTTATTTTATGTGTATGCGTGTATTGCCTGCATGTAGGTAAGTGCACCCATGTCGTGCAGTGCCTGTGGAGGTCAGAAGAGACTATTGGATCCCCTGGGACTGGAGTTACGGACAGTTAGCTGTCATGTGGGTGCTGGGATTCAAACCCGGGTCTTCTGCAAGAACAACCAGTGTTCTTAACTGCTGAGCCATCTCCAGCCCCTGATTTGGTTTTGCTTTAGCTTTGATCTGATTGTGCCCTGAGTAAGAAGCTTTTAATTTATTATTTTACAGGAGCCCACAATTAAGAGACTTTGGATTATTTTTTAAAGACTGAGCTTTTAAAGTATTGGCATTTTTAATGACTGTGGGACTTTTAAAGTTGTACAGTGTTTCATATTGTGATATTACGATTAACATGGGATCTTGAGGAAAAAAAATGGAAAGGCTATGGTTTAATAGTGATGTATTTGTATGTCAAGTTGACAAGGGATCAGTTGTGCTGCATAGTTTGTCAACTTGACACCTGGGATAAAGGACCCTCAATTGGGGAATTTCCTCTATTGGATTGACCTGTGGACATGTCTGTGAGGCATTTTCTTGATTGTTGAGTGATGTGGGAGGACTCGGTCCACTGTGGGCAGTGACGTCCCTGGGCAGGTGGTCCTGGGTTGTTTAAGAAAGCAGGCCTAGCACAGGCCAGGAGATCAAGTCAGTAAGCGCTTCTCCATTATCTCTGCTTCGGTTCCTGCCTCCAGGTTCCTGCCTTGACTTCCCTCAATGAGGAACTGTGATCAGGACGTGTTAACCAAATAAACCTTTTCTTCCCCAAGTTAGTTTTGGTCAGAGTATTTTATTACAGCAATAGAAATCTAACAAGGAGACAAGTTGAGCTGTTAAAATTAGACTTTTCACTGTGAATGACAAAAGTAGTAATGTAGTAGCTACTAACTGCCTGTGATTAAATTGACTGGTTTTGGTTACAAGTGACAGTGAAGAATATAGTGACTGTAGGTCACTGCTGCTGCCTTGGGCTGAAGCTCCAGCAGTTATGTCTACATTGCCTTCCCATCATCCCTACAAGACGTCCACACAACAGAAAGGGGATTAATGCTATTGAAATACTTTTGACCTCGTAGATGCCCAGAAAGGGTCAGACATCCAGGGTTCAGCTGTCTGCACTGAGTGGGAGTAGTGTTGCCCTGACATCATTCCTCCCTTTGAGACAGATTTTGAGAGTTTTGACCTGCCTGAGGAACACCAGATTGCACACCTCCCCTTGAGTGGAGTGCCTCTCATGATCCTGGAGGAGGAGAGAGGACTTGAGAAGCTGCTGCACCTGGACCCTCCTTCCCCTGTGAAGACCCCCTTTCTGCCATGGGAGTCTGGTAAGTGAGCCAGTGCCCTCTCTCTGGAAGGGCTGTGAGCAGCCTATTTGTGTAATATTTGCATTGCTGGGGGGCAGGGGTCACAGTTGTACAGGAGCCTAGGAACAGTGTCTGTCTTCTGAACCACAGTGGGAGTGTTTCAGAATAAAAGCTCCTCTCAATTGGTATTGCATTTTAGTCCCAAATGGCCTGGTGAAATGAAGTAGTTCTGGAATTTGGTCAGTCTTAGATTATAGCAGAAGATTAAATTTAATATAGTTTCTTTAGGCTGTAAGTTGAAGTCTGTTGTAAACCTGATGGAAATGAACTCCAGGTTAAAATGACGATACCTTCTTACTGCCAAAAGCTTAAGGTCAGAGGCCACTGTCAGTGATTTTTGCCTGCTGTGAGGAGAGGACTGGTAGGTACACTGCTGATTCAGTGAGACAAGAACAGCAGGTTTAGGTACTTGTCAGACCCATTTCTTGATGAAGTTCAATTCTGAGGCCACAGCTGCATTTCAAGTATGCATTTCTGGGGGATTCTTTGGATAAGGGGAAAACTGCAAATTTAGTGCATGTGTGGACAGCTGCTAATAGACAATCCCTCTTCTTCTAGGTCCGTTGCAGTCCACCTCCAGCATTCTCTCCACCCTGGATGTCGAACTGCCGCCTATTTATGATACAGATATTTAAACCTATTCCTTTAGTGTTTGTGCATATTGTATTAATAAAGCATTTTTGTGTGTACGTCGTCGACTTTTATTAATAGTATGATATTTCTTGGAAGTAAAGCAGCACGAAGGTTTGCATAAGTGGGCAGTAGACCAGAGTATAATCTGACACACAAGTTTGATTTCTAAGGCCTTAATCTGAAAACCCTAAAGTTTGCTTTATGGCTTATTTTAGAAGCTACTGTTTTCCTTAGAGTATACCCTTCAATGTGTTCTTTATTGTCTTTTAGTGGGCATGAACTAGTGACATATTAGATCTCTTAATTAGAAGAGCCACTTCCAGCTCATTAAGTATTTATTGCTAGGCATTGTTTATCGCTGGTTCTATTTAGTTCTAATGACTTTAAGACTCAGTATTGAGTAATCAGGATTTGAAAGGCTCTAAATCTTCTGCAAAATCAACCTCTTTGGGATCTTCAATTTATGTACTTTGAAGATCACTGCAGATAATTTACTTAGAATAGGAATCTGCTGTTTCTCCAGTCTTAGACATTTAGTATTTGTAACAACAGTAAGTGTTGTTGTTTAATGCCTACATTATTTTTCAGATGAGGATAGTGAGACGTAGAAGCACTGATTTTACAAAGGTACCGAGAGATAGAAAATGATAGAGCTGGTATCTTTGCAAATGAGCTACATGTTGCCCACTGGCACAGCATGCCAATCACTGAAATGACAACCTTTGCACAAGGGAAAGCTTATTCACAGGGTGCCAGTCCTGAAGAAAGGGGAGTCCCAAATCTGTCTTATTTGTATGAGTATTTTGCCTACATGTAAGTAAATGCATCCATGTTTTGCAATGCCTGTGGAGGCCAGAAGAGGACATCAGATCCTCTGAAACTGGAGTTATTTTGTTAGCTGCTATGTATGTTCTGGGAACCGAACCTATACTCCATAAGAGTAGCCAGTGCTCTTAACTGCTGAGCCATCCCTCCAGTCCCTCAGTCTACTTAATAGGGTGTTAAGGATTCTTACGAAAACAAAGAGTAGTCAAAAGCCTGGGAGGAAGGTGCTTGGGACAGGGGAAAGTGAAATCCTCTGGTCTTGGGTATGCATAGTCAGAATTTTGTGACTTCACAGAATGCATGCTCAGAATATGGCTATGTTGGTGTGATCTGAGAGTGGAATCTTCTGTCCTTTGTCACATGGTCATCCATTTGATACCTGTAAATGTAGGTGGTTTTCAGATAAAAATCAAGGTCCTGGCTATAATTCGAGCACCACACATACACATTTTATGTGTATGTATGTATAGGTGTACTTGCCTGTGTGTGGAGACCAGAGGTTGACATCTGGTTCTTTACCTTTTGAGACACGGCCCATCACTAACCCTGGAGCTCAGTTTGAGTTAGACTGGCTGGCTTCTCCAGCAGGGGTTACAGGGCTTGTTGCCTGGCCTGGCTTTTACACAAGTGTTAGGGATCTGAATTCAAGTTCTTACGCTTGGACAAGCAGGCACTTTTATCCACTATCTCCCCAGCTACTCAAAAGACCCCTAAACTCCTAAATCAAACTTAAGCAATCATTACCAGCGTGACCATATAGAGGTATATATACATAAATAGAATGGTTTGTACTGCCAAGTCCTGTGACCTCTAACATGGCACAAGTGAGGCTAGAGTTTCCCAGCTTTTCTTCCCCGCCACCCCGTTTTTTCTTTTGAAACGGTCTCCTTTTACCCCCAGCTGGCCTGGAACTCAATATGTAGACCAGTCTGTACTGGATCTCATCAGTTTTGCTTGCTTGTGCCTCCCGAGAGCTGGGATTTGCACCATCATCCCGGCTGTTTCATTTTGGCCACAAATCTGAGATCACAACCAAAATAGAGATCGCAGATGGTTGTCCATGGTTTTTTATTTCACTTTTTACTTTTTGGTATTTTTGAGACAGGGTCTCCCTGTAGCTCCAGCTGGCCTGGAAAGTAGACTGGAATGGCTATGTAGACCAGGCTAGCCTTGAACTCAGATCCACCTGCTTCTGTCTCCTGAGTGCTGGGATTAAAGGTGTGTGCTACCGTACCTGGCGGTTTTTTATTTTTATTTTTTGGGGGAGGGGGCTGGTCAGGAATACATGATAGTTTTAAAACAATCTTTTCCTACTATTTAAAAGTTGCAGTTTTGCTTATGTGAGGTGTTGGAGCTTCTCAGATGAGAAGCAGATTTACAATACTAGTGCCTGTTCCAGCCTTGCAGGGCTGCTGGTAGAGTCCTGTCTGCCATCTTTGCAGTGGAATGTGGGCTTTTTGTCCCACAGAGCCTAATTCGGATGGCCCTAAAGGGAAACCGGTATTCTCTCTGCTCTTGTCAGACCTAGCCTTCCTACCCCTCTAATACTTACTTGGGCCATAGAGTTGGCTGTATTTGGTACTACTCAGCTGTATAAGAAGTCTTTCCTATGAAACACCTGTAGTGGTTATAGTCATTAGAACTCAAGCCCTTTGCCTTTAGAAGAAACAGGTGTTAAGCGTGAAATACTAGGAATGCCTGTAGCCATTGATGTGACTTTAAAATTTTCCTCAAGTATGACTGAATCAGACTGCATTTCTAGAATTAGTAGAAAGGCAGACAGTTGAGTTTAGGGAGAAGATAGCGTTTAACATCCTTAGGTCTCAGGATCACTGATAAGTGTAAATCTGATTGGTTTTCATACGCTTTAATACAGAAATTTTGGAAAATTGTCTCATGTGGGTTGGGAACAAGGGAACTAGTCAGTCTGACCTGTTACTGTCTCCCAGTTGGCACTGAGCATGGAGGGAGCTGATCTTTTCATGCGTTGTTAATGAGATTGCAATGTGCTTACTGTGCATTGAAATTTGAACATTTCATTTTTAAACTTGTTTTCATGTGTGTGTGTAGGGGTGGCAGGCACATGCCATGGTGCACTTGTGGAGGTCAGAGGACAACTTGGGGGAACTGGTTCTCCTTTCATCATGTGGGTTCTGGGCACTGAACTCAGGACATCAGACTTGGTGGCAAGTGCCTTTACCCACTGAGCCATCTTGCCAGATTGAACTTGACAATTTTTATCTTGATATTTTTGCGGTTAAATTCTGGCACCTGTTGAAGACACTTTATTTATACCTTTATTTTTAAAACATCTGCCTTTCTCCATCTACCTGCCTCTCTGGACACTGTTCTCCTGCCTAGTGGAGGACCTAGGAGCTGGCAGGGATGCCCTGTCTTGCTACCACCGACTACAGACATGCTTCTAGCCTCAGAGGTGGCCGTTCTGCTCTCACAGGCCAGTCCCTCTCTGTGCTCTGTGGTGCCTCCTGAATCCATCCCATTTCTCCCTTCCTCTCTCTGGCTCTAGCTTCCTGTACTGCTCCATCAGTGAAAAGTCATCTCCACATCCTTCTCTAGCTGTGGACTTCCCTCTTTCACTGAAATGCTGGTTGTAAGAGCTCAGTTATAACCTTTTCTCACTCTACAAACTTCGGTGTGGTTTCTTTCAAATACTACGTGTGTGCTAGTGACGCCACATTTATACCTCCAGCCCGGGTCTCTTCCCTGAACACGAATTCTATCAGTAGTTGCTCGCAACCTCCAATCTATTGTCTCTAAAGTGGAGCTGCTGATGTGAGTCTGTGCTGTGCTGGACTTTCTACCTAAATAGGCATTCAGTCCTGCACAAATCTGCGGGCTGCCCTGGCCGCCTCTACATCTTTCCACCTATTCTGAAGCCACTGATAATTCTGCTTCCAGCAGGTATGCTGTTTATTCAGTTGTTTCCTACTGGTTCATGCCTGCTAATTCCCACCTCTGTGGGTTTCAAGTTGGCTTTAATAATGCTTAGTGTTTTGTTTTTTGATATTTTCCTCCCACTTTGCATGATTTTTTAAAACTTTGTGTGCTGAATATTTTTATATCTCTATAAATATTCTTAAACTTTGTTCCAGAGTATGGTTAAATTACCTAACGATTTGAGTCTCTTAAAGTTTGTTAGGCAAGATCAGTGTAGCATTTTGCCCAGGCTCGTTTCCCTCACTATGGAAGTATAAGGCTGTTTAGGACTAAACACGTTGCTCTGTGAATTATGAGGTTTTTCCATACTTGGTGGGAACTGACACTTCCTGGCCCTGTGTGAGCTCTGGTAGTGTGACCAGCTCTGGTAGTGTGACCTGGCCCTGTGTGACCTGGTCCTTTTGGTGGGTCTGTGGAGAGGCTCTGCAGGGCTATCTGTGCGGTTCTTCCTCCCCAATGCTACTCCTCGCAGACTTCCTACACAGTCCCCTGTGCTCTGCCTTGCCTCCTCTTGCTCCTCTCAAAGTAAGGTAGGACAGTCACCAGGCCCACCACTTATCCTCCCAGATCCTGTCCTTCATTGTGTGATGCCCACTCTCTTGGAAGTGATTGTTTTAATATATTTTGTCTTTTAAGTTGTTTCAGGCAGTAGGATAAACCTGGCCCCTGCTACTTAACCTTGATTAGAATAGAGAGCACCCTCTACTTACTATCAACTGAGTTAACATCCAAGAGTCACTGTTTCAAACTATGCATTTCAGTGGCTTTAATATGTGCAGTGCATACAACCATTTTGATTTCAAAATTTTTCCCAGTAAGTCCCCAAAGGAACCTGTGTCCGTTCAGCAGTCAGCCCTCGTATCATTTACTTTTTAATGATACCCACTCTGCCTTCGGATGAAAACTGAATTGTGGGCCAGGAAGATGGCTCAGCATATAAAGGCAACTGCTGCCAAGCTTGACAACCTAAATTTGATCTCTGAGACCCACATGGTAGGAGGAGAGAACCAACTCCTGCAAGTTGTCCTCTGACCTCCACGCCAGTGCCAGGGAATGTGCTTACCTGCTACCACGGGCCACATGAAATAATGTAATACTCCCCCTCCTCCCCCAACCCCAGTTTTCGCATGTGGCTTTCAAGGCCTTGTGGAGGCTCTTTAGGGAGGTGATGTAGCATTTCCTGCTTTGCCTAGCCCATACATCTATCCATTAGCTCCACTAAGATGCTTCTGGAAACCTATCCTGACAGCTCAAGATTAGACTGGATGTTCCCCATTTCTCAATTGACCTCACTAAAACTCTTCCTGATATAATTGTCCTTTTGTGTCTGTGGGCAGGTGCCAAGGATGCTCAAATTCCTTATGGAGAATGTGGTAGTCTACACTTAACCCACACAATCCTGCCCACTCTGGCCCTCAGGTGACTCGCAGTGCCGGATAAAATGTAAACACTTTGCAGATAGTTGTACTTTCATTTATGAACAAAGACAGGGAAAATGTCTATATATTCAGTACAGATATAACCCCATGTACATTTTTGACTAGTGGCTGGTTGAATCTGTGGATGTGGGACCTGAAGATGCAGAAAGCTGGCTGTACTTACCAGGCTACTTTGTGTCTGACCATTTATTTTCTTTTTCTGCACTGGGAAGTGGTGAGGTGACTGTTCATGGATGTGTCTCCTGTCTGGCCTGTTGCAGGTGCTCTTGGAATTGCTGAAATGAGTGAATATATCACCAGTCTCTGGATCCAGGTTACTAGACTCCCAGTGACTGAACCATGCTACTGTTAGTATCCTGTAGTGTTGGGACTGGAAATCCTTCAAGGTTTCCAGAGCGATAGGGCAGAGCCCAAGTCTAGAGGGCTAGTGCCCCATTCCCTCAGCCCAGCCCAGCCCAGCCTAGGCATAACCTATTTCCTGAGAAGTTCTAACTCTTTGGGAACAAGAACTGGTTTTCTTCAGAAATGGCTACCAACTGCCTTTTGTTGAGTTCTCCTCCCTCGGTGGTGGGTGGTTCTTGACAATATTCCAACAGGTTTCACAGCTTTCAGACTAATTTTAATTTTAAAAAATTGGTTTGGAATTTAAACCTTAGTCTTGTTTTAAAACTATTTCAGGTTCTTCTCCTCCCTCTGGCGTTAGGACAGTTGTTAGACACCATATGGGTGCTGGGAGTCAAACCTGGGTCCTCTGCAAGTGAAGTCAGTGCTCTTAACCACTGAGCCATCTCTCCAGACCCAAGGTTCGTCTTTAATCAAAGGGAACAATCTGTTGAACATTATAGCCACTTTGATCAGCTCTGTCCTCGTTTTCACTGGGTTCAAGCTCCTTTCCTTGTGAAACTGTACATTTCTCTCATCTTTTTGCTCCACTACTACATTGTAACTCTGGGTAAATTAGTGAGTTATTACCATGTCATAACATGAACGTTATGCTGTCTTAAAATTTTCTCCACCAATTGAATTAGTCCATTATGTTCCTAAAATATTTTTTTGATTATTTTTATGTGTATGAATGTGTTGTCTGTGTATATGTAAGTCCCCACATGTATGCAATGCCTGCAGAGGCCAGAAGAGGGTGTTGGATCCCGTGGAACTGGAGTTATAGTTGTTAGCCACCATGTGGGTGCTTGGAACCAAACCTGGGTCCTTTGAAAGAGCAACTAGTGCTCTTAACCACTGAGCCATTTCTCCAGCCCCCTCTTATTACTTTTTTTTATAGGAAAGCAATTCCTTTTTAAAACTATTATTTTTATGTGTACTAAGTGTATTGCTTGCATGTGTGTAAGTGTACCTGTGTCATGTAATGCCTGAAAAGGTCAGAAGAGGATGAATTCTCCTGGAACTTGCGTTACAAATGGTTCTTAGTCTCCATGTGGGTGCTGGAATTTGAACCTGGGTCCTCTGCCAGAGCAGCCAGTGCTCTTAGCTGCTGAGCCATCTCTCCAGCTCCATGAAGGCAATTTCTTTCTCTCTTTTTTTTTTTTTACTTTAAAAAAAAATTGTTTTTTATTTTATGTGTATGTGTGTATTGCCTGCCTGTAGGTAAGTGCACCTTCATCTAATGCCCACAGAGGTCAGAAGAGGCTGTTGGATCCCCTGGGACTGGAGGTACGGACAGTTCTTAGCTGCCATGTGGGTACTGGGATTCAAACCCGGGTCTTCTGCAAGAACAACCTGTGTTCTTAACCGCTGAGCCATCTCTCCAGCCCCGAAGGCAATTTCTTAACACAGTAATCTGAGAAGTACTATTTATAGACAGTGACCACAGTGACACCCCTTCCTGTGGGTGCTGTCAGAAGGGATGGGGGTGGCATCCTCAATTCACCTGATCTTTATCCCAGAGCAAGAGCTCTGAGGGCCTACTGGGCCCCAGGACCAACAATCTTGCCACTGTCTTCTTCTCTGTCTCAGTTCAACATGCAAGGCAGTGATGCCTGGCTCCTTGTACCTCAGGTCCACATCCTGGCAGCCAACATGGCAACAAATGGCATGATTATGTTGGTCAGCCTTCACCTGCATTCCACCAGTCACTCAGCAGATGGCTTCCTTGCCAGACAAACCACTAACATGGACAAATGTATCACTGAAAGATGTTAAGATGTGACAGATACCAAATACCTTCTGCCTTTCAACCACTTGAGGTCTGAGGCTGAAGACGTATTCTTCCTTCTTTTCCTTCCCCGCCTGAGGTATCATTTCTATGTGTTGCCTCTGGAAGTCACCTCTGGGAAGGGATGGTGGGAAGGGTGGTTCGATGGGTCACGTTATGTCAGTCCATTACTTTTTCTTGGTCTTTTTTTGAGACAGGATCTCCCTGTAGCCCCAGCTGGCCTGGAACTCACTATGTAGACCAGGCTGGCCTTGAACTCACAGAGATCCACCTGCCTCTGCCTCCCGGGTGCTGGGATTAAAGGCGTGTGGCACCACTTTTGAATTCAGCCTCACTCAAGTTTCCAGGACATGGGCACAGTGCAGCTAGAATATTAGAATAAAACATAAGGAGCTTCTTTTCCAGTTTCTGCTAAGAGTTCTTGTTATTCTCAGAAGGCTTGTGAGCTGTCTTTACTGTTCATCTTTCTAACAGCATTCTGGGCTTCTGAGCTACCAAAACGATCCATTAAGCTCTGCATACAGAATTCTACGGTTCATCTAGACTGCATCCCCAGACTCTTCCACCTCCCTCCCACAAACAGGTTCCAAAGGTCTATGAACGATTTGGTTAGGTTTACCACAACAATGGCTCCATGTTTGGGTGCCACTCTTCAGTATTACTTTTCTTATTGCTGTGACCAAATATCTGATAAGAAGCAGCTTAATGCAAGAGTTTGTTGTTGCTCCATATCATAGTGTGGAAGGCGTGGTGATAGGAGGAGTGGCTTTGGGTTGTGGCAGCAGGTGTGTGAAGGTCCTTGCTCACACCTCAGTGGGTTAGGAAGCAGGGAAAGAGGAGTGCCTGCACTTAGCTGGCTTTCTTCTTTCTCTTTTTATTCAGCCTAGGACCCTGGCCAATGGGACAGTGACACCTACATCAGGGTGAGTGGTCTCTCCTGTTGGAGACAACGGCCGTCTTTGAACTCTGCAGAAAGCATGCTTGACTACACATGCAAAGTCACCAGCAGCCAAGATTGTATATGACGGCAGGGCCAGATAGGCATGTATGCCAGTGCCGGATTCTGAAGCCCAGTGTTCCTTACCTTTAGATTAGCTAAAAAGCTATGCCTTATTTACACTGTTGTGTGAACATTTGCTCTGTACCTAATACACAGGTCACACTCTTGCTAATTGTTTCCCGAGCTCCTGCAGAGAAATGTCCTCTGATCTGCCTACATTTGTTCCTGAATACCTGCTTAGAGCGCCCCATCCCTGTGAATAAAACCTTGAGACCTGGAGACTCAATGCTTTGCTCTATGGAACTGGGAGTTTCCTGGTCCCCCAACTTTCTTAAATATTAAATTGTGTGTAATATTATGAGATACCTCACTGTCCCTCTTTGTCACCACTACTCGGCCCAAGTTAATCCTCCCTGGAAACACCTTGAGAGACACTCAAAGGTGTGTCTTGCTAATGCCCTAGGCATTTAATCGAGTTGACAAAATTAACCATCACAAGGGGCTATTTGTAAACTCTGCCCTTCTATCCATAACACCAATTCCTTTGGATCCTCTTTTGAGGGCCTCAGAGACCCAGGATAGATAAAAAGTTTCCTTAGGCACACCACATCAGGACCTTTAGTCTCACAGGCCTTGGTTGCCCTAGGAGGTGTCCCACTTTGAGAAACCTCTTGATCAGGTAAATCCCCACCTGCCAATAATCCTCCCGTTTTCTCAGAGTGAGGCAAAGGACACACAGTCTTCTCTGCCTTCCAAGGACGTGCCCCATCAGATTTCTCTCCCATGATGCTTGGCTTTGTTGGTGGCACCAGGGTGGGTCTTAAGTGTGTAGGCTAGGGTTGGATAATCCCTTTCTTGAATATTAGGGTCTTTGTTTATCCATAGCTTCATGTAGCTGAAGGAAGGGAGGAACCCCTCTCCCATCATAGACACAGCCATTCTCTGTAGACACCCCGGAAGCTAATGCCTTCTTTCAGACCTCCTTCCTCTCCTGGTACTGGCATCTCAGTGAGCCCAAAGCTAACTTTTAAATAGGCCATATGTGGTGGCTTTGGAGACCTTCAGCCACATATGCTCAAGTGAGAGGAACAACAAGCGGGTAGACCTGTTCCTCCCCTCAAGCTAGAATAAACCTCTTGCCAAGGATCTTGTTTATCTTCCTTAGTCCCCAAGTCCAGACTCTTACCTGGACTAGATAAACAATCAATTTGTGGAATTGAATTACAGGAAGAGTATGAAGTGGCCCACCTTTGTCCTGTAGCACATGCACCCCAGAGGGTTTGTGCTTACAGTTCCTTATGAAGAGGTCTCTTTTTCCTGTAAGAGGAGCCTGGGATTGACAGTCCACTTAGCAGTGGAGCAGACCATAGGCCCTGCCTTTCTTTAGTGTAGGAAGAATGGGAGGGGGTTTCCATGGCGATAGCACGCACCATCACTCTCCTTAAGGTTGCTGCCTGTTGCAGAGGTGGGAGCTGCCTGCCCTTGGCATGCTGCTCAGAGATCAGGCTGCTGCTGGCTTCGGGCTTCCTGCACAGTTGCACCTGGACCCTGGATTTGGAAGCACAGTGGGGAGATTAACCCAGATGTGGAAGTCAGATAAGGACACGGTTGGAGGGAAGCGTCTTCATTTACTTGGAAAGATGAACTGGAGCACACTGTTCTGTATTTCTTGGTTTAAAAGGGCTATTGAATCACTTTTTAAAATTTATTTTTATTCATGTGTATACGTGTATGCCTGAATGTATGTAAATGTACCTGTGTCGTGCAATGCCCGTTGAGGACAGAAAAGGCCATCTGATCCCCTGGAACTGGAGTTTCAGGCAGTTGTTGGCTGTCATGTGGGTACTGGGATTCGAACCCAGGTTTTCTGCAAGAACAGTCAGTGTTCTTAAGCTCTGAGCCATCTCTTCAGCCCAAGGGCTGTTGAATCTTATAGGAAGGATATATTCTTGAAATTTAAGACTGACCTTACCATAGATGCTGTCTTATATACTCAAGCTGTTGTAACAGAATACCCCAGACTGGTCAGTTGAAACCACAGAGATGATTTTCTCGCAATTCTGGAGGTTACGACTTCTAGACCAAGGCGGCAGTAGGGTTGGTTCCTTCCTCTCTTCTTGCCGAGAGAGGAAGTGTGTCAGAAAGGATCAAGTCCAAGGAAGGAGGAGAATGATGGCTCTGTCTAATCACCTGAAGTGTTAGGGTACAGGGAGGGAGTGAGGCCTGGAAGCCTCCCCCAGGAGGGCACCATTCACTTCTGGTTGTGGTTGGAGCAGCGATTCCTTCCCCTGCTGCTCATGGAGACGTAAGGGCTGGTGACTGAAGAAAGTATGGCATATTGGGATGACCTGGCAATCTAGGTGTGAAATATGTCTCTTAAGGGACTGGTATCAAGGACACACACACACACACACACACACACACACAGACACACACACACACAGACACACTGAGACAAAGTTTCACTGTATAGCTGCGACTGGCCTTGAACTCCAGATCTGCCTGCTCCAGCCTCTGGTCCTGGGATTAGAGGCATGCGTCACCACACCTGTCTATATTTTAAATTTAATACTCACAGGAGTATCACAGTTGATACATTTCTTAGTCTACATAAGGTTGTGTGAAGACTTTTCAGAAGTTTTCTTCCCTAGAAATGGAATAATTGGAATGAACAGGTTATACTTCTTGGTCATAAAGAACAGGAGTTGGGCCGGTTGTGGTGGCATGCACTCCTTTCATTCCGGGACTTGGGAGGCAGAGGTAGGTGGATCTCTGTGAGATCAAGGCTAGCCTGGTCTACAAACCAATGGAACAGGAATTGGGCCGGTTGTGGTGGCACGCACTTCTTTCATTCCGGGACTTGGGAGGAAGAGGTAGGTGGATCTCTGTGAGATCAAGGCTAGCCTGGTCTACAAACCAATATCCAGGCCAGCTGGGGCTACAGGGAGACCCTGTCTTCAAGCAACAACAACAAAGGAACAAGTGTTGTCCGGGTCAAGTCAGAGGCTATCTTCATTGCTTGAAGGATTCTCTGTGAAGGTTCATTGTCACCCTGATGGCTGCATCCAGAGCCTAGGGGAGACTTGCCTCAGAATACACAAAGCTGCCAGGTAAAGAGAAAGGCTGGAGGGGAGAAAAGAACATGAAGCAGAGCTTATGACGTCAACGAGAGCACGGCAGGTGGAATGGACTACCCTGGACACATGGCCTCCAGGGAGGCAGAGCCCTTCATCCATTTGCCCTTTAGAGTGGCAATTCCCAGCGGTTGTTAGAGAACCTCAGGGGTACCGAAGACCTTTTTCAGGAGTACCTGAGGTCAACTCCACGCCAATAATAACACTAAGGTGTTATGTGCCTATGTGACTCTCATTCTTTCACAAGAGCACGGTAGAATTTTCCAGAAGCTGCCTGAAGTGTGATAGGATATCGCACAGCAGACCGAACGCAGACACAGCTCTGAGTATCCAGCTGTCATTTTGTAAGCCAGATATTAAAGAGCTCTGCAAACATGTGATGCAATGTCAGCCTTCTCACTAATTTTTTGTTTGAGAAAAAGGTTATTTTCATAGAAGTGTTGTGTTAACATTAATGGGCTTATTATGGCAATGTTTAAATCAATTAGTAAATATTTACAAAATTTCCTCAGTTTTAATTCATATCATTGTAAACATTGATAGATATAAACCTTATAAATAAAATCTTTTGTGATCTTTAATAATTTTTTGTGTGGTTGTGTGTCATGCTTGTGTATGTGTATGTGTACATGCATGTGGAGTCCAGAGAACAACCTTCGGTGGTGTTCCTCAAGAGCCACCTGCCTCTTTTTTCAGACAGAATCTCCCTACCCTGGAACTCACCAGGTAGGTCAGACTGACTGACCAGTAAGCCTCAGAGACCTACCTGTCTCTGCCTCCCCAGCACCACAATGTGGAGTGTACCACAATGCCTGGCCTTTTTTGTTTTGTTTTTAAGCATGGGTTCTGGGGACTGAACTCAGGTCTTTGTGCTTGCCTTGAGCTGTCCCCCAGCCCTGGTCTTTAATAACTTTTAAGAGAGTAGCAGAATCTTGAGGCCAAACCATTTGACTACTAGTACAGGGGACGAGAGCCTGTAGGCTCTGGGGCTGGTGTGCTTTGGTTCAAACCCTGTCTTTGTCATGCTAGGCAAATTACTGAGGCAGCAGCAATGATCTGAGACTTTATTTCCTTATCTGTAGACCAGGCTACCTCATTCACTTACTGTGTGCAGCAAATGACTAGTGCTGGGCACAGTGATCATTTCATAAGTGCTAATTATTTTATCAAGTAATGGATGGAATGTATGTTCTGTGGGTAAGCCTCTGCTAAGTGCTCTGAAGACTACATTGGTTTGAGTCACAGCCCCAAATCTGAAGGGGCCTGCCACCTGGAAGAGCAAGATAGCAAATCTCCACCAGTCCATTTCAGGCGTACTGCCTTTTAACTCAATTTAATAATTGGTTTTGCTGTTCCCCTTGAAAAGGATAAAGGTCTTCGCTTCGCTTTCAGAATCCGGTCTTCTCGCGATGATGTGATTTTGCCACTAGAGGGTGCGTCCCGCCGTGTTTGATGCTCACTTGCTGCTGTTACTAATCAGCTAGTCTCTGCTGACTGCTGTGAGTGGAGATTTCGCCTTAGGACACTCTTAGCTTGATGGTTGTGTTAAGTTTTATCTGGAAATCCTAGCCTTTTTTTTTTCTTGACATGGTTTCACGTAGCCCAGGCTGGCCTTAAGCTTGATATGTAGCTGAGGCTGGCCTCAGATTCCTTGATCTTCCTGCCTCTATCAAGTGCTAGGATGGCAGGCATATACCACCACATTTATCCTGTTTGTTGAGTCATGTTTACTGAAATGCCTTTAAAGAAAACGGGTGGAGGGAAGATAGTTGCTGCCCCCACCACCCGACATTCACAGAGCATTTGTTTCTCACTAGATTCATGCCATCTGCACCTCATGGAATCACAGAGCTACACCTGCCTAAGGGCGTGTTACACACTCAACAGCTGGGAGCTAGGGCTCTAGTTGGTTAAGTAACCTCGGCAACATCCAGTTCAGAGAACATTAGGTCCTCTGAGGCGATCTCCACAGGGGAAGTCCTGCCGTGGCTGTAAGTGAAGCTGTAAGTGTTCATGGCTGTAGGACAGGCCTATCAGACACAAATGCTTTCTGCAATAAATATTTTGTGTTAAATGAAATTTAAAGTGGGCACTTGCCCTGAGCCAGACAGTCCAAACCAATGTAGAATTCGGTCAGAGTAACTGAGCTTTGGTTGGTTGAAAGAGGCCCTGCAGCCAGTTAACTAAGTTGTACCTGATTGCCCGGATGGAGGACTAAGCTGTAGGCACTTATTTCCTGCACCTCACTTCCTTTCTTCTGTAAATGCTGTGTGATCATGTTGTTGGCTGGAGTTCTCAGAACCTGCCCTGGTCCCAGGAGATGCTCATCTTGAGACTCTTAGGCTGAGAAGATAGCTCTGTTGATAAAGCTGGGCATGGTGGCATGGGTTTGTGATCCCAGCACTGGTGAGGCAGAGACAGGCAGATTCCTAGGGCTCCCTGGCTAGTCATCCTAACCTAACAAAAACAAGGCGGGCAGTACCTAAGGAATGACACCGGAGTTGACCTCTGACCTCCACACACACTTGCACACATAAATATGTGTACCCTCCCTCCAGAGTGTGTACACATACACACCCCAAAACAAAGGGAGAATCCTGTTTTGTTTTGCTCTTTGTTCAACTAAATGCTTATGTGTCATAATTGGACTAAGGAATCTTCCCTCTTAACATTTTCGACATACCCTTTATTGTCCTGAAGTAAATTTCACAGGCGTGGTCTGTGTATGCTCACATGTCTGTTTAGGGAGGGCAGACGTATCACCTAGGGTACGAAGAATGTCTGCCTATCCAAGAGATACCAGGGTTGCTGTTACAGCGGAACGGTAAAAACATCTACATCAATTTCCAAACTGTCCACCAGGGGCAGCACACCCCTTCCCCACTGAGAACAGTTCAAACGTTCCTTCTCCCTGGGTGACCACGGCCTCCCTCCGTTCAAGGGCTTAGAGGTCCTGAGTGGTGAGGGGGCGAAGAGGGAAATGAAGAGAGGAAGTCACAGAGCGCAGAGCTGACTCCCAAGTTAGTGTGATAGATTTCTAGTCACACGTACCCACCATGAGTTCAGGCACGTGCTTTACAGTTTCGATTTTATTACTAAGTCACTTGCTTGCAAGGTGATTATGAAATAATACATTTTACTCATTGAGGTTTTTCTTAGGTATGATAACCAGTGATCAGTATTTACTTAATATTTTTCTTTAAGTTGACCTAATTTTTCTTTAACCTGAATACATATACTAGTATGGAAATTTATTATATAAATAATTTATTATATACATTTATTATATATAATGTATTATATACATTTATTATTATATAAATAATGTATAAGTGGAAAACTTATATCACTTGATATAATTAGATGGTGAGAGAGAGACAGAGAGACAGAGACAGAGACAGAGAAAGAAAGAAAAAGAAAATAGTGTTACTGAATTCTTGTGGACATTGGTACTGTTTCCCACTAAAGACTCAGGCTCTGTTTTGGGAAGGAGATTAAAAAGTGTTAAAGAGGCTGGAGCATGGTGGCACATGCCTTTAATCCCAGCACTCGGGAGGCAGAGGCAGGCGGGTCTCTGTGAGTTAAAGGCCAGCCTGGTCTACATAGTGAGTTCAGGTCAGCTGAGGCTACAGGGAGAATGTTTCAAAAAAAAGTATTAAAAACCTGTCAGTTGCTGGGTGTGGTGGTGCACACCTGTAGTCCCAGGCAGGTGGATCTCTGTGAGTTAAAGGCCAGCCTGGTCTACATAATGAGTTCCAGGACACCTGGGTCTCAAAATGACAAAAAACAAACAAACAAACAAAAAAAACCCTGTTAGCACAGGCCACTGCTGCCCTTAAAGTAACCAGCAGCACTGAGAGAAGTACGGAAGGATTGGTTTTCTCATGTTAATCAGCGTTGTGTAAAGCTTTATGTAGCCTTAAAACCGTTTTCCATACCCTGTGAACACAGTATCACCTGCTGTGGAGACTGATAAACAGCTCCCTGGACTTAGAGTCCAGGGTCTACTTAACAGCTGTGTGTCTTCTTGCACAGGCCTTCTGAGGATCTCTGCTTCACCGGTGGTCCGAAGGGGCGGGGATAGATCCTTAACATCTGGATGTAATAGCTCAGGCCTCTGAGGTCCTGATTCTCATTGAAGGAGATGGCATTCTATTGCTTGTATTAGAACTTTTAAAGGTGACTAGGGAAACCTATAGAGAGAGCCTTGAAAGCTCTAGCTGGTACCCTGTCTTCTGAGAGAACTTCACCCCTAAGAAAGCTAGAGGCTGGAACTAAAAGCCTAGACATTTGCTGTCCTACTGTGACTTTGAGCAAACCACCGAGCACTTTGGCTCAGTTTTTCTGTGTTAGGATCACATAGTGTGGTATTCATGGTGATGACTGAATCATTAACAAATCCTGGGATTAAAAGCATGTACCATCACACCCAGTTCCTTCCTTCTTTTTTTGCTTGCACTTCTAAAGAAGTGTCAGGGCCCTGAAAGACCAAGACAGGCTGAGGAACAGTTCCACATTAAAGGGATGATATTAAATGTCATGTGTAATTGTGGACTGGATCCTGGGCTAGGAAATAAGCTTGTATAAAGAACAGTCCTGGGGAGGGGGGGATGGTGTGACTGGAGAGATGGCTCTGTGGTCAAGAGCACTGGCTGCTCTTGCAGAGGACCCAGGTTCTGTTCCCAGCATCCACATGGTGACTAACAACCATCCGTAACTCCAGTTCCAGGGGAATCTGATGCTTTCGTCTGACTTCCGTGGGCACTGATGGCACAGTAGACTTACATACATGCAGGCAATACACTCATACACATAAAATGATAAAAAAGAAGAGTCCTGGGACAACTGCTAAATTTTAAAAATGCCTTTGTAGAGAAGAGTCATTGTAAAATTCCCTGAACTTGATAACTTGGCTATTATGTAAGCAACTGCCTTGTTTCAGGGAGTGCCTGGAGAAGGGTGCAGGGATAAATGGTGTAATGTCTACATTCTGCTTCCAAAATAGGAAGAAAAAAATAAATATTGAGTCCGTGATAAAGCAAATACAGAATAGCGCCAAAAGCTGGGAAAAGCGTACTTGAGTTTTTGTATTATTCTTGAAATTTTCTGTAGATTGATATGGTTAGACATATCTACCTTGCTATTTTTCTATTTTCTCCATCTGTTTTGGTTCCTCTTTTCTTCTTGCTTTGGATTGAGTATTTATTTGTATTTATTAATTTGTGTTGTGTGTGTGTTGTGTATGTGTGTGTGTGTGTATGTGTACTGTGTCCATGTATGTTCATTCCTGTGATATAGCACATATATAAAGGTCAGAGGACAACTTTGTGGAGTCAGCTGTCTCCTCCATGTTTACATGGCTTATGTCAACTCTAAAGCTGAGGCTTTGAGCAAAGAAGGCTTTAATTTATCAAGTGTTTTGGCATTCTTGTTTCTGAGAAAGGGGAATTTGATTATTATATCCCTTTAAGGATTCATATAAAGGCCATATCTAGGAATCTGAATCTGACCCTGTTAGTCCTCCAAAGGCCCTAGGCTATTTTCTAGCTCTGGGAATTGCAAGAGCCTGGATGGCTTGGATACAATTGTTGAAAGACTGCTATGCCTTGGAATTAAAATGTGAACCTTTGACTGAGAGACTCCATGTCATAGTGAGCTTTAGTTGTGTACTTGATACAAACCTGGAGTCATCTGGTAAGAGGGAACCTTAATTGAGGAATTTCCTAGATCAGATTGGCCTGTGGCTATGTCTATGAGGCATTTCTTATAACTGATATAGGAGAGCCCAGCTCACTGTGAGTGGTATCACACTGGACAGGTGTACCTGGGCGTTATAAGAAAGGTAACTGATGTCAAGCCAGGAGAAGCAAACCAGCAGGCAGTGTTCCATCATTATCTCTGCCTCAGTTCTTTGCTTCAAGTTCCTGCCTTGGCTTCCATTGATGATAGATTGTAACCTGTAAGCCAAATAAATCCTTTCTGCACCTAAGTTGCTTTTGGTCATGGTGTAGATCTATCACAGCACCAGGAAGTAAACTAAGACATTCCATATCCTCTGCTGGATAGGAAATTTAAAGTTTGTATTAGGTGGTTTGGGGCTTCTTTTAAAGAAGGATAGCAGATAAGGAGATCATCTACATATTGTAAGATCATTCCATTAGCTAAAGTCAAGTCATCAGGTGCCTAGCTAGAACCTGTCAAAAAATATGGGAGCTGTCTCTAAATCCCCGGGAAAGAACAGTCAGGTGCATTGCCTATTACACCCTTGCACATTGGTCTACCTATTACACCCTTGCACACTGGTCCAAAAATGAATTGAGACTGAGATGCTATGAGGATACAAAAAAGTCATCTTTAAGATCTAGGACTGTGCTCCACTGAGTATCAGAAGGAATTTGGGCATAGAGGATAGGGGCCACTAGACACACAGGAATAACAGCTTCCCTTGTAGCACAAAGGTCTTGTACCACCTCAAAGTATCTGTCAAACTTTTTGGGCAACACTGGAATATTACAGGGTGATTGGCAGAGAGTTAAAAGCCCACAATGACCAGATCCACTGATTAGGGCTTGAAGTCTTTCTTGGGATTCAGGCTGGAGAAAATTTTTGTTAATAGTTAAGAAAATCTTGAAAACTCCTTCAGTTTTACTCTAGCTAGGGTGGGCATGACGGGCCTTTCTGTCATGTCAGTAACCAATGCCTTGGGTTTAATGAGGAGTCGTAATAACTGAGTTGTTTGTCTCTTTAAAATTAAGACTAGCTCTTTCTATTTTGTGTTAGCAGCAATTGCCCTACTTTTTGGAAAGCACAATAGGTGTTTAAGACCATGGAGGTGGACAAAAGTTACTTATTTTTACTGTTAAGTTCAGTGGAGGCTCCTCAGGGGTTACTTTTAGGGGCTGGGAAGAGCCCCTTGGCTACTTTAGCTTTTCTCTACAAGTTGTGCCATCTGCTTGGATGGGTCAGGGTCTTCTTAACCATGCCACTGCCTTAGATGTACTGAGGGCATCTACCTCTGATTCACTCTCCTATTTATAAATTGTGTACTGATTAGAATCCAGCCTCTGGGGTCTCCATGGCCTTTCTGATCAAGAAGATAAGAGACTTACCCCAGTTTTAGGACCCTTTTAGAGGGGTCCATTCTTCCCCAGGGACCTGGCTAACTTGGGGAAACAGCCAAAATATTGGCTTTCCTCTTAGCTGCTTTATCCTTATTGGTATTGGCCTACAGGTATGGCTAGGAAATACCAAGAAGGTCAGTTAAACTAGTCTCTTTTGTTTGTTTTTTGTTTTCTGAGACAACATCTCATATAGTTCAGGCTGGCCTCAACTTCCTATGTGGCTAGGATGACCTTGAATTCTTGATTCTTCTATCTTTATTTCCCAAGTTCTGATGTGAAAGGAGCCATCATGCTAGAAAAACCAGTTTTTGGAGCAAAAACTGTGGTTTAAAATTTAGTTCTTGTTTAATACCTAGATAAATCATGACAAAAATAAACAGTTTTAGATAATTCTGACTCTATTGAGACTGCTTCCTAAGTAGTTAAAAGCCTGACAAACCCAGCAGATAATATGAGCTATTATCTTGATAAAATATAAAATCCTTTTTTCTCTAAGCCAGTTTTCTATAATTGTACTAAGAGCAGGTCAGCATTTTAAGAAAACTTTATTGTTGTAGACAGAGAGTCAGGCTCCCGTTCTACACCAGTACGTTGAATTTTAAGCTTAGAAATTTTTAATAATCTTGAATTATATAGCCAGTTTAGTCACAACCATACATCTTAAGTTTTGATTTCTGTGGCATGCTTTAGCCTTCTGGTTTTGACCTACTTTTTATTTCCATTTTGAAACAATCCCTTACTTGTACAGCAAAACTCTTTCACCAAGTGATCCTTTTTTATTCAAAAGCACTTTCTTTTTATCAAAAATGTATTTCTATACCTGCAAACTTCTATGTCTCTTTTTAATACTCACTGGTCTCTGTTTTACTTTCCTTTACAGAATTTTTCATGTAATTTGAGTTTTCTTTTTAAAGCCATAAAACCTGGAGATAGGACACACCTGACCTTTTGTGTGTGTCTTTTATAAAATAGATCTAGCTGGAGGATGGTATTAAAGCTTAAATTGCCAATTATTGGTCATATTACTCCAACATCTACCTTAAATTGCTTGGTTACATCATTTGCATAAATCTGGGTCTTTAGGGGCTAGAAAGATGGTTAAGAGCACTGGCTGCTGTTGCAGAGGACCCAGGTTTGGTTCCCAATACCTACATGGTGGCTAACTCTTGAACATAACTCCAGTTCCAGGGGATCTGACTCCTCTTCTGACCTCTGCAGGCATTTCATGACACAGGTATTCTTACATACATGTAGGCAATGTACTCATATACATAAAATAAAATGAATAAAATTTAAAAATCTGGGTCTTTAGACCATCTACCTAGTCATTTACAAAAGAGGCAAAAGAAATTAACTTATTTGATCAAGTTCTTTCTTCTTAAAGGTTTGGAGATTAAACTTGTCCCAGTTATGTAGGACACATCCTACGTCAATAAGAATGAGAAAGACTGGTTCATACACAAGAGGAAGACTATAAGGAAGCCATGGAGATGGCTTCCCTCCTACTTGGGCCTTTATTCATAGCACCTATGAATGATTGACACATCCTTCTTTCATCAAGGAGCCTGGGAATTAGGCATAGCAACCCTTGACCAATTCTAGAGTTGTCCTGGCTGGTGGAAGCCAAATTTCACCTTTTTTTGGTGGTACATAGTAAGGATTTGACTGCCTCCCTAAGATGTTATATGAATTTCCTTTTTGTAAGGCTCTGGAGAGATTGGGACAAGACCGCAAAAGCTAGTCCTGCACATAATGAACACATTGAATCAGAGCTAATGGCTGAAGGACAATCTAAGTTCCTTTCAGGACCCAATTAATACATTATACAAAATAAGTGTGCCCCAACCAAAAGACACACCAGCTGTGGTCTGGTATTACCTCTTTAGTCTGGTATAGGAAATCCAGTCACCTTATCATGTGCTGGTGGAACACCTGGAAAGCATTAAAGCATTACACAAGTGTAGTCATCTCAGTTTGGAAAGAGACACCGGAGTTAGTAGAACAATTAGGAGAACGTTCTAGTCTCTTATCTATGACTATGATAAGCACCATGACCAAAAGCAATTTAGGGAAAGGATTTATTTGTTTCACGCTTCCAGGTCACTGACCATCCATCACTGAGGGAAGTCAGGGCAGGAACTCAAGCAGGAACTTGAGTAAGAAACCACGGAGGCATGATGCTTGTTGGCTTGCTTGCAGGCCATGCTCAGCTTGCTTTCTTATGTAGTCCGACCACCTTGCCTAGGAATGGTGCTGCTGGAAGTGGGCCCGTCCCTTTCACATCAATTAGCAATGAGGACATCTTCCCCTCTGTAACTGTGGGCCAATGTTATCTAAGAAATCCCTCAATTGAGACTCCCTTCTCAGGTGACTCTAGGCTGTGTCAAGTTGACAATTAAAGCTAACTAGCACGGAGATGGAAGTACAAGTGGACCAAGAGCAAGTGACCTGAAGTACATAGTCTAGAAGATAGAAAAGGAAATCCCATAGCCAGAAATAGAAGTGCATACAAAGAGGGAAGCTGTAAGCAGAGAGGAGCCAGGAACTGCATGATCTCAACCCAAGTCCACACCTTACCACAATGAAGATGAAGATGATCCAATTGCAATAGGGTGAATACCGAGAGATGTCATTGGGATCTCATTCTGAAGTCCTTTTGGCTTCCTAGTCCTAGTGATCTCCATCAAAAGAATTGAGGTAGGGCACACAGGGCATAATGTTGAAGGCAGATGGGTTTATTGTTGGGAGCTGTTAGTCTATTATGTACATTGAGCTGTGGCAGGCTTGTTTACTGAGTTTGTATTATGCACACCAGTACCTAATCTGCCTAATCAGGAGGAATGTGTTTATATGGAGAGCCTCACAATACCTGACCTGGA
>NW_008358387.1:2512451-2514627 GCF_000622305.1 Nannospalax galili
GTTTATTACATAGAGCCCTGTTTAAAGGATAAGAGTGGTCAAAGAGTCTGTCAACAATCACACACACACACACACATTTAAAATTTAATTGTATGCGTATGAGTTTTCCCTACAGGTATGAAAGTATACCATATGCATGTAGTTTTTATGGAGGGCAAAAGAGGGTTCCAGTGTGGAACTGGAGTTATACATGGTTGCTAGCCATCATGTGGGTGCTGGGAACCAAACCCTGGATAGGACTCCTATATTAAACCCTACCCAAGACTATTGTAGAAGAGCGGGTGGAAACATTGTAAGAGCCAGCGTTGGCATATGATCATAAGGAAACAGAGTCTTACAGGCTCCTGGGAACTTGCTCATATGAATTTGGTGTCAGCATGCACAAGACCCATTCAAACTCAATCAGACAAAAACCCAGAGTAGAACCAGGGAAACTGGCAGCAGCCCCAACCTTAGCCGAAGAACTACTGGCAGCTGATTATTGCTGGGTGAGGGAGAGCTGATCTTCTTTAAGGGAGAGACTATAGATAGGCTGACAAGATCCCAGTGGATGAACTTGTACTGAGGGACATTTGGGTATAAAAACCTGACTTGATAGGCCATATATGACAGGACGCATGAAACCTGGTGGAGGGGCTATGGAGGCATGCAGATGGGGGAGGGGTTATAAAGATGATTAAGATGTTTTGTATGATGTACACAAAAGTTCAGAATTCCCATCACCCCTTCACCCTGTTTGAGTGTTATGCCTGCATGTATCTAACTGCACCGTGTTGTGCAATGCCTGTGGAGGTCAGAAAAGGGTCTTGAATCGCCTAGAACTGGAGTTACAGACAGTTGTTAGTTGACATGTGGGTGCTGGGATTCAAACCCAGGTCCTCTGCAAGAGCAGCCAGTGCTCTTAACTGCTGAGCCATTTCTCCTACCCTGAGTTTCTGTATTAATAAATGTCCCATTTTGTAGGGTTTGAGTCACAGAACCCACATAGCAGCTAACAACTGGCTATAACTCCACTTCTAAGGTTTCTGGCACCCTCTTCTGACCTCTGTAGGCATTGCATGACATGGGTACACTTACATTCAGGCAATACATTTGTACACATAAAATAAAAATAATAAACAAAAATATTCATAAAAAAATGCCCTGTTTTGTCATATCAGTGTATCTGTTTTCATATGGGTGGGATGTTTGCATAAAGGTCTGTCTTTCTTTTCTTTTTTCTTTTTCTTTTATGTGTATGAGTGTATTGCTTACATGTATGTAAGTTCACCCACGTCGTACAGTGCCCGAGGAGGACAGAAGGGGGCATTGGATCCCCTGGAACTGGAATTACAGTTGTTACCCACTATGTGGGTGCTGGGATTAGAACCCAGGTCTTCTGCAAGAACAACCAGTGCTCTTAATCACTGAGCCAATCTTTCCAGGCCCCTCCTTTTTTTAGAGAAAGTATGAAAGGAGGAACTCAATGCATATGACATTGGCCTAATTTAGAAATCAAGTACAAAGGCAAAGTCATTTCAAATCAAAACTTGGCTGTGCTTCATTTGCTGACTCAGGCTTTTGCATAGACTTGTTGGTGGTAGGGATGTGGGTTTCTGGGATCATGTGCCAGGGGCAGTCCTCCCCACAATGCACACTGGCACTGTGGGTAATGGCTACTGCAGCCTCAGGCTGGTGCTGAGAAATACCCACAAAACAACTTTCCGTGAAGTCCATACACTTTCTATTAAGATCTGGTCCAGGTGTGGCTCACTTCCACTCACTGCCGGTCTCCATTTCCTGCTCGCCTTTAGGCATTCAGAAACTAACTGTTCATGAATCAAGGACCCAACACATGCACTGGGAGACGGAGGGAGGGAGGGAGAGCTCCATGCTCCATTCCTGTAATGCCTTCAGGTCTCCAGGTCATCTCACTGCTGTTTTCTCTGCTTGGAATTATCTTTCTTGGTCTTTGCCTTCTTAAATCCTACTTCTCTTTCTGTTTGTAGCTTTGGAGTCAATTCTGAAGCATTTGCTGATATCCAGGTTGAGGTAGATGCCTCCATTGATGTGCCAATGTCCCATGAGTTACCCTACCCTGGTACGATGGCGATAGGACTTAGGAGACCTTAAGGTCCAAGAAATAGACATCTTTCTTCCTCATGGTCATAGTTCTGGTTCATGGCAGTTAATGAGA
>NW_008358387.1:2514819-2522500 GCF_000622305.1 Nannospalax galili
TATAAAGAAGTTTGCTCAGGGCTGTCAGCTGTTTGGATAGTAAAGACTGCACTGTGCTTGGCATCATTATATATACACGTATCACTGCTTTTTCCTCTTACTGTTACAGAAAACTTGGATCTAACCAGGAGTCTGGCATTTGTTGTTTACTCTTGTTACCTTTCCCAGCTAAACATCAACTGGTCACCAAAGTTTAGACAGTCCATGTTCTAGGGTCTCTCAGACTCTATGTCATGATTTTATTGTCACCACTTTATTGCCTTATTACTTTCTTCTTGGGTCAGGAAATTCCAGTGTTCCTCAACCACCTGTAACCACTTTTCTAGATGCTTCTTCTCACAACACTTGAAATTTTTAAAATTTTATTTTTATTTATGTATTTATTTTTATTTTATTATTATTTTTTTAACAGAGCATAGGGTAGTGGTTTATTTACAGAAGAGTGGGTGCCCCACATTTGGCTGTACTGTAAAGTCCACACTCAAATACAGATCCTGTGACCTCATGACAGCTGCACAAAATTGTGAGAGAGGTGTCTCTTGGTGTTCTCGGCTTATATATCCTTTGCCCCTTTCCCCACATTCAGCTAAGGTTGACTGATTGGGTGAGAGGGGTAACTGACTCCCCCCCTTGACTCCTTGATGAGCATGGGAATGTAGGTGTGACTATAGCTTTTCGCATAGTGGTTGGAGGACATTTCCAGTTAACACTCCACCCCTTCCTCCGGCTCTTACATTCTTTACACCAACCTCTTCTGCAAAAGTCCCTGAGCCTTGGAGGGGGGTGGTAGGTGTGGGTTGATCTTCCTCCTGTTGTGGCAAGGCACTGAACTTTTGGGTCTCTGCATCATCTGTTTTCCATGGGCTCTTGGCCAGTTTGAGTGAGATTCCATCACCACGTGGAGGCCAGATCCAGGTGCTCTCAGGCAGTCTGCTGGGTTCTCAGCATCTAAGCCAGATGGAGGTCAGAACAGCCACTCTCAGGCTATCTGCTAAGGTCTCAGCCTTACCTTGCCATAGGGCAGAGGAATGCCCTGGAGCCATGGGAGGGACCTCAAGTAATCCCAGTTAGGGGATTGGGTATGGTGCAGTTTTGGCAAGCTTACCACTATGTGGAGGCTGGTTCCAGGTGCTCTCAGGCAGTCTACAGCACTTGAAATTTTATCCTGCTTCATGCAGTGGTCTCTATGATACATTTGGGTTCTTGGTCATTCCACAGACAGATTTATTTCTGCCTTCTCTGTTTGCATGCTGCCCCTTTCTGTCCCATCCACTAACATCCTACTTGTCTTTCAGGGACTAGCTCAGTTCTTCTAAAGATGACCAAACTCTGTGAATCTATTTCATGCTTAAATCCAAGTAACAAGTGATAGTGGGATAGCAAAAGTTAAGAGGTTCCTGGGGCTGGGACCTCTTGCTCAGCAGTTAAAACACTTGGCTGCACAAGTGTGAGAACTGTAGTTCAGATCCCCAGAACCTGTGTAAGAAGCTAGGCAGGCATGGTAGCTCCTTGAATCCCAGCACTCAGGAGGCAGAGATGAGATCACTGGGGCAGTCTGCCCAGCTAGAGTAACTGCAGTTGGTGAGCTCTGGGTTGAGCAAGAGTCCTTGCCACAAAAAATTAAGTGGAGAGGGATTAAGGAAGACACTTGATGCCAACTTCAGGTCTCTGCACAACCCACATGAACCCCTATACATGCATACATGTGTACCCACACACATGAGCATGTATACATGCATGCATGTAGCACATATACATACACAAAAATATTAAGAGGTTCATGATTTCTAAAGAGCCAGTACTTACAGTTCATGGAGAGAATGACACCTGTTACAACAATGTCCCTTGTTAGTTGCTGTTTAGGAAGTGGGCATTTCACCTGCTTTAACTGCCACCTTGATGTGGGGGAAGGAGGGTGGAGAGCAGGTTCCCAGAACATTCTAATTTTGATAGAGAAACTGAAGTAATGTGATTTCTTACAACCTCCTGCAAGGAAGTGACAGATTGTTGGACACTTTGCTTCCTTCTAGGACTTGAGATGCCATACTACCCCCCAAAAGGAGGAAGCAAGCCTTTTGCATCTCTGTGTGGGCAATGCATGGCATTATAGATGTCCACCAGTCTTCAATAAATTAATGGTTTCTGATTGGTTGAGAGTCATTGATATTTAAAAAATCATTTTATTTTATATGTATGAGTGTTTTGCTGCATGAACGTAAGTACACCATATATGTGCAATGCCTGCAGATGCCAGAAGAGGGCATCAGGTCCCCTGGAACTGGAATTATGGATGGTTGTGAGCCACTATGTGGGTGTTGGGAAAGGAACCCAGGTCCTCTGTAGGAGCAGCCAATACTTTTAACCACTGAGCCAGCTCTCCAGCCCTGTCATTAATATTGATAAAAATATGAAATATAAAGTTTAGTTTATGTAAATACAAGTTCTGTACATGGGTGATAAAAAGAGTGCAGGGGCCTGGAGTGATGGCTCAGCTCTTAAGAGCACTGCCTGTTTTTCTAAAGGACTTGGGTTTGATTCCCAGCACCCATATGGTGGCTAACAATTGTCTGTAACATGTGTTCCAGGGGATTCATCATCCTCTTCTGGCCTCTACAGGCATTGCATGACATGAGTGCACTTGCATACATGCAAGCAATACAGACATACACATAAAATAAGAATAATTAATAAGATATTGAAAAAACACAGTGCAAGGGCATACAGTATGAAAGTGAGTTTCCATTCCCCACACCCAGGCTGCCCAGTCTAATCTCCAGAGGCAACTGCTAGTTACTTCTTGTTTATCCTTCTAGAAAATTCAGTGTATAAATCAGCATATGTGAATATAGATTTCTTTGAACAAAATTCAAGTGGAAGCCTCATATGCATTGCTTTTCAAGTTGTTTTTTGTCCTTAGAAATGGATTCTGAAGACTGTTTCATTTTGCACATAACAGATCTGCTCCATTCACTTTTAAGGGCAGCCTAGTATTCCATAGAACTAACGGGCCTCTGATTAATTTAATGAGTGCTGTGTTGATGGACAGTGAGGCTCTTTTCCCTTGTGGTATTACAAACAATGCTGTAAGGACACTTTGCACAAGCTCATTTACTTCTGAATTTCCTTATAGGTAAATATGTAGTCTTATGGGGAAGCTCTGAGTGGTTGCTCCCTTTAAAAAATGGAACAGCTGGGCGTGGTGGTGCACACCTGTAGTCCCAGCACTTGGGAGGCAGAGGCAGGCAGATCTCTGTGAGTTCAAGGCCAGCCTGGTCTACATAGTAAGTTCCAGGACAGCTGGAGCTACAGGGAGACCCTGTCTCAAAAAGACAAAAAAAAAAAAATCCTAAAAACTTCTTTGCTCCTTTTTTTTTTTTTTTTTTTTTTTTTTTGTCTTTTTGAAGTAGGGTCTCCCTGTAGCCCCAACTGTCCTAGAACTCACTATGTAGACCAGGCTGGCCTTGAACTCACAGAGATCTGCCTGCCTCTGCCTCCTGAGTGATGGGATTAGAGGTGTGAGCCACCATACTGGGCTGGATTTTTTTTTAAAAAAAAACAAATAGCTGGAAAGAGGTGGTCAGAAACCTTTACATTTTCAGGATTAGATTGGAATATTAAATAGGGGAAGATTTTGGCACTCCTCATAGAATTATAAAAATTAGTACGATTAAATATCATAAATTTAGTATGAGGAAACCCAAAAAGGTCAGGTATGGGGCCGCAGAGATAGCTGAGTGATTAAGAGTGTGTACTGTTCTTGCAGAGGACTGGAACCTGGTTTCCAGCACCCATGTTAAGTGGCTCACAACTACATGTAACTCTAACTCTAGGAGTCCAATGCCCTCTTCTGGCCTTTGCAGGCAACTTTACTCACGTGTTCATACCCTCCTCCCTGCTTACACACATGCATATACATGATTTAAATTAAAAATAAAATCTTTAAAAAGTTCATGTATTTCTCCATACAGACCACCTCAGTATTTCTGTTGAAATACTATTGCTTCTCAAACATTGCTTTTTTTGGTGTTCCTGCTTTTCGGGGGCCAGCAAAGTTCTGCCTGGTCTAGCATGAATTAGGGGGTCTTAGCCCCTGGGCATGGCCAAGATTAGTCCTCAGGAAGAAAATAAACCTGATTCCCAGTCCTTGTCACAGTTATCGACTCTAAAGAGAGAACTCAAACCAAATGTGTCATCTTAACCCAGGTCTCCCAATTCTTAGATGGGTGTCTTTTAAAGTAGAAAAAAACCTAGGCCATTGCGCTAAAAGCAATATAGTTTTGATTCTTCGGGCTTATTTCCCAAGTGCAAAGAGCCCGTGTGGAGACAGGCATAGCCTGCTCTAGATAAATGTTGGGTTAAGTGTCAGCTGTTCCGGAAGGGTACGTCACTTAAGATAGAACTCTGATTTATGAGCTTCTGATAGGCGATGTAGAGAGCAGCAGTGAAGGGGGCCCCAGGGGTCTGGTGTGTGCTGACACTGACCATCACTCACCTGGCTTCTTGACCATACTGGTAGCTTTGAGGATGGCCATCAAGGGCTTCTTAGATGGTGATCAAGCCTATAGCAGTGTTCTCTGGTACCCCTTTGGCATGGCTGAAAGAGCCACAGACTGAGCAGGCTGTTATCTGAAGTGTGACTCTTCTTGTTAAAGACCCTTGTTAAGTCACAACATTCCAGAGGAGATGGCAGCTTAGGTGGCTGGTGTGAGCCCTTGGGGACAATAAAACTCCTGGGAGCGCTCGGTATTTTCGTGAAGATAACTCTCCTACCCTCCTATTTATTTTCCTTTCATTCTGCACAAGGGTAGGAAGTGTGGTATTATACTTGGGGGCGAACTCAGGAATAAGGAATATCTGGATTCAAACCTTGACTCTGTGACATGGCGTTGTGACGCTGAGTGAGTTCATGAAATTCAGTGTGTCATTAGACCTGGGTAGGTTCAGGATTCTAATCATGCTGTGTGAGTGTGAGAATGTAATATTAAGAATTTTGGGGACTGGCAGGCGTAGTGGCACATGCCTTTAATCCCAGCAACTTGGGAGTCAGAGACAGGTGGATCTCTGTGAGCCATTGCATAGCGAGTTCCAGAGTTTCAGGTCTGCTGAGGCTACCAGGAGACCCTATCTCAAAAAAAAAAAAAAAAAAAAAAAAAAAATTTGGGGGGGGGAAAGAATTTGGCGAGGGGTGGGGTGGGGGGGTAGATGAGATGGCTCAGAGGATAAAGGTGCTTGCTGCAAAGCCTGATGACCTGAATTCGATCCCTGGAACCCACATGATAGAACATGATAGAAGGACAGAAGCAACTCCTGCAGATTGTCCTCTGACTTTCAACCATGTGCTGTGGCACAGGTGGCACATGCACATACACAAATAAATAAACTTTAAAAAAAGAAGAATCTGGGACTGCAGTGATTTCCAAGTATGTGTCTAGGATTTTCCTTGCTTTGAAATGTGCAGGGGTCTGAATAGAGGCTTGCAAGGTTAATAAAGAGCAGGAGTCTGGAAGTGTGTTTGCATTCACGTGGTAGATTCTTCCATCCTCCCACTGTGTGATCTCAGAAAAACCAGTTCAGTGCTCTGTGGCCACGTTTGCTCCATTCTAAAAAGGAATAACAATGACACAGAGCTTGTAAGTTATTACGAGGATTTCAGGCTGTGTCTACGTGTAGTGACACCGTATCACTTGAAATATGTATGGTGGCTACTTGCTAAGGTCTTGCTTTGAAAGGCAGTGGCTATAGCTGTACTTCCTTGACTTCCCTTTCAGATACAACATGCCTTTCCTTCTTACTTTACTCTGATTGTTAAAACAGTGTAAAGAATAAAAGTTGCTCACATACATATTAAATTCATTCATAATCGTTCAATACTTATTCTGTTCCTACCACGTGCTAATTGTTATATTCTAGGGATGGAGATCCATCAATGAACAAGTCAGATGCAAATCCTAGCCTGTAAGGAAGTTAACTTTTAGTTGGGAGAGAAAGGTGAAAACTCATACAATAACTAGGAAGTTTATAAAGTATGTAAGATGATGAGGGCAGAATAAAAATGGTGGGGAGTAGGTAATGGAAAATGGGGCCCCCGGAGTGTGTGCTGTTTAACATATGGGCAACCCATCGAGAAGATGATATGGAGAGAGTCCTTGAAGATGTACAGGGAGGTGAGCTCTGAGAACCAGCGAGGCAGCCTTTGCTACCCAGTGGAGAGGACAGGGGCTGGTAGTAGAAAATAAGGGAAAAGTGAGGGGCAGATTCCACTGGGCTGAGTAGAGGAAAGAGTTTCATTCTTAGCCTGAATACAGTTTTATTCTACTGGAGATTTTTGAATAGAGGAATGACTTTGAAAGAATAAAATTTATTATTATCTTTTGGTCTTTTTGAGACAGGGTCTCCCTGTAGCCCCCGCTATCCTGGAACTCGCTAGGTAGACCAGGCTGGCCTTGAACTCACAGAGATCCGCCTGCCTCTGCCTCCCAAGTGCTGGGATTAAAGGCGTGCACTACCACGACCAGCTGAAAGAATAAATTTTAAAAATATTTTTATTTTATATGTATGAGTATATTGCCTGCATGTATGTAATTGCACTCATGACATGCAATGCCTGCTGAGGTCAGAAGAGGGTTCCAGATTCCCCTGGAACTGGAGTTATACACAGTTGTTAGCTACCATGTGGATGCTGGGAACCAATTCTGGGTCCTCTGGAAGAGCAGCCAGTGCTCTTAACCACTGAGCCATATCCAGCTCCCTGAAAGAATAAATTTGAAAGGTTATTTAGGGTTGGAGATATAGGTCACTTAGTAAAGTACTACCTGGCATGCATGAAGCCTGGGTACAGTCCCCGGTACTGCATAAATGATAATCCTAGCACTCAGGAGGTGGAAGCAGGAGGGTCAGAAGTCAAGGTTATCCTTGGATACATAGTAAGTTCAAAGCTAGCCTGGGTCACATGAGAGCCCATCTCAGAAAAGAAAAAGGTTATTTTCAGCAATTTACTTGATTAAAGATTGGAAGCTAGCTGGATTTCCATCAGTAAGCTGGTGGTTGAGTAATACAGCTACAGCAAGAAAGCATGGCCTATATGCTACGGTGTGTAATGACTGAACTCATGCTTTTCCCCCAAACCCAGAGTTTGCAGCCCTAGTACCCAATGTGAAGATATTGGGAAGTGAGACCTTTGAGAAGTAAGTTGTGACACTTCCCCAGTCCCCGCTCTGATTCAGCAAGAGATCATCTGATCATCTACCTGGCATGTGAGATGGCTCAGCGGGTAAAGGCACTTGCTGCCAAGCCTGACGACCTGAGTTCAATCCCTGGAACTGTCATAGTAGAAAAAGAGAACTGATTCGACAACATGACCATAGCATGCACACTGTGGTACACATGTACACACACACACACACACACACACACACACACACACAATTGTAAAAATACAAGCAAGCATCCATCTATAAATCTAGAAGAGTCCCTCACTAGAACTCGACTGTACTGGCATTCTGATCTGACTCCCATCCTCAGACTTTGAGAAATGCTTTATTGTTTTTTTAAAAAATTAATTAAATTAAAAAATATATTTTATTTATTATTTTTATTTTTTTTTATGTGTATGAGTGTGTTGCCTGCATGTATGTGAGTGCACCTGTGTCGTGCAATGCTGCGGAGGTCAGAAGAGGGCTTT
>NW_008358387.1:2522563-2534290 GCF_000622305.1 Nannospalax galili
TAACCGCTGAGCCATCTCTCCAGCCCTAATTAATTAAATTTTTTTTTTTTGTGTGTGTGTGTGTGTGTTTTGCCTGCATGTGTATAAGTATGCCAGTGTGTGCAATGCCTGAAGAGGCCAGAAGAGAGTGTCGGATCCTGTGGAGCTGGAGTTATGGATGGATGGTTGTTAGCAACTGGGTACTGGGAACTGAACCCAGGTCCTCTGCAAGAGCAGCAAGTGCGCTTAATCACTGAGCCATCTCTCTAGCCCCACATTTTGTTGTTTTTAAAGCACTAAGAATCCCACCCTGTGGTATTCTATTATAGCAGCCTGAACTGAAAGTATGATATTCAAGACTTCAGGAGTCAAGGCACATGAGACCCGTGCCTGCTGAGAAAGTCAGTGCCTCTTCTGGAGTCCAGAGAGAGTAGGGTACATTTAACTTCATAAGTTTTGTTTGTTTTCACTTTTAAAATGTCTTTAACTTTTGTTTTTTATGGTGATAGAGACTGAACTCAGGGCCTTACACACACACACACACACACACACACACACACACAGAGTCACTGAACTCTACCCCCAGCCCTTTTTTTTTGTTCTTTTTGAATTTTGAACATTTTAATATATTACTTATTCAAAAATAAAGTGTTAGCCAGCTGTGGTGACATGAGCCTGTAATCCCAGCTACTTGGGAGGTTGAGACAGGAAGGTTGCAAGTTTGAAGCTGGCCTTGGGCAATTTGGCAGGATCTTGTCTTAAAATAAAAAGGGCTGGGGATGTGGCTCAGTAGCAGAGGGTTTCAGTGGTTCTTGCCTAGCATGAGAGAGTTCCTGAGTTTAATCCCAAATCTTGCAAAACAAACAGGTAACAAACAAAACAAAAGCCTATAATTGTCTGAGTCAGATGCCATAAGCTGTATGTAAAGAAAAAATGAATGGCTCGCTCGTCTCCTGCTGCTTGAGAGAACCAGTGCTGTTTTTTCACACTTTTCTCTATGGCCAAACATGGATGTTCAAAACATATAAACAAATAAGTTTTCTTCTTAAAATCAAGAAACAAGAGGTGGGATTATGTTATATTCATTAGTCTGAGACTTGATTTCCCCTCATGATTAACAAATGCCCCCCTTATTCTCCAATACAATCTAATATTTGCTCTAATTATTTTTTTTTCAGCAGCAACATCATCAAAGTATATTGACGTGCCAAATCACTTAGCAACTCCTCACTTGGCACACACTTCAGTAATTTCTAGTGTCATTGTGTGTGTGCATATGTTTGCACCCCCAACAGTGTTGGAATAGACACCTTATTCATAATAATGAGCTTTTAAGCTGATTTCTGATACGCTATGTCAATTACTAGGGCTGGGGCAGGCTGTGAACACTTCCCTGGGGCATCGTGATGGGCCAATGGAGAACTGAGTTTTAGTCTGACTCTGCCAGAAACCAAGTCGTTATGTAACTCTGGACATGTCCCTCCCTGCTCTGGATCTCAGTCCCTCCCTGTGTCTGAGAGAACTAATTAGACAAGATAGTCTCTGTTTTCTCCATTTCTAAGTTCTTCACAGGATCTTGAGTTCCACAGACAAACCATGTTTGCTTCATTCACTGTTATTTCCTGAGTGTAAGCACAGAGTGGGCCCTTAGTGAGTATTCTCTGAACAAAAACATGAATGGATTCTTTGCTGAAGGTCATGAGGTTTGATCATGGCAGAGCTGTGCAAGTTTCTGGTCTTTTTCCCTCTCCATCACACTGCCTCCCACTTCTTAAATATCATTGCTCTTGACCTTTACATCTTGTAATCACATGACCTTTTACACATCCTCTGATATTCATGTGATGTGTGTTTCACTGCCAATGTGTTTTTTACATAGTAGGTGAGGCCGCTAATCTTAGTGCCATCATGTGCCATCTGCTACCTGCCTGGCTGCAGGCAAGTTGCCTGACCCTGTTTCCTCCTATATAAATAGGAATGAAAGTTCAGTACTTAGTATGTGTGGGTACTCTTAAACAAGACTATCCGTATATGAATTGTCCAGTGCCTGGTGGAGGGTGGGCACAACATAAATGGTTACAATTGTGTTTTGAGCAGGTGTGTGGCATAAAGTTATGGTCATATGAGTTCTACAACGTGTTGGTATCTGTTAGATGTGAGGCGCCAACCTGTGTGGCGGGTCATTCAAAGCTTTGGCCCCAGGTGCTTTGTTCTTCTAGTAGAACATTTGTTCTACTCATCACAAATTCTAGAAACATCCTTCGAGGACCATTCTCAAAATGGTCATTAGATCATTGCAAGTCATGTTTCTTGGTATCCTCTTCTTGGCTAGTTACTGGACTAACACACACACACTTTGAAGACAGTGTTTTATGCATTCCATTTGGTTTCTCTTGTTCTAAATACCTCAACTGTTTTCAGGTCTTACTGTTAGTTTTGGAGGGTACCTTGGAAATTGTGCTGGGTTGAAACAGTCAAGGACGACAGGAGGTCACTGACGGCTGGTTTGCTTTAATTTTCTTTCAGTTCTTCACATTATATCCTGGAATATAGTCAGTGTGCAGAGAATGAAATATGAGGAATTATTGAATCCAGAAAAACATACCAAACAGGGTCCTAAAAATGCAAGGTACAGAAAGCCAAACCAAGTAGCTTAACTAACAGTCAATAGCTGTTCATCAGATCTGAGCTCAGGTGAGGCTGGATCCAGGGAGTCCAGGGATCACCAAGTGCTTTCTTTAGTATTGGTGTCATTTTCAACTCTTACAAAGGTCCCTCTAGCAGCTCCAGCACCCCACCACCAATGATGGGCAAATGACTATCTTCACTTACAGCACTATCTTCTGAAGATGTTTCTTCAACCCTCAGGATTGATAACTCCTTTATTACTGGCCTTACCTGGTTCATGGTCCCTTTCCTGAAACCATTACCCTTGTTCAGAAATTTGATTTAAGTCAGTGCCCAGCTCTGGAGATGAGAATAGGATTAATTCCATTCAAAACATTACGGTTTTGAAGAGGACAGTGGCAATTTAATGAAGGCAATCTGGGATAGTGTGGGGAAGGGGATTGCGTGCTAGGGCAGTCAGTACATTGTAACTGTCTACTGGAGGTATTGACCACTTATTTATGGTGTGCCTCGAACATACCAGACAGAGCTCTGAACATTCTGTACACACCAACTGACTTAATAAGAGCCCCATGAGACAGCACCATTTTAAAAATATTTTTAATTTTTATTTTATGTGTATGAGTGTATTGCATGCATGTATGTGAGTGCACCCCTGTCATGCAGAGCCTTGGAGGTCAGAAAAGGGCTTTGGATTTCCCTGGAACTGGAGTTAAGGATGATTCATAGTCACTACATGGGTTCTGGGAATTGAACACAGGTCCTCTGCAAGATCAGTCAGTGCTCTTAACCGCTGAGCCATCTCTCCAGCCCGATAGCACTATTTTTAAAGTCTGTAGCATGAAGCAGCAAGGGATCCAGATGTGTCCAGTCTGGGTGCTTTGCCCCCAAACAGTGCTGTTCCTCATGACAACACCATGTCATGGTGTTTACACCACATGGGTGCAACCTGCAAGAGGTTCTGATCCATGAAACCATTTCCCTGATATAATGTGCTCTAAATTATATCTCCCCACAGGTGCTTTTTGAAGAAGATGCTGTTCCCATGTCGCCATGTGTCATTCCATTTAGTTGAAAGCTTTTGAGTAGTTTCAGGATGCCTGCATGCTTTTAGTAGTCTGTGGAAAAGACAAAGCGATTTTTGTTGAAAATTACCCTTAAATTGCACTTATCTTTGATCTATAAATATTTGCTGCCAGTGAATTCCTAGTCTTTCATCTGCAGTCTTTTACCGGCAGCTTGGCTACTGTTGTTTCTCTGTGCCCTGAAGCCTTGAAGAGGCAGAGCAGGGACATGTGCAGAGGAGGACAGCAGCTCTGTGGGAAGGTGTCTGAAAACTTCTGCCTTCTGACCTCCTTCCTTCCCTGTCCCCTTCTCCTCCTCTCTTTCTTCCTTTGTCTCTCAAACTAAAATATCTTCCCTTTTTGTAAATTATCACACATTTAACCTTTTAGTACAGAAAACAGATGAGTAAAGTTAAGAAAGACCTTGCTTCCTCCCATCCATCTTCTGCCTATAATTAACTACTTGTACCTCTTTGGTGTGTTCCCTTTTTCTCAGGAAATTAAATAAAAACAATAAGCCTTTTGTAGTTTCTTTAAACAAAAACCCATATGTATGGGCTAGAAGAATGGTTCAATAGTTAAGAACCTTTGCTCTCTTGCATAGGACTCGAGTTTGGTTCCTAGCACCCACGTGCTGGATCACAACTGCCTGTAACTATAGTTTCAGGGGCTCAAACTCCCCTTCTCACCTCCCAAGGGTTCCTGCACAAATGTGGTGCACATGCATAAACTCAGGTGTGTGCTTGCACACACACACACACACACAGGCACAGACATATTAAGTAAGTAAATTTAAAAAGGTTTAAACAGACATATTTGGAGATTTTCTTTTTTTTTTTTTTCTTTTTTTCTTGAGACAATGTCTCTTGTAGCCCAGGCTGACTTCATACTCACTGCATAGCCACGGATGACTTTGAACTCTTGGTCCTTCTAACCCATCACCCAAGTGCTGCGATTACAGGCATGTGCCACCAAACCTGATTTATGGGGTTACTCAGAAACAAAACCAGGACTGCGATTTACTGGACCAACTTCTTATTTTAGACAATTGGATTTTCTGCCAGTATTTTGATGGTGGGACATTTTTACTGTGAACATCAATTTGTCCTTAGGAATGCTGAGTTCCTTAATGTGAGGGTCAGACGCCCCTCTTGGAAGGCATGGCATGTCTGTCCTCTGCCTTCCCCTGGGGGGAGTCACACCATTGTGAAGACCTATTCTGGGCTCTGTGTGTTCTGTCCACTGCCCCGCATTGTTGACTTCTGAAGGTGGGGTTGCTCCAATCCACTTTTAGGCCCTTCAGTGGTTTAGATATGGCTCGTCCCCAAGTTCATGTGCTGGTGGCTGTCTCAAAGAGGTAATGGCCTCTTTAAGAGGCAGGGCTTAGTGGAAAGTAATTAAGTCATGGGTCATTGCCATCACAAGGGATTAGTGCTGGTCCACTAGAATGTGGTTTCTCCAGAGTTATTATAAGAGCACAGGTGACTTCTACCTTACTCTCCGCTCATCACTCCATGTAATGTCTTCCTCTCACACACATCCCCCCATGATGCCATCTGCTGTGTTGGCATGTGTCTAAGTAGGGCCTTGCCAGAAGCTGACCGGATGGGCCCACCTGATCTTGGACTTTCAGTTTACAAAACTGTAAGCTAAATAACTTCTTTTCTTTATAAAATACTCAGCCACAGGTGTTTTAGTATAGCAATAGAAAATAGCATGTCCATTTCCTTTGTTTCTGCCTTAAGAGATGCAGAGATTCCCCAAGTAAACATTTTCAGCTTCAAGGGAAGACTTGGAATGCAGGAGCACAGTGGGCATCATTATTTTTTCCTGTATTATGCACATGAACAGTGTGGTGTGATCTTTACCCAGTATAGATGTTTGCCGAACTCTATAGATGTCCAGTTTGGGGAAAGGGCATGCAAGAAATATAATAAAGATGCATTAGACTTGGGTGTGGCAGCACATGCCTGTAATCTTAACACTTGGGAGGCTGAGGAAGGAGGATCAGGCATTCAAGGTCAGCCTTGGCTACTTAGTGAGATTGAGGACAGTGTGGGCTACATGAGAACTTGTCAGAAAAAACAAAAGCAAGCAAGCAAGCAAACAAAAATAACCCTGAAAAGCCTAACAACAACACAAGATGTGTGGTAGGTGATCTTTTGGCCCTGTGCTTTTCAGAGCATGCCACGGAGCATGCATTACACTGGGTGCTTACTGATTTTTAAAATAAATGTAATTTTCAGTGTAACTCTGCCAGGTAGGTGTTGTTCATGATTTTATTGCCGAAGAGTGGCTTAAAGTGGTTGTTAGTTTTTCTTGGCTGGAGTCTTAAATCTGGGATGTTTAGACTACTCTTTCCTGGGTTTACACTTGTATAAATCAGTTAGTGAGAGCAGCTGTGCAGAGATGAAAAGTTAAGAAGTGTACAAGGTGAATGCCAGACAGTTTGGGGCTGTGAATCACAAAGGGAGACTTACAGTCAGTGGGGCTGGCAATGAGCCTTACACTTTGTATTCAATACTGGGGCACGAGGGCATTTTCTTTTGGTAAGATGCAGTCCAGCAGGTACAGCTGACCCAACCTTGAATTTTTGGAGACACCTTTGGAGACAAAGGTACACTGAATCCTATGCCGAGCCACAAGCTGATCAAGGTACCAGCTTCAGCCCTCACCCCAACAGCAGCTTTTTATTTAGGGGATTTCCTGGGTTCAAGAGCCTCAAGCATGTCACCTACTGAGTGGGTTGGAGACACAAGCTTTGTCATGACACTTGGTGGTATATTTCCTAGTCATCTATGTCACAGTTTCCAAGTACCCGATCAAAGAGCCTGAGGATGCAAGAATTCAGGTGGAGTCATCCCCATGGTACCTGCGCCACATCTCAGCACCGTCTTTCCAGTTTTACCTTTGCAAATCTTTGAACCTATAGTGTGGCATTTCAGGTGGCTGTAAGCCCATGAATGTGTTACGTAGAACATAGAGCAAAACTCTGACTTAAACATGTAATCAAGTACCAATATCGGGGACTCTGGACGCTGAACCCTCCCAGGGTTCAGGGAGGGAAAAAGTTGGTTCCAAAAAGGAAAACTACAAAGTCAAAACTAATAAATGTTGAACAAAATGGTTTCACAGTGTAACATCAGAACTGTTTTGCTTTATCAATTTTAACCCATATCAACTTTATCAAAGATGCATGCAAGTGGGGCTGGAGAGATGACTCAGAGGTTAAGAACACTGACTGTTCTTGCAAAAGACCTGGGTTCAAATCCTAGCACCCACATGGCAGCTAACAACCGTCCATAACTCCAGTTCCAGGGGATCCGATAGCCTCTTCTGTCCTCTGAGGGCATTGCATGACACGGGTGTACTACCATACATGCAGGCAACACACACACATAAAATTAAAAAAATATATATTTTTTTGGTCTTTTTGAGACAGGGTCTCCCTGTAGCCCCAGCTGTCCTGGAACTCACTATGTAGACCAGGCTGGCCTCAAACTCACAAAGATCCGCCTGCCTCTGCCTCCTGAGTGCTAGGATTAAAGGCATGCGCCACCATGCCCAGCAAATAAAATATATTTTTAAAAAGATACATGCAAGTTAAGTTTCTGGTTCTGATATCTGTAAATTTCAGTTAATATAGTACTGTGCAAAACTGAGGACAGCCAGTATGTAATGTTTACTGTGGGATATGAATGTGTTTTGATATGTTGAATGGTGACGTGGGAGTGGACTGGTGAGTAAGATATGAAAAGGAAGTGTGCTGCTTGGAATTAAAATAAGGGCAGTGCAGGGCTCACAAGACTGTCACAGTAGTGCTGAAGATTGTCTTCCAAGTAACAGCATAGAAAATAGCTCCAATCCAATAACTTCTTCCATTTTTGCCTTTATTCTCCTTAATAAGAAAGGCAGCATGGTAGTTTTAAGACAATTTAATGTGTGTGTGTGTGTGTGAGTGTGAGTGTGAGTCTGCATGGGTACGTGTACATGAGTGCAGGTGCCTTGGATCTTCCACTTGAGTTACAGGTGGTTGTGAGCCATTTCACCTGGGTCCTGGGAACTGAATTTGGGTTCCCTACAAGAGCAGTACACCTTCTTAACCATTGAGCCACCTCTCCAGTCCCTCAGCATAGCCTTTAGTTAGATGGGTTCCAAACCAAGGAAGCTAGTGAGTGCTTTTATCCTCTGTTGCCCCCTTCTCATTCAACAATTCCTTTCCCATCACCTCCCAACTTACCCTTTAAGTTGTTGACATCTCTGTGCTTCTGTCTTCTGGACATTTACATCTGTAAAATGGAGACAGAAATACCTATGTGATAAATATTAAATGATATAATAATGGTGGTGAAGTGTATAGTGTTTTAGAGCATATAATGAATTCGGGTGTTTTGGCCTTTACCCTATCCTCCTCCCTCAGCAAACAAAACCAAATAAAACAAAAACAAAAACAACCAGACAAAAAAACCAACCCAGCACTTAAAATTTTACTTATAAAAGGAAGAGGCTCAAATCACATTTCATCTGTGAAAATCTGCCTCTTGATTTTAGCCCATGTGTCCTAAGGCGAAACAATGACAGTGCCAAAGAGCTTTTGGCCTCGAGCGCCCACTTGATTGCTTCTAGAAAACCATGTTGAATGAGCCCCAGGTGTTGAGAAAGAACTCTTGGGAATGCAGAAGTTAACAGTTTGGAACTGGGTAATGAACTTGTCAGCAGAAACGACCAGCCTGAGCTCCTCTGGTTTCTTCAACTCTCTCCCCGGTCAATGGACCCAAAAGACCAGATTTCTTTAAACAAGAATTTCACTAATTGACACGACACATCTTTTGATCCTTTATAGAAGCTTCACAAATAGGTCATGCATACCTTAACCAAACGCAGCTTTTGACTCTTCTGGTTACTTCTGTGCTGCTTCTCTTCTACCCACCCAGGATTTCAGCATTTACAGGTCTGCTGGGAGCCAACTCAAAGACCTGGAGCCAGGCCTCTGCCCCAGGAGCCCTCTTTCCAGGGTGTAGACCCCCCATAAAAGGCAGTGTCATCTAGTATACAGGGACATCTTAGATTTAGGGGCAGCAAACATCATTTCAAATCCTGGCTCTGCTAATTTCTTGTTGATTTTTGTTAAGTTTTTAAATCTCTCAGAGCCTCCGTTTCCTCTTTTATAATCCAAGAACTAAGAACAGCATGTACTCTTGTGTATTATATGAAGATTAAATAAGGGCATTATATGTGTTCTGTGTCTGGCTTACAGTAAGTGCTCAATAAATGTTTACTTTCTTAAAAGTTAGCTGCAATAGAAGTTTAAACAAACCTTTGGAAGCCCAGGAAGATGCAAGCCTTCTGGGAGTTCGGAGCAGTGACCATCTGTGTCAGGAACTAGAATCCTTGAACTGTCTCTTTTCGGTCCATAGACTATTTCCCAGGGAGGCTCTATTTGCCTTGACTGGGAATTTGAATCTTGCAACTGGATTCCAAAGGCCTCCTAAGGTTTTTTCCAATTTGGGGAAATGTGCAGTGAAGGGAGCCCATGGAGGCACTCTGCGACCTTAGGCAGGTCCTCTAACCTCACGACTGATTAAAATTGTGGAATTAGGGAAGATGTTTGTGAAACACAAGTCAGAGTGCTTGATGCCCTTCACAGAGACACAGACTGCCTCGAATTTCTGCATGACTGGAGAAGGGTGCTTGGGAAGGGATTTCCCAGTCCTTTGCTTGTCAGGTTGACTGCTCACTTTAAGCTTCTAGTTTACAGTTGAAAGCATCTCTGTTCCCTTGTTGAGCAAATCTAGGCCTGTGTGCCCATGGCAAGGCAGAAGGGTTTTCTGCCAGATTCCCACCTAGAAGCCCATAGTTTGTCTCACCTTTTAAATCCCTGCACACACGTTATTTATTTATTTTTTGGTTAACGTTAAATGGAGGCTTTGGCCGAAACTCAGCCCGCGCCTACGAGAAAAGCCAACAGGCTCACTGGGCAGCCGATAAAGCTGGTGGGATTTCCCCATGGCTTGCGGAGAGTACAGACAGGAAGCCAGGGACCCAGCGCCTGACCAGCACTTCCTCGGGGGAGGCTGGAGCAAGCCGCATCCTGCACTGAACTCTCTAGAGCGTGCAGGCCAGAACAGCTGGCCGTTCCAACCTTGGAGTGGGAGAGGGTCCCTGCAGGCATTTGCATCCGTCTGAGCCCTGCTGCCTTCAGCGGGGAGCCTAGGGCTTCTGTCCCAAAGTGCTGACTCTGCGGTAGCCGGGCTGGAACCTTCCATTCCGGCCCAGCCGCTTCCTCCCTCGCTGCCACAAGGAGGGAATTGAGAAGGGACTTTCCAGAGAGCGTTAGCGTGCAGGGTGTGGAAATGGAATAAATGCATATGCAAATAGGCTCGTGTGTTCCTTCCTCTGCCCCAGTGAGCAAGAGCCCTTTCTCCAGAAAGATGCTCTTCGGCAAGACCCCTGGGCAGCTCTCTTCCCTCCCCGATGGATGGCGGCAGCGGGGTCGTTGGAGTGGTAAAACAGGGCAGGCATCCATGCCCAGGGTAGGCTGGATGGGTAGGAGGAAGTAGCAAAAGGAGGAGGTGGAGGGAGGCTGGATTGGAAAAGATAAAGTAAAATGGAATTTTAGGAGCACACTGTGAGAAGCAGTTGGGAAAATAATCATTGCAAGCTGATTTACCACGTACTTATATTCTGTCTGAGAAGCAGCAGGCTTTTGTACAGTGGATTATTGCAGAGTAAATGGCACATTAAAGATATAATCAAGATGTTTAAGGCATTTTGAATGACACTAGAGTTAAAGTAGGTGAGTCTTTTGTCATGGGCTAGAAATATTAAAATGTCAGTGGCTTAGAAATATTTCCAGTATTGTAGTTAAGACATGGGTCCGTTTCTAAAAGGAAAAGATTTTTAGCGTTTTGTTATTTTCAGGGTGGGGTAGGGTGGTATTGGGAGATGGTGATAAAGTATTGTGCTTTAAACTCTGTTTTGTGGTCTCTACTTGGCAAGTCAACAATTTTCTTGCAGTGACAGTAGCTAGAAAACATCGTGCTGTAAATATGGTGCATTTGGGAAGGCTGGGGGTTAGAATGGCTTCTTTTAGCGTATTCCTATTTTCAATATCATTCAGTCTTGTCTTTAACATAAAAAAATTGTTTTCAACTACTAGACTTGACTTTCATATTAGTTGGCAATAATGCAACTTTTCTTTCTTATAGCCCTTTTGGACTCCAGGATTATTGCATTATTATGGCGTTCTCTTGGCATTTGTGATCTCCACATTCCGTGTCCGTTATTTCATTTGTCTGTCCCCGTTCAGTTTTGGTTTGGCGCCAGTCCATTCTGATTGCTGGTATTTTGCCCCCAAGTTGTTGGCAATGGGCTTTTGAGCAGAATCCACTCTTGTTTTTGTTTCAAATATCCAGCACTGTCTTCACGCACAACACTGATGAGTCACAGCCCCGAAGATCTCTGTGGTGGAACTCAGAACCCAGAAGGCTGAGCCTTCACCTCTGGGGTCTGCTGACACTGGGTTTGCTTGTATTGGGGGCATGAAGGGAGGTAGCCTCTGGTCCTCACTTTAGAATGCTAGAAGACCAGGCAGGGGTGAGGAGCCATGGGGGTTCCAGTGTTTTTTTTTTTTTAAGTCTTTTAAAGACAGGGTCTCTCTGTAGCAACAGCTGGCCTGGTAGACCAGGCTGGTCTTGAACTCACAGAGATCCACCTGCCTCTGCCTCCTGAGTGCTGAGATTAAAGGTGTGCACCCCCATGGGGTGATGTATTTTTGAGTCTCCTCGTCTCTGACTTTTTTTTTTTAACTTAAAAAAAAACTTTATTGAGAATTTCATACATGCGTATAAGGTGTTTTGATCAAATCCATGCCTACTCCCTCCCTTCCAGCTCCTCCCATATCTCCCCAACACTTTTTTCTGTCTTTCTTTCTTTCTTTCTTTCTTTCTTTCTTTCTTTCTTTCTCACTGTAGCCCCAGCTGACCTGGAACTCAGTAACTGTGTATTCCTGGCCTTGATCTCACAGAGATCCTCCTGCCTCTGCCTCCCCAGTGCT
>NW_008358387.1:2534309-2581827 GCF_000622305.1 Nannospalax galili
TTTTTAAGGATTAGCTGCAAGCTCCCAAATACTTTGGATGTTTTTTGCCTTTGGAACAGAGTATGTTGCTAAGAGGCCCAAGGACATTTTGACTTTTAGCCAAGAAACTGACTACATTTCTTTGGGGTCTTTTTACCCTAACTGCCTTTACAGTTCCACTTTCTCAAAGGCCCTGGGGCATCAGAAGAATGCACTTCCCGGCTTCCTTATCTCTCATTTTCTCACTGTAGTCCTTTGGGCTAAATCCATGGGAAACACTTGTTTTCTCTGGTCATCAACATCTTGTGTTCTTGGGTGGGGCTCCTTTAAGCCAGCTTTGGGCACATTTTGATTGTGATGGTGATTCCTCTGTCGGATATTTCTAGAATCTGACAAAATTCCTTATTTTAGTCTCAGCTTCAATCTGAGTTAACTAGAAATTCTTTTTATAATTAACAACTTATGATAAGTTTTTGTGATTTACAACTTGTAAAACATTTCTGTGTGTCATTTCATCTGATTCTTCCATGAAATTTGAAAGGTTAGGAGTGGCAGTAGAGTTAGCACATTATAAGAACTTATTAAATATTTGTTGGCTCAGTGAATTATATTCATTGATTCTGAGGAAGCCAAGACTCAAAGAGATCAAGCTCAAGGTCCCACTTTGAAGTAGGGACTCAAACACACATCTGACTTTACTGTGTCACACTGGATCATACAGTATCTATACACGATCTAGCTTTTTGGACAGGGTCTTACCCTGTAGCCCAGGCTGGCCTAGAACTCACTATATGGATGAGGCTGGCCTCAAACCCTCAGAAATCTTTCTGCCCCAGACCCCTCAGTCCTGGGATTGCAGGTACGTGCCATCATGCCCTGCTTTCTCTACACTGTTTGCTATCCCTTGTCCAGAAAGCTGTCTTTTGATTCTGCAAGAAAGGACTATAGGAAAATGTGAATGAGACTCTGGACAGTCTGGCTGTTCAACCCTACAACAGGCCAGTTAAATCAAGAGATAAGGTGTTGAAGCAAAGAAAGTGAATTTATTAGAAAAAAACTGGTTCAGTGAGAAAAGATGCAGACCAGTCATATACCTTTTCTTGGGGACGAGGGACTCAGAGATATAAATAGGTTTTATGGAGGAGAGAAGGTACAGTGAGGTAAAGGGCAGGAAAGCTACATGCCAACCAAGTCTTCCTCATCCAGAGATGTGTCGTCTTTATGCTGTGAACATCAAGATGGGCCTTGTCTTCCTACATTTATTCGTTTACTTATTTTTAAATTTAATGTGTATGAGTGTATTGCACGCATGTATGTAAGTGCACCTGTGTTGTGCAATGCCCAAGGAAGTCAGAAGAGGGTGTCAGATTCTCCTGGAACTGGAGGTAAGGACGGTTGTTACCGGCCACGGCCACGTGGGTGCTGGAAATTAAACCCAGGTCCTCTGCAAGAGCAGCCAGTGGTCTTAACTGCTGAGCCAACTCTCCAGTTTCCTGCCCTTCCCGTTCCCTTCCCTTCTCTCCCCTCCCCTCCCTTCCCTTTCCTTGCTCTCTTCTCTCATTAAACCTATGGCTTTCCATATTCGCAAATGCTAAGCAAGGACTCTCCCACTGAGCCATATCCCCAGCCTCTTTTTCACTTTTTATTTTATGACAGGCTTTTGCTAAGTTGCCCAAGTAACTTTAAACTTGCTCTATAGCTCAGGCCTTGAATTTGAGATCCTCCTACCTCAGCTTCCTGAGTAGTGGGGATTACAAATTATTTAGTGTTGGGGATTGAACTCAGGGCCTCACTGATGTTACTCAAGCATTCTATCACTGAGCCATGTCACCTGCTTTTGCATTTTCATTTTAGCTGGACATTTTTCCATTAACTTAATTCACATGCTCTATGTTAAATCGATGACACAATAAAATCTGTTTACTGTAGGACTAGAGACCAAGAAGTCCATTGCAAAAGTGTTCAGACATTCTGAGTTCCTTAAATAAAGATCATTTAACAATGAACATGTAGGTGGAGCTTGGGTGGGGATTAGGTGGTCAAAGGACAATTCCAAAAGAGTAGTCCTCTAACAGATCGGTACATTGTCAGAGGGTGGCACAGGGTCTTATCTACGGCTCTGTATAGAACTTTCTTAGGTTCCTTATTCTGCTAAAACCTTACGGTCCTTAAGCAAATAACTCCCTACAGCCATTCCTTGGTGGAGGTAAAAGCCCAAGTTCATGGCTGTCTTAAAGTTTTAATATTTCTTGGAGGTTTGAGCATAGCATTCTGCAGCCCTCATGGGAAGCTCACTGCAGAGGTTTGGCTGTGCCTGTGGAAGTGAACATTTCTCTGGGCCCTTGGGTGGGCCTACTATGCAGATTGCAGCAGTAGTCTGGCCTATGAACCATGTTACCAGCTGTTTCTACTGCTGGAGGAAATGTCACCAGATTAATCCAGACATTAGTAAGAAAAGACTCCCATTGTTCTAGCAAAATTAGGCTTCAGATTGCACCTGTGTACAAATAATATTCAGTTCCCATTCAGTTCCTATTGTCTGAGACTCTTTTCACACCAGCGATACCAGGAACAGAGGGAAGGAAGGAAAAATTTCCCATCTACTCCAAGCTAATTAGAGAGGAGTGTCACTGGGATTCCCCCAAGGGCCTTTCTTTTTGACTTCTGCAACCTGAGACTCAAACCTAGGTGGTGAAATTTATCCCAGAGGAAAGCTGCACAAACAGTTCTGATGATTTCTTCACTGAGCCACTTGGCTTATCCAGTATGCAATTGTATTGCCACACAGGGAGTCTCAAAGCCCTTTTTTCTCCTTGATACCTTCTGAGCCTTGCTGAGAAAGTCCTTCTTTAAGGGACTGTAATGAAGATTTATTCCTGTATTTACTTCTGAAGCTCTTGGGTGTCATTCCTCAGGAGCCACTGACCTTTTTTTTTTTCTTTGAGACAAGATCTTTCACTGGCTCGGAGCTTGCCAAATAGGCTAGGCTGGCCCCAGTGCTCTGCCAGTCTCCACCCCCCCGGGCCCAGTGTTGGGATTATAGTATGCCAATATACCTGGCTTTTTAAAAAATGTGGGTTCTAACCAACCCATGATCTAGGGCTCTAACTCATGTCCTCACGCCATAGGTAAGCACTTTCCTAACTGAGCTCCCTCTAGCCCTGAAGTATATTTTTGTATATGGTATGACACAGAGCTGCTGTTAATTTTTTTTTTTTCTGTGGATACCAGTTTTTCATTCTTTTTTAAAAATAAGCTAGCTGGATGTGGTGACGCACGCCTTTAATCCCAGCACTCAGAGGCAGGCAGAGCTCTGTGAGTTCAAGGCCAGTCTGGTCTAAATAGTGAGTTCAGGTCAGCTGGGGCTACAGGGATACCCTGTCTCAAAAAGACAAAAAAAAAACCTTTTGATTTTAGCATAGTTTTAGATTTGTATTAAAGGTGCATAGAGAACAGTATGCCTTCCTTTACAGGTTTTTTGACTAGTTCCTCTGCTTTGAAAGGATATTTCTCTCTCTCTCTCTCTCTCTCTCTCTCTCTCTTATATATAGCTCTTTCTTAAATTTCACTTTTATTCTATTGATCCATTTGCTATTTCTGCCATCCTGTCAGATGTTTAATTATTATTTGTAGGGATTTTCTAGCTTTAAGATAGGGAACCTTTGATCTCATAGGGGTTTTAAGAGGTAAAATTCGGGCTTTAAGCAAGTGCAGCACCACCATACCCTGTGTGTGGGCTTTTGCTGCCAGCATGTAGCACAGCTAACGTACAGGAAACAGTGAATGTGGGTGACCAGCCTCTCAAGAGTGTGTCCCTTTCTCTGAGCCAGGCCTTGGTCACATATCAAAAAAAATTGGGGCTATTAAGGCCAGCTTGTACCTTGTAGGATGCTCAGTAGCATCCCTGGCTAGATTAGCCACTAGATACCCCAGACTTATGGTAGCCTGATAAGGACAACTCACAAACATCACAGCCATGTTTAGACATTGCAGATATCCTCAGTTGAGAGCCAGTGCCTGGAGGGGGTCTGTCCTAGCCTTAACCCCAGCATACCTGTTTTCCTCCCATACAAGAAGCAAACAATAATGGTACTTAGCTCCTTTGATGGTCCTAAGGACCACATGAGCTAGGACATCTGAGAACACACGAGGTATGCAGAACGGTGACAGGACAGACCAAGGCAACTTAGAATTCATCATTTCATTGTTTAAAAAGCCCTTTACAGTGGATCTCATACACAGACTTTCCATTTTTCCTCCACCTCCCTGTCTTTCCCACTATGGAAAGAATGTGTTTAAAGCATAACAATATTCACCCCAAATTGCACGTCTTTGTTAATGAAATGCGGCTCTATTTTCCAGGCTCCATAACTGCTAATTGATCAGCTCCCATGATAAACTCATCTAAGCTGTTCATGAGTTTTATTTGTAGTTACAGAATGGCAATTCCGGCTAGTTAACAGGCCTGTAAGTGACAATCCGGCTCCGTGGAGCAGCAGAAAGGCTCAGAAATGGCCTTCTAAGCAAGATGGTAATGACAATGGGGAAGGCAGAAATCTGGGATAAGAAGATGGAGAATTGAATTGATTCATTAACTTGATGGTGTGAGGAGCCCCTTGTTCATTAACTGTTAAAATATATCCTCTTCCTAATGTGGGAGAGGGTGGTTAGAGAGGCTTATTTTCAGCAGTTCATGTTACTTAGTTGCCCAGATATTTTTCCCTTTTGTAACAGCAGTTCTTGTGAAACCATATGTTTGCTATTAAGCTTGCCAATGAACCCCTATTGGGATGACTTGAGTGTGTGAGCAGATCTGGACAACGATGGCACTGGGACTGTCCATACCTTTGTCCTCGGGGGGCACTTCCAGCTCTGGATGGAACCAGGGTGTGGCTTGGAGAGGGGAGATGGTGCTCTGATCTGAGCAGCTATAAGCAGCCAGACACACCATGGATCGCTTTAATCATGCTCAGTATACTCCCTCAGCCAGGGCAGCAGAGCGGCTGGGAGCCTGGGTTCTTGACTTAGAATGGTTTGAGATCCCTGTAGCAGTAGAAGGCCACTGAACCTTTCCAAGCCCGATTTTTCTCACGTATAATATGATGCTGACAAGACAGCCTACCTCAGGGCTTTGTTGAAAGAGAGGAGATAATCCATGCTGCCCAGTAGCTGGTATATAATAAACACTTAATACTTGCTAGCTAGCTATGATGATACTGTTATTATATACTTAAGTGCCTCCTTGTGAGTTAGATGTTGTCTTGGGAACAGGATACCAAAAATGCTCTAGTCTAATATGATGTTGGTACCTCCAAAGAGTCTACAGCCTAGAGATTAAAATGAAAGAAGTATTTCTACAGAGATGAGAATCAAAGGCTGGGGAGAGGATGGGTCAGAGGTAGCAACCTGTACAGAGGTGAGTTGCCCCCAAGAGAGTGGTCCTTAATAAGGAGTAGATTTGTGGTACAGGCAGAGCCTCATTTAAGAGCAGACCATCATGACGGTGGACAGAGAGGTGGAACTTAGAAATTCTCTCAACAATAAACAGTCATGTACTTGGACGTGGACAGTCTGGATGACCAGGGAGAAAAGTATTTCCTGCTTCTGTTCAGTGAGCCCAGCTATTGGATAATGTCTGTGACTTTGAACATGTTTTGTAACAGTCACTTTTGGGGTCCTAGTCAGTGGACCCAGAACCTAGAGGTGCATGAAGTGATTTGGATGCATCTCCTTTATACTACTGGGGAATGAACTGGAAGACCAGGATGAATTTAGCTTTGAATGGATATTAAATGTATAACTAAGTACTAAGAAGCATCTCTTTTAAAAGCGTCACATATGGGAAGCCTATTCACTTTTCTAATTCTGCTTAGCAGGAGCAAATGCCATGATAGTATTTGGGGGGAGGTGGGAAAGGCTGGCAAAATCATATTTATAACAACTTTTGGGTTTGTTTTTAAGTTGTCCTCAAATACTGGGAAGAACACACATAGGAAAAGAGGTGAACTCTTGGAAGGAGAAACAAATAGCCACCTATCATGCTATACCATCACCAAATGAGGCAGGAGATTTCTTTGCACTGGGCAAGTTATACCTTTCCTCAGCACAGTGATATAATAGGATTCCATCTGAAAAGAGAATTTTTATAGTTGATTTAACATAATTGTAGCTTTCCTGGGCTTTGCACTGGGAGGAGCACTCACAATGCATGAGCAATTATGTTGATAAATGTAGATGACCGGTGGGTTAAAAGAGCTTCCTGTTAATCTTTGGTTTTCATGCATTCTGACTATAAATTCCTTGAGGATGACAGCATGGCTCATTGTATGGAGCCTGTTCTGGTATTTGGGAGGCAATGGCATTGCTCTGTCTTGGTCTCCATTTTGCTTGAGAAATGGCTCTGGCTATGCAGTTTCAGTTTATTTTGATCTGGTCCTTTGCAGTACAGTAGCAATCTAGAGGCCTGCTGCAGGTGGAGTCTGGGCACCTGGAGGCCAGAGGGTCTCACAGTCAGGTACAAGTTGAAGAAGTCAGGGACAGACCAAGAAAGGGCTCATCTCAAAAACCTCAGGTCTCTGGTGATGCAGGAACTGTTGGGGGGACCTTCCAAGGAAGTTGTTTGCCAGTGGTTTTCAAAACCTGAGCATGTCAGGTAGGCAGGAGGTGTGAAAGTGACTGGGAACAGAGGACCCTAATGAAAGCATAGACTACCAGGCCCTGGCCACATAGGCCTATAATTCCAGCTATTCTAGAATCTGAGGCAGGAGAGTTCCTAGTTCAAGGCTAGCCTCGGTAACCTACTGAGACTCAGTCTCAAAATAATTTAAAAAATATGGGCAGCTGGGCACGCAGTTTAGTGGTAGAGTGCTTGCTTGCCATGTGTGAGGCCCTGGGTTCAGGTCCCTGGTGCTGGACGGGAGTGTGGGTGGGGGTAGTGCATTAGTGTTGAGAGGAGGGGATTAAAAAAGGTAGAATTTCAGCTTCAGTGATTGGTATGAGGTGCTTCAAGAGCCCACATTGAACTGTAAGATCAGACGATGGCAATGTGGGACCATTTCTTATCTTCCAACTGTTTACCAAACCCGAAGCTGCAACATTTAAAATAATGCAGTCTGGATAACTCCCCTCCCCACTTCCCTGTTTCTTGTAGGGCAGCCCGCCTCCCTTGGCCCTCTCTCCCATGAGTGTGGGCCACATCCTATCTAAGGTTTATGCGTTCTGTTTCCTCCCTTTGCCAGCTCTGCACCAGACCACAGTGCACTTACCCCTCAGAATCTCCTTTTCACATCACTCTTCCAAAGCACCATCTCTTCAGACCATCTTGAGCTTTCCTTGGAGACACTTACCACAATTGAACTTGCTTATTTGTATGCCTGCCAGTGAGAGCTCAGTGTGTGGGGTTCTGTGGTGATCTCATGACAGTGGAGGCAAGGGCCATGCTGGCCTTGATCTCCCTGCTTCCTAGCATCTGGCTGGCCTGTACCCAGCAGGTAGTCTGTAAGTGAGTGATGAGTGGATGGAGATGGAGGGAGAGATGCCACAGGGTCAAGGCTATTGGCCTTTCTAAGCATGCCATCTGCCCCTCCCCCCGCCACCTCCCGGAATTCTTGTCATGTTGTCATGAGCATCTTGATTGCTTACCCTCACATGTTCAAAAAGCTCCTAGAGCAGGGGTTGATGATAATCATCTTTTCATCTCTAAATTCTATTTATATGTGTATTTGTGTCATGCAATGCTTACGGAGGCCAGAATAGGGTACTGGATTCCCTGGAACTGGAGTCACAGATGGTAGTTTAGCTCCCATGTAGATGCTGGGATTAACTGCTGAGCCATTGGTTTTTTTTTTTTTTTTTTTTTTAATGTAGTTTAGCCCCTCTTGAGAGGCTGGGATTAACGGGTGGGCCTTGGTTTTTTTTTTTTTTTTTTTTTTTAATAAGATCCCTCTGGCTACTGGCTGCTGTCTGGAGTGTTGACTGGAGAGGCTGAATGAACTCAGAACAAAGAGGCTGCAGCCATGATCTTGGTAGAAGGTGGTCTGGCTTGGAGTATGTGGGAGGCATTAGGGTCTAGTGTCCCTAAGGTTCAGCACACAGGATTTCTAGAGGGACTGAATGAAAGTTTTCCCTTTTACCAGCCACGGGCCCCATTGGATATCAGACCTAGTACATGTATCTGCTGCCTTGTATGGTTACCTGTTTTTAGCTGTATACGTTAGTACCTTACCTATTCTTTAAATTCCATTAGGGAAGCATATACATGACATTTCAAGACACGGCAGTATAGCAGAAAGGTGATGGTTGTTAGGCGCTAGGGATTTTAACCCTCCCTCCCCTTCTCCCCTTCTCTCTTTTCCTTTCCCTCCTCCATTTCCCCATCAAGTGGTGGTGGCAATGGCATTTTCTTATGGCTTTGTGAGTGAGTGAGATTTGTATTTAAAACGCCTTGTTGGAGTCTAGCCTGCAGTTGATCCTTGTCAAATGGTGGCCGTCATATCGTGTGGCTCCTCCTTCCCATCGGATTTCTGAGTTGCTGACTTTTCTATCTAAGCTGGAGCACTCAGGGTGAACTATCACTTTCCCCGGATGCAGCATAGTTTTCTACATAAAAGGAAAGGCAAAACTTACTGAAGATATGAAAGAGGAGAAAGCCTCAAACAGCTTGCATTGTGCTCTTTAAAAATATTTTTATTATTTTGCATTATTTTATTGGAGGGGGGCACGTGTGTGTATATCAGAGCACAACTTGCATGAATCAGTTCTCTCCTTCCACTGTGTGGGACCAGGGATTGAACTCAGATTGTGAGACTTGGTGGCAGTCACCCTTACTTGCTGAGTCATCTCGCTGACCCCTTGCATTGTACTCTCAAGTGTAAAAGGCCACATTGTGTTGAAGGTATAGAAAAGCCATTACACACCACCCCAGGGGAGTGAGTGTCTACTGGACCATTCCGAGAAGACAGGATGCTCGGCAATAGTTTCTCATGTATTTATTAGTTCACATTGCTCCTTCTAGTGCCTGATATGAGAGAGAAGGCCACCACTGCCCCTTCGTTTTGCTTACTAGCTTACTGTAAAGAACTTTGCAGAGGCTACAGATGCGGTGCAGAGAGACAGCTGTGGGAGAAGGGATGAGGGCTTCGTTGCCCTCTCTGGGCAGGTCACCCTTCAGGAACCTTCATCAGTTCATCTGTCCAACCTCTGTTCCCCACTCTCCTCATTTGTCTTAGCTCACTGTGCCATCAGTTCAGTGTCTTTACACTTTTGATTTCGCCTTTATAGAAAAGAAAATGAAGCTAAGTGTGCCTGGGGCCTCATGCCTGTAATCCTAGCACTTGGGGAGCTGAGGCAGGGGGATCCTGGGGCTAAGGCCAGTCAGGGTACACTGTAAGACCCTGTCTCCAAACCCAAACAACAAGGAAATGAAAGAAAGAGAAAAGAAGGAAGAAAGAAAATGAAACTTCGTGTCCTGTGAAAGCTCCATTTCCTTTCCTTCTTTCTTGCAAATCCATGAATTGTTTACAGGTGTGTGCTGGAAATAATATTATGGGGTGTGTGTGTGTGTGTGTGTGTGTGTGTGTGTGTGTGCACATGTATGGTCACTCACACACACATAAGCACACTAAAAGTTAAAAGTCAGCTTATACGATAAAATATTTGCAATTATATATATGTATATCTAGAGTATACAAATTACTTTAACAATTCAGTAATAAGAAGACAAACAGCCCAGTTGCAAAACTGGCAAAGGATATGAATAGATATTTTCCCCCCACAAAGTAGCTGTACAAATGGCCAGTAAGTTTGTGAAACGATGCTCAAAGTTATTAACCACCAGAGATATGCAAATCACAACCACAGTGAAATGCCACTTTGCCCCCACTAGGAGAGCTGCAATCAGAAAGGCAAGCAGAAGGTTTGGTAAGGGTGTGGTGAAATGAAAGCCTCTGATGTTGCTCGTGGAACTGTAAAACAGGGCAGCTCCTTCAGCAATGCCTGAGAGTTCTCAAAAGCTGAAGTCTAGATTGACCACGTAACCCAGCAATTCCACTCACAGGTATATATTCAAGAGAAATGCCAAGACGTATCAGCAAAAAACTTGTGAATGTTCATAGAAGTATTAGTTTTAGTAGTCAAGAAGTAGACACAATGTGAATGCTCACCAACTGCTGAATGGATATCCAAAATGTGGTATGTCCATGCAGTGGAACATTATTCACCCATAAAATACATGAAAAGAATTAAATACAGATACACATACTAACACACAAACTTTGAAAACAGTATTCATTAATAAAAATGCTTAAAATAGGCCAATATATATGTGATAGAAAGTATATTAGTAATTACCTAGGGTAGGGAGTGGAAACAGGGAGTGTTTTTAGGGGTGTGGTTTAAGAATGATTAAAATGTTCTTGGGGCTGGAGAGATGGCTCAGTGGTTAAGAGTATTGTCTACTCTTGCAGAGGACCTGGGTTCGATCCCCAGCATCCACATGATGACTAACAATCCTCTGTAACTCCAGTTCCAGGGGAATCTAATGCCTTCTTCTGACCTCCACAGGCATTGCACGATACGAGTACACTTACATACATGCAGGCAATACACTCATACACATAAAAAAATAAAAATAAAATAAAATATTTTAAAAAGAATGATTAGAATGTTCTTAAATTCATTGTGGCTATCATTGCACAACTTTGTAAATATACTATAAACCAATGAATTTTATACTTTATAAATAAGTGAATTGTATGGTTGTGAGTTCTAGTTCAATAAAGCTGATTTTAAAATTCATTTATTTATTTGTTTATTTTTGGATGCAGGGTGTTATTCTGTAACCTAGCTAGCCTAGAACTCACAGCCACACTGACCTTGAACTCACAACAATCCAATCCTCCTGCTTTAACCTCCCAAGTGCTCAGATTACAGGTGTGGCTTCAGTTTATATACTTAAAAAAAACACTAATAAGGGCTTTTCTCTTGCAGAAAACATAATCTTTTGGGGGAGACCATGTTAGTGCAATAATTACATCAAAAGATTACCAGAGGCCAGAGAAATAGTGCAGCTTTAAGAACACTTGCTGCTCTTTCAGAGGGTAAGAGTTTGGTTCCCAGCACCCAGTTCAGATAGTTCACAACTGCCTGTAACTTCAGTTCTAGGGGATCCAATACCCTCTTCTGGCCTCTGTGGTACTTGCACACATGTGGCATACATTACACACACACACACACACACACACACACACACACACACACATTAACCAGCTACAAATTATGGTAAGTGTTATGTAGGGAACAGCTGGACATTATGCAGGGGAATAGTAGGAGGTGAGTGGTGGGTGAAGAAGTGTTAGTAATGCTGTCATTCAAGAACTCTGGAAAGCCCTAAGTGGCTTGAACAAGGGGTAGCCTTATTCTTGCTGATGGCTGTGTAGGTGTGAGCAGTTTCTGGCTCATGTAGAAGCTGCATACTTTCAAAGATCTAGTGTGCTGCCCTGGCCTTCCCTGGGTAGAGCGTGACCCTCATTTGCATGGCCTGGTTGTCGCTTCATGGTGTCCAGTGCCCGCTGTGATCAGGGGAAGACGGCCAATAGCTCATCACTTCTTTTCCCATGCAGAACTTGGTCACGTGAGGCTAGGAGATGGAGTCTTTGTGTCAGGAGCAGGTGTTCCCTGGGGGTTCTGTGACACAGACGGAGGACAGACTTGGGTCTCTGCCATCAGTGGTCTTGCTGAGAAGGTCATACAGAAGGTCAGAACCCCAAGACGAACAGCACCAAGGAGAGTTTTCCAGGTCAGGGGCACACTTGTAAGGGTGATAGAGCAAGAAAGACCACGTATCACATCATTGATTTCTTTTGAGACAGTCTTTCTCTGTAGTCCAGGCTGGCCTCAAACCCACAATCTTCCTACTTCAGCTTCCTAAGTGCTGGGATTACAGGCCTGTATCACATGTCCAGCATCTTAATGATTATTGATGCATTTGCCTGGCATATATCCCAGATGCTTATGAGTCATGAGTGTCCAGCTTGGGCTGGCAGTGGCTCTGTATTTACCAGGTATTTTCTCTTTGTCTTACAGGTCTGGCTGGGCCTGCCCTGTATGCCTTCTCTGGAGAGTCTATGTGTATCCTCAGCTTTGAGAACTGAATTCCATGGGTTGTGTCAATGTCAGACCTGTGAAGTTCAGTTCTTCAGCTGGGATATCTCTGTCATCGTGGACCTGAGGGATACTGGAGGGAACAAATCCCGAAGGCCTTCTTCAGTCTCCAAGGAACCTGAAGACTGGAGACAGTGAAGGGTGGAGCTCCAGACCTGTTGCAGGGGCACGTGGACTGGGTTGATGTGTGTTCATGTCTGTCACTGTGATAAAATATCCTGACAAAAAGAAACCTAGGGGGAGGGTTTATTTGGCTTACAATTTCTAGTCCATCATTGTGGGGAAGTCAAGGTAGGAGCTTGAAGCAACTAATCATATCCACAATGAAGAACACAGAGAGAGAATGAATGCATGTGTGGCTACTCATGATCAGCCTGATCTACACTTATACAGTTCAGGATCCTCTGCCTAGGGGATGGTGCTGCCCACAGTGGGCAGGTCTTCCCCCATCAATTAATGTAATCAAGACAATTCCCTACAGACACACATGCACAGTTTAACCTGAGCTAGGCCATCCTTCATTGAGACTCTCTTGGTGTCAGGTAACTCTACATGGTGTCAAGTAGACAGTTAATGCTAACCAGAGCCATGTGGAAAGCCCTGTTCTGCTTGGGAACAGCCTTACATCCTATGAACAGTCTCAGCAAGTGGGTCTTGCTGCTGCTGTGACTCTTGTTTACATTTACTGATGATTTAGGATGAGTCATATATGGAGGGGACTAAGTGCTCTACATGCTGTTATAGGAGACACTTGGGAAATATCACTTTAATGAAGTTTGAGACACACAGCATTGCCACATAGATTCTTCTCCCCTCTCTTTATGGGACCAGATGGAATTATCGTATGTGACAGTTATTCTTTAGTATAGGCTGTGATGTGCCTGGATACTTTTTGAGATGTGCAATGAAAAAGGATGAGAAACTCAGACACACCCCTTTTGTGGTCCCCTCATCCCTTTATGTGAACCTATGCTTTCTCACCAACTTTAGGCACACAAGGACTGCAGTGTCCCTTTGCTCTCTTAACAAGGCAAAAGAAGTTGTAACCAGACTTTACTACAACCCCTTGTTTCTCCCAGGGACAAGGATTATGAGGCTTTGAAGGGCCCCTCTATTTAGGGCCATAGTCAACTGAATGCTGGGACTCAATTCTGCTGCCTTCCTCTGTTACCAAATTCACTGGGTCTCTTCTGAACTTTGGTTTTTTTTTTAATGATTTATTTATTTTTATTTGCACAAGTGTTTAGATTACTGGAATGTTATGTGTGTTGTGCTCGTGAAGGACAGAAGAGGGTGACAGTTACCATGTGGGTGCTGGGACTTGAACCCAGGTCCTCTGGAAGAACAGCAAGTGCTCTTAACCCTTGAACCACCTCTTCAACCCCATGGGTTTGTTTTCATGATGATGATTTCTACTTTTAGGCAGGGGACTAGGAGCTATGGAAGTAATACCTGGACTTCATAAGGCTTTTGATTTGACGGAGAATCAGGAATGTAACCTGTGTTTTTTGGAGCTCGTCTTTGATTCATTACTGTGTCTTGGTGTCCTGGAATTTCTTCTCACTAGGGTCCATTAACAAACTTTAGAGAGGGGAGGAAGCATGAGGCAAGGAGACCTTATAGCATGCACATGCTCAGTGTTTCTTCTCAGTGACGCTGGTGTTTACTTTGCACCAGCCCCTAAGCTCAGGGTTTTGCCTGTATGAGCTCAGTGAATCTTACCAAGCTTCATCTAGGAAATGGGGACAAAGTAACAAGAGTATGTATTAGTTACTTTTTTCTGTTGCTGTGATTAAAAAACAACTCTGACAAGAGCAATTCAAGAGAGAAAGGGTTTTTTTTTGGCTCATAGTTTGAAAGTACAGTCCAACATGGTGGGGAAATCATAGGAGGAGGAACTTGGGGAACCTGGGAAACATTACATCCATTGTCAAGAGCAGAGAACAACAAATGCTCAGGGCTCAGCTAGGTTCCTCCTTTTTATACAGCCCAGGATCCAAGTCCAGGGAGTGGTGGCACTGTCCTTTAGGGTTGCTTTTCCCACCTCAATTTAAGATAATCCCTCATAGGCACTTCAGAAACTAATGTAATCTGAATAATCCCTCCTAAGTATGCCTAGAGGCTGGTCTCCTAGGTGATTTCAATCCTGACACTCCAACCACCACAAATATCAAGTTGCAAAAGCCTAGCCACAGTCTCCAGATGGAAAGGGGTGTCTGGTGATCACTCCCTGGGCTCTGCTTCTCAAATCAAGGGCCTCCGCTACCCTTCTCACTCTATCCACTTCCACCCTATGCTTATCAGACCCTTAGCCAGTGACTTATCCTAGAGCCAGAACTTTGGTGAATCTCATTTGAGTCCAGAGATCAGTGTCTGCAGTCCCAGACTGCTGGAGAAGCTTAGAGTTTAAACTAGAAACTCTGAGGGCTCTGGGATCAGCTCTTCTGTGCTATGGATGCTCTTTGAGATCTAGAGTTCTTACTTTCTACAAAAGGACCAGCTGTATCTTCCTAAAGCAGACCTGATAAATGACACACTAGCCTCTGTACCTGTGAAAATTTACTGTGTAAAAGAATGCTTTAGGTAGGTGTGGGGCGTACACCTTTAGTCTCAAGCACTGAGTTAAAGACTAGCCTGGTCTACATAGTGAATTCTAGGCCAGCCAGGGCTATATAGTGAGAACCTGTCTAAAAAAAGAAAAGCTATAGAGTCAGGGGTGTAGCTCAGCAGTTAGGACGTTTGCCTAGGAAGGTTTTGGGCTCCATCTCCAGCACTGAAAAAAGAAAAAGTAAAAGTAGAAAAAGCTTTATTTTAAAAAGAGCCTGTGTGTTAAGATTCCCCTAAGTAGTTACATTTTGCCAAAGACTTTTGAGGTTGTATTTGCTTTATCAAAATTTACTGTAGGGCCTGGAGAGATGTGGATAAGAGTGCTTCCTGTTCTTGCAGAGGACCTGAGTTTGGCTCCCAGCAGCTACGCTGGGTGGCTCACAGCTGCCTGTGACTCCAGCTCCAGGGGATCTGACACCCTCCTCTGTCCTCCACAGCAACCTGCACATATTCACACACAGACACATGTACATATACATATGTACACATTGAAAATAATTATTTTATATAAGTGGAAAAATCAGGTTATACCATAGCTCAGATTCGATATTTCAATTTATGTGAGATTATAGGAGGTTATAAATTATAGAAGTGAGTATATTGAAAGGTGATCATCAATTAACAGATTTTTCTCTAGGGTAGGATTTGAGATGCATTTTCCTTTGTATTTTTATTTATTATTTGATTCCTACTCTATGCATGTTGAATTAAATAAATTATTACAGAAAACAACCTGCAGTTGTGCTGATTCCAGGCAGTATTGGTTATGAAGAGTATATATATTTGTGGGTGTCCAGTGTAAGGTGGCAAGTGATTTTTTTCTTTACCTTACTTAGGCTTTTTGCCCATGTGTGTGCTCCTTTCCATGTGTGCCAATGTTTTAAAAATACATTTATTATTTTTATTTTATGTGTATGAGTGTATTGTCTCCATGTATGTAAGTGTACCCGTGTCGTGCAATACCCACGGAGGTCAGAAGAGGGCATCAGATTCCCTAGAACTGGAGTTATGGGCAGTTGTTAGCCACCATGTGGATGTTGGGAATTGAACCCAGGTCCTCTGCAAGAGCAGCCACTGCTCTTAATTGCTGAGCCATTGCTCCAGTTCCACATGTGCTGATGTTTTTTTACCCATTTCCTGTAATAATAGTTATCACTGCTTCTGGGAACTAGTTAGCAACTGTGTATTCTCAGTCCTGCCCAGGACTTACCAGGGAGAAAAAGGACCCACTGAATAAAAAACAGGGTGGGGGGTCCAGCAATTTATTTGATACAGCTGTTTGGCTGACTCTCATGTATTCTAAAATATTAGTAACTGCTAGTGTCCATCAAAGGATATTCCTTTTCAGTGGAACTGAATTGAAGCCAGTGGATGCTGACCCACACAAGCATGCATCTGCAAAACTTCTAAGCACTGAGGAGTAGGGCCACAAAACTTAGGGATTATTACTCATGATTTCTACCAATGAAGATGCAATCTCCAAGTTCTTTTTTTTTAAATTGGTAAATTTGCTCTTTGACCATTTTGTACATGTATGTAGTTTCCTCTCTCTTATCTCCCTTCCATCTCTGTTATCTCTCCTCTTCCCTATAGGCCTCATCCCTTCCTGTTTGTTTTGTTTTGTGACTTACTGATTTTAGCCATGGGTTTGGAACTATGCATCAGAGCTTGGTGGGCTCACTGTTTGATGCACAGTCGAAGACAATGACTCCCCAGAATCCATCAGTAGCCAATAGTTCCACAGGGACTGAAGTTGGTGCTGAGTCCCTCTGTCACTTTCCACTAACCCATCCCTGATCCATGATTGGCTCTTATTAGCCTTAGTCTTGGACATGTACATGTCCAGTGCAGGCAACCTCAGCTGCTATGGATCTCTTAAGTTCTTTTTAAAATATATTTTGTTATTTTTATTTTATGTGGATGAGTGTATTGCCTGCATGTATGTGAGTGCACCCATGTCGGGCAATGCCATGGAGGTCAGAGGAGGGCATCAGATTCCCCTGGAACTGGAGTTAAGGATGGTTCATAGCCACCATGTGGGTGCTGGCAATCAAACCCAGGTCTTCTGTGAGAGCAGTCAGTGCTCTTAACTGCTGAGCCATCTCTCCAGCCCTGGATCTCTTAAGATGAAAATTTAAAGTGTATTAAATTACCTGAAAGAACTGTTAATGAAGGTAGGTCCTAGGTCCCTTGGCAACCCACAGACTCAGCATCAACAGGGATCTGCCATTTCAACCATCACCTGTGATGGATTCCAGCGAGTGATTTCTAGGACAACACTATATTCATATGTTCATTCTTTCCAGTTCTTCCTTCCCTTTATTGCTGTGATGGATGGAGTCTTAGAAGCAGATTCGTCATCCTCAGCTCTGTGCTTCAGGGAGAGCAGCTCAGTTGCTGCTGGAGAGGAGTCTTGGGAGTAATGATAACCATAATGGAAGTATTGATTTGCTGTCCTCAGATAAAAGGGAAGGGTGAGATTTATCAGCTCACGCTGATGGGCTGTATGGGAAGTTGGACACTTAGTAGTTGAGTATCCATTGCTTCTCCCGGTTGCTAGGATCCAGTGGCCTGGGACACAATGACTTCTTACATCCTCTTAGCAGTTAACGCCACCCATTAGAAAGGAAGATTCCATTTTCATATTTTTTATGTACAAACTCTCTTGCCCTCTTTTAATATTTCAGGGAGGCAGCTTCGGGCTGGGGTGTCCATGTGGTCAGAGACTCTAGAAACAGCACTCTGGGGTGGGAAGTAGGGAACCTGGCATCCTGTCCAGTTCCTCTTTGCTCATCTATGAACCAAGTTGATTTTTACAACTGTTTCAGAAGGAAGTTCTACTCTTGTCTCTTGGGGACCCTTCCAAATAGAAGAGCTAACACTGATTCTTTTTTTTTAGAAAGTGTTTTATTTGTTGATAATTTCATACATATATACAATGTATTTTTATCATATCCACTCCTGGCTCCCCCCTTCCATGCCTCCGAGACCCACCAACAGTTTCCCCTCCTATCTTCATGGTGTCTTTTTGGTTTTTTTTTTTTGGTCTTTTCTCCATGTAACCCCAGCTGTCCTGGAACTCACTATGTAGACCAGGCTGGCCTTGAACTCACAGAGATCCGCCTGCCTCTGCCTCCCGAGTGCTGGGATTAAAGGCATGTGCCACCACGCCAGGCATGGCCTTTTTTAAATAGCCCTCTTATTTTATTTATTATTTTAATTTTACGTGTATGAGTGTATTGCCTGCGTGTGTGTAAGTACACCTGTGCTGTGCAATGCCTGTGGAGGTCAGAAGAGGGCATTGGATCCCCTGGAACTGGAGTTACGGATGGTTGTTAGCTGCCACGTGGGTGCTGGGATTTGAACCCAGGTCCTCTGCAAGAGTAGCCAGGGCTCTTACCACTGAGCCATCTCATCAGCCCTTATTTTATTTTTAATACAATTTGTATTGCCCACATGTGCATGGGGGTGGGACCAAGCATTGGGCAACCAACCAATAGCCACACCTCTCCCAGTGGCCACCAACTGCCAATAGCTCCTCATGGGTGGGCCTCTTGAACCCATCCCTCATCCATGTTGGACTGTTGATTGGCTTGAGCTTGTACAAGTCTTGTCCAGGTAACTATAGCTGCAAGGAGTTCATGAGTGCAATGGCTATGCCATGTCCTGAAGACAGCACTTCACAGTGCTCTCCTCCCTCCTTCCACCCTCTTCCCACAATGCTCCCTGAGCCGTGGTGGAGTCTGTGATTCTTGAGAAGATGCAGACAGCATAACAATCTCCTTTATTGAATGTCTACAAGGCTTTAGTTGTCTTAATGTTTTGTCCCTTTTCTAGATCTGGAAATTGAGGCCCAGGGAGGGATGTCTATTGTGCTTAAAGTTCATTCATGCGGTGCCAGGTGCCAGCTGTGATGTTAAGAGGGCTGCCTCCTGGGAGCCAGTGTCCTTTCAGGCACTTCCTGCTGGGGTTTGCATTTTATTAAAGCACTTTAACACATGGGAACAGACTTGGTGAATGTAGCATTCTGTGGAGAAGTCTTCCAACCCTGATTTTTAGAGAGGGGGGAAACAGGGAATTTCCAACACTTTTTTTTTTTTTCTTGTGACATGAAGCTGACCTTTAAAGCATCAGTCTACATGGTAAAACTAAACAAAACAATTTTTATCTGAACATTCACAGGAATAAGCACTGACTCTGGAACGAAAGGAAAAGCTCTACTTCATTTTCTCCAGGGTGTGAGACCTCTCTGTTCCCTCTGCCTTAGGGAAGCAGCACTGATGTCTACATGAACCCATTCCACCTATGAATGTGGTTCCCCCTGAACCTGTGTTGGGGTTTCATTGTTGGTGGCTTAGAAGAAAGCATCATGGCCTTCACTCCAGGTCCTGCTATCTGTCTGTGGAATAAATATGTTTTTTTTCACCTCCCTCCCTCCATCTCTCCCTCCCTCCCTTTCTACTTCCACTTTCTTTTTAAAAAAATTTTAAAGCAATTTTATGGCTTGAGTACACAAGACAAATTTATGTCACTATAGTGGACAGCAGAGGCTGTGGCCGACTCATTTTTCCATTTGAGTGTGAGGACCTTCTTGGTCTTCTAATAATAAGCCAATTGGTGAATTTGGCTTTCTAACAGAATCAGGTAGAATTTAGCACCTTTATCCTTTCTGTTCCTCTCAAGATGCTTGCAAACAGCAACTGCTTTCTTAATGAAACAGTAAGATCCCCAGGAAGATCAAGAGCAAGTTTCAGAATTTTATTGCCAGTGAATGTGACACCCTCAGGATCACACTGATTGTGGGAGAGTTAGGCTTTTCTTGTCCTTGTTGTCAATCCTTCATGTTGTCAGATGTCAACTTTAGTCAAGTGGGGACACTGAGGTGGTAGGGCAGAGCCAACTGGGGCAGGTCCTTTCCAGGAACATGCAAGCAAACCACGATGGCGGCTGTTTGGCAGTGGAGCTCTTTCGTTTCTTTTGTGTGTGTGTGTGCGTGTGTGTGCGGTATGTGTGAGTGTTCATGGATATGGGGTGTGCATGTGTGATATGAGTGAGTGTACATGGATGTGGGCACTCATGTCATGGTGCATATGTGGAATCAGAGGACAGCGTTTAGATGTAGGTCCTTGCTTTCCCAGCCTGCCTGGAAATCTCTTTGCCATTGCATAGGCCAGGCTAGCTCATCCAGAAGTTCCCAGCCCATGACTCCCATTTCCTGTAGGCCTGCTGGATTACAGATTCATTGATATTTAAAGTGGATTCTGGGGATCCAAACTCAGGATGTCAGGTTTCAGTGGCAAGTATTTTTATTCACTGAACCATCTCACCAACCTTCTATTTTTTTGAGACAGGATCTTGAAATGTACCCTTGGTTCAAGCCCTGGTTGGCCTTGAACTTGTTATGTTTACCAGGTTGCCCTTAAACTTGCAGCCATCCTTCTGCCTCAGCCTCCCAAGTACTGGGATTTCAGGGGCGCACCACACAGTTGGCTATGTTTTATTTTATAACTGAACTTATTTTTGTATATAAGCAATGAGCTTATTGCAATTAATTTTGGAAATATAAAGAAAACTTAAATTATTAAAAATTAAAATTGTAGACTGATCCTATTTTTTGTGCATTTTATACAAAACATCTTATTCACCATTTTTTTGTGTGTGTGTCTGTTTGAAGACACGGTCTCCTTGAAGCTACTGCTGGCCTAGAACTCACTATGGAGACCAGGCTGGCCTCCATCTCATAGAGATCAGTTCACCTCTGCCTCCCAAGTGCAGGGACTAAAGGTGTGTGCTACCGGGTCTGGCTTCTTAATCATCTTTTACCCCCTCCTCCATCTGCATCCCCATATGTACCCCCCCACCGACTTCATGTATTCTGTTATATATGTTAAGGCCTGTTGAATCAAATTAGTATACCCAGATGTCCCTCAGTGCAAGTTCATCCACTGGAGTCTAGTCCACCTATCTAGAGTTTCTCCCTTAAAGATGATCAACTCTCCCTCAACCAGCAGTAATCGGCTGCCAATAGTTCTTTGGCTAAGGTTGGGGCCTGCTGCCCATTTCCCCAGTTCTATGCTGGGTTTTTGTCTGATTGAGTTTGCATGGGTCTTGTGTATGCTGACACCATTGCTGTAGGTTCGTATGAGCATGGTCCCTGGAGCCTGTAAAACTCAGTTTCCTTATGGTCATATGTAGCTTTACTGATTATATGTTTTATTATTTGGAATATGAGCAATTTAGAAAACCAAGATGAAAAAAATTACTCTTAAACAACTCATAGATTACTATTTTGGGTTCTTTTTCTTTCAAGGTAGTTTTCACGTACTGACACTGTTTTTGTTACTTAGGATTTTATCATAAGCATCTTTATATTTTGTAGCTTGTTTTGCATTTAAATGGCTGTATGTGTTGTGTGTGGAGTGGCCACACATTTTGAACTCGGGCTCCTGTGACCTGGAGGATGTTCCTCTGACCCTGTGATGACAAGCCATGGACCTGTCTCCTTCCCACGCTCTGCAAAGAAGCCACTCCCCTTCCCCCTTCCAGCCAATTGGTTGGCCATAGCCGCTTGCAGGGGAGGGGCTAAGGGTATAAAAGCTGGGAAAACCTTGAGCCTGGGCTCTGGCCATTTTGTAAGGCTCTCTGGAACCACTGACTTATGTCAGGGTGTGGACTTTCAAACACAGCCAGAATGGGGTGGGGGAGGGCGCCCGTTTGTCTGGAAGTAAACCTGCACCCCAAGCTCAGTTAGCAACTCCAATAAATTCGTTAAAATTCTTCAAACTGGGGTTTGGAGAATTTTTTCCTCAGATTGTCTCAAGGACTGTGGGAGGAGCGGATTGGATGCCATGTGTACCTCCCAGCAGTGACTTTGACTTATTGCTCCTAATTCCCAACTTTGTCTACATACCTACCTACCTACCTACCTATTTATCTGTGGTGGTTTGAATGAAAAATGCCCTCATAGGCTCAGGCATTTGAGTACTTAGTCTGCAGCAGGTGGTGGTATTTGGGGAGGTGACAGAACTTTTAGGAGGTACAGCCTTGTTTGAAGATGTATGCCACTTTCTACATGCCGCTCAGCTTTCTACATGTACTTGAAGATGTATCTTTCAGCTTCCTGCTTCTGTCACCATGTCTCCCCACCATGATGGACTCTTATCCCTTAGGAACCTTAATCCCAAATGAACTTTCTTCCATAAGTTGCTGTTGATCATAGTGTTTTATTACAGCAACAAAAGGTAATGAATATTCTCTCTCTCTCTCTCTCTCTCTCTCTCTCTCTCTCTCTCTCTCTCTCTCTCTGCTCTATCTGCATGTAAAAGCCACAAAAATGCCCCTATTTCCTTTTAAAAATATTCTTTGGCAATTTCTTATATGCATACATTAATCACATCCATTCCAAACTCTCCCTTCTCATTCCGCTTTGTTTTCCTTTCTCTGGGCATTTTTGGCACAAACTTTTTAAAATTATTTTGTTTATTATTATTTCATATGTATAAGTGTATTCCCTGCATGTAGGTAGGTGCACCTGTGTCAATACACCTGTGTTGTGCAATGCCCTTGGAGGACAGAAGAGGCCGTTGGATCCCCTGGAACTGGAGTTATGGACAGTTGTTAGCTGCCATGTGGGTGCTGGGATTTGAACCTGGGTCTTCTGTGAGAACAGTCAGTTACTTAACCGCTGAGCAATTTCTCCAGTCCCAGATTGTTTACTTTTTAAAGTGTTGGAAGAATGGGTGATTATGGGCTGGTTGGTCTTCTTAACCATCACCTGGATCCAGGGAGCCCCCCTCCCATAGATGTGGCATGAGCTCTGTAGGTCATGTTCCTTGCCCCTCTGTATTGTCTCATTTGATCCACATGTGCGCTGGTTAGTTTTTGTCAACTTGACACAAACTAGACACACCTGGAAAGAGGGAGCCTCAATTGAAGAATTTCCTTCGGTGGGATTACCCTGTAACTCTGTCTATGAGGTATTTTCTTAATTGCTAATTGATGTAGGAGGGGCAAGTACCTCCCAGTTGATTGTGGGAGGTACTATCCCTAGGCAGGTGGGTCTGGGCTATATTAAGAGAGGTAGCTGAACAGGCCAGGCAAACAAGCCAGCAAGCAGCGGTTCTCCATGACCTCTGTCTGCTTCAGTTCCTGCTTCCGGGTTCCTGCTTTGAGTTCCCGCCTTGGTTTCCCTCGATGATGAACTTAATCTGTAAGTCAAAAAGATTCTTTCTTCCCCAACTTGGTTTTGGTCAGTGTTTTAGCACAGCAGTGGAAAGCAAACCAGAACATGTAATCTCAGTGGAGCAGACAATAACATTATTAGTAGTATTGTTACTATTGTTGTCATTAAGGAGCTGCAGTGACCATCCGGGGACTTCCAACCCAGTAGGTTGAAAGGGCTGTCTATGGGATTCCATGCAGCCCCAAAGGCCAAGGTCTCTGGCTCGGTGCAAAACAATGATTCAGGCAGCAGGAACACAGAAATATCATCAAGCAAAAACATTCAACCCATAGAAGATCAAGTTAAAGTGGTATATCAGCAGGAAACAGATGGCACCCTTGAATTAGGATAACTCAAGTCAGTTTCATAAAGAAACTATTTACAAAGGCGTGGGCAGAGTGTAGGGAAACCGCAAAGCACAGCGTTGAACCTCAGATTAGTAACAGTTGGCTGGTTACCACCCCTAGGCCCTTGAGGCAGATGAGGGGGTGGGTTCCGGGAAGTGGGGAAAGCAGCAAGATTCAGGGGAGGACTGCCTTATTGACGCTCAGGTCTTTGGCAGTGGGATGCAGCCATCTCTGGGGAACTCCCTGAGAGGAAACCTTGAGAATGCTCCAACCTCACTCTGAACTTGCTCTCCTTTTTCTGAAGAAAGTAGCCTTTCAGGGCTCTCCCTTACGTGACTAAAAGCAGGAACTTCTGAGGAACCAGAGCCGCCATAAAGCCTCTCTCCCTGGGAAGTTTTATGGCTGTGGGGAAGATGGAGAGTTGCCTGAGATGGATCTGTGCAAACAAATCTTGCTACATAGCCCTCATCTCCATCACTTTTCCATATATTCAGTCTCCCACATTCATTAGGAAGCCTAAAACTCCCTTTCCTTTATGTTATTTTTTTACATGGGTAGTCTTTGTGGAGGTGTCCTAAAACTTTCAAGCCTAGCCACTTCTAGGGATTTCTTTCTTATCTGTGAACCCCAGTCCTGTTGACACACGAAATGTTTAGCAGATGCCAGTAAAATGCAGTTGGTCTAGTTTGCCGGTGTCTACCTCCTCACACTGTTAATCTTCATTTTGATGTGTACTTTGTAAGCCTGCTAGTGTCAGGAGGGAGATGCAGCCCTGCATTGCTGTCCAGCAGAAACAGGAACATCCCTTGACCCTTAGGGACCTGAACTCAGGTCAAGTTGTGTGCTTGATAGTGCCAGAGGAAAGAATTTCAGGACTAGTCAGAGTGGGGCGAGGTTAATGTGTTTATTAAGTAGAGATAAAGACGATGCCTGCTTTAGATGTAAGCATGGGCGTGAGGTGCACTTAAGAAAAGGATACCTAGCAATAGTTCTGCTTAACAATGCACATCTGTGCAGGCTTCTCAAGAGAGTGCCCCTAAGTCTCCTAACATTAAATCTCTATGTACGATTTTGTGGTGTCTGAAGTTTATATTGCTCAAAAGATGCAATTTGTAAATAGTTTCAAAAATTAAGCAAAGTTTAAAAATTAAGTAAATTTAAAAAATGAAAACTTATGTGACATATTCTCTTGAATTTCCTTTTTTTGGTAAATGAAATTGGAGGGTGATTTTATGAAGTATATTGTTCAGGTTTCTGCATGAGGGAGAAATGCTGATACAGCTTAAGCTCAAAGGTCACCGACATTGTGGCCCTAAGCAAATGTAGTCCATTTGTTTTTATTTTTTATTATTGTGTGTTTGTGTGTGTGTGTGTGTGTGTGTGTGTGTGTGTGTAGTGAGTGAGATGGTAAATGTGTGGAACTCAGAGGTCAGCTCTCCTTTTACTATGTGAGTTCTGGGGATTGAACTCAGATCCTCACGCTTGACAGCAAGCACTTTTACCCGATGAGTCACCTTGCAAGCACCAACTTGTTTTTAATATCTTTCTCTGAGATATCTTTTGGAACAGGGAATATTGTCTTTGTAGGCAACATTGATTTTTTTTGGTCAGTTGTGTCGAAGTTTCTGACTTTCAGATAGCAGGAAATGTGATCAAGTTTCTAGTGAGGGGCTCCTTTCCCTTCCCCTCCCCTCCATTTCCCACGTTTTTCTGCTATCTCGCTTCTCTTGAACCAAACGAGCAGAGGAAAGTTCTCCTCCCTAGAAGGTGGGGATAGGTGGAGAAGAAATAAAGATGGAGATGAATTCAAAGCCAGCTTCCATGGGGCTCTTTCTCCCCATGTTCTTCTGTCAGCCAAAATCACTGATTCCATGTCAGAGAGTCCTGCTTTGTAACACAGGGCTTATGACTTCCATCTTGATGACTTCCAAGTATAGACCATTGGCTGACCCACGTAGGATGGCTGCTGCTTCCTGTTTTTTTTTTTTTTCCAGAAGAGTGGCAGAGAGCATAGACAACCTTTCTTTAGAAAGCTGTATCTTAACACACCCAGGACAGGCTAGTCCTGCAAATTCTCTCAGGTCTGTTCAGCTTAATCCTTCCTGTCAAATGTTGTATGTCCTGCTAACCAGAGCCATGTATTATTACCACTAAACAATATTTTCAGAATTTGCAGTTTCTGAAATCCCCTGGCCCGTGGATTGAGATCTTTATCAAAGTAGATTTCTGTTGGTCTATTTCAATCTTCTTCAGGGTGACATTTCCCATAGCCCACCCCAGAGGCTTTTATGAATATCACTGCCAACATGAGTTAATAGGAACAGCTCCAGAAGCACTTCAGATGACATTTTAGCAGTCAAATAGTCTAGAAACCTAGCACATCTGGTTCAGAAAAAAACACTTTGTGAGAACAGTATAGATGGGAAGGCATATAGATTCACCAGGTGAGAACATTCATAAGAACGTGGTATAGGGATTCATTTAGGGCATAGTTGTACATGGTTGTGCATCCATGAGCCTTTCCTTTTTCCTTATAAATGGTATCCCAATAATGTTTGGAGAGTAGGCAAGTCACATACATGAGAGGAGGTGAAATTCCTCAGCTCTTGGAGTGACTCATCTGTCCATCCAGGCTTGGTGACTTTATCCTTTACTGGTGATTGGATTCCTAGGGCTATATGCTGTGATTCTGACCAGTAGGTGTAAGAAGTTTGCTGCAGGTATTTCTCGCTTAGGTTGCTGCTAAAAGGAATCACTTGGGAAGAAGTAGGGTCCTTTTTGGACTGGGGCAGCAGGGTGCTGATGTGCAGGAACTAGGTCTCATGCCGAGAATGGGAGAGTACAAAGATGTTTGTACCATTAGTGCGTTAAGCAACTCAGTCCTGTGCTACCTCCCATCTTAACCTTTGAAGCCTGCAGACACAGAAAGCTTGGGTCTTCATGCATGTTACTGAGGCATGAAAAATTCAGGACTTGGAGGAATGGAGATGGGCAGTTGATGGTTTAACACATTATTTTCTTATTTTGTTGATCAAAAAGTAGTAGGCATGCAAAAATTCAACCAAAATGGAAGTGCTAAGAATAGAAACTAGAAGTCCATAATCTACCTCTTGATCACACATACCAATGTGCTATTAAAAAAAAGATGGATCAGGGTAGACAATCCTAAGTGTAAAACTTGGTCTTTTGTGTAAATACACATGGATTTATCAGCTCTTAAATAAGTAGTAACTCTTCAATATCTTAGTGGTTTACTCCAACAGAGGTGGTATTTTAAAAACAAAATGATCCATAGGTAACTGCATGAACCCTTGGCCTCCACCTTCAGTCACTCAGGGAAAACTGGCACTGCGAAGGACATGGGATTTGGGGTCACCACACCGTAGCTCTGAGATTGTGGGAAGTTATTCAAATCATACGACTGCAGTTGTTTCATCTCTATGAAAAGAGATAAGAAAACCTACTTTTGCAGGGCATGGCGTTGTACATGGCGCAGCATCTGACATATAGGGGCAGGAAGATCACAAATATGAGGTAAGCTTGGTATAATGTAAGACCCTATCTCAAAGGAAACAAACAAGCTGGATACGGTGGTACATGCCTGTAATCCCAGGCTGTATGAAGTTGAAATAGGAGAATCAAAATGAGTTCAAGACCAGCCCCCGAAACATAATCCCTATCTTGAAAAATCAAATCAAACCAAGCCCTCCCCCGAACCAAAAGGCAAAGAAACAAAACAACAAAACCCCACAAACAATAAACAAATCTCTTGAAGTTATTAATGGTTATAAACAATGTATTAAAGCATCCCTCACCCCAAATAATTATTCATTGAACAACAGCTATTGTTTAGGAAGAGCGGTTGTCTACATGAAATTATATGGCTATCTGGTTTTCCTTGCTGTGGACACAATGGCCCAAATGCAAGTATACTTATTAGTCTAAGATAATGTCTTGAAATTAGGAAGTAATTGCTCCCCAAATGCAGCAAAAGAGCCCATGGAAAAAATCTAAATCCACCTTTATGTCAGCCTTGAAATATATACATGTAACCTCCATTTCATGGGAGGATGCCTGCAGACAAAATTTGAGCAATTTATCACATAAGCTGGAGAAAGATATCACTTATATTAAGATCTCAACAGGCTGGAGTGAAGGGCTAAATTAAATAAGATGAACTGTTTTATGGAACATTGTAAAATTTATCTATTGTGTTCCACTCCTTTTTCTTGCTGCACAACAGAGAATGGGAGAAACCACAGGCTTCTATGTGGCGGAAGTTTAGTGTGAAGCCATCGTGCAATCTAGCTGCCTAAATGAGTAAAGCAATCCTCACCCTTTTAAAGAGAAGTAGGAAAGTCAAGAGGAGGAGGTGCTAACTCTGCTTAGTTTGTGTCCACAGACCACATGCTCTCACAGTAGGATGGTAGGCGCCTGACGTGCAGGCTAGGCAGCTGTTACTCCTCAACCACATTCCACAGAGCATAGAGGTAGCCTTTGAATGCCTCTCTGCACCTTGGTACTTAAGTCATTGAGGTGTTTTTGAATGGAGTTGTCATGCAAGATGTTGGAGGCCAAGGGACTGCAGGCCCCTCCCATCATGTCCATCTAAGGGGCATGTCATGCTTTGCCATGTGGTCCAACCTTTTACCAGCCACAAAAGTGTGGCCAAGGATCCAATCTAGAGGCTGCTTTCAAGAGCTTTCTCTAAACCAAGACAAGGGTGCACACTCTGATTTGCTTTTAGGAATTTGAACTGGGAAGACGATGGCAAATCAGGCAGTGGGTAGCAAATCCAGGAGCTGAAAGGTTCACAGAGGGAGGCCATGCTGTTGCAGAGGCCAAAGGAAGAAGTAAGGACACATAAGAAACCACCGGAAACGAGAATGAGGAAGTAGGAATTGTTAGCGGCAGGGGAGCAGACCCAGTTGAAGAGCGGAGAGCTGGGCATGCAGTCCTGCTGCTGAGGAACTGGCAGCATCCTTGTGCTCTTGGTAGAGATACAGATGCTTTGTTGTCTCTGCTTTTCCCAAGAGGCTTCATCAGATCTTGAACTTGAGGTTCCTGTTACGTCCACCATAAAAACACCTCTTAAGGCTTGCGGTATCCTGAGGGAGCACTTGTTCCTTGGAACTCCCTTACAGAGCCTGCTCAAAGTTCCATATTGATGAACTAGAGCAGGTCCCCGGGAGATAGATTAGGAGGACATGGAGGCCCTGGAGCTCACACTGAAGGGGTGTTAAAAGGAATGAGGATGTTTTTGTGGAGCAGTGCTTCTCAGAGTGAGATCCCCAAATGTAGCAGTGGCATCTGTGAGCTGCAAATTTCTTTCTCTCTCTCTCTCTCTCTCTTTTTTTTTGATTTATTTATTTTTGTTTTATGTGTATGTTTTGCCAGCACATACTTAATTGCACCTGTGGGTACAATAGCTGTGGAAGCCAGAAGAGGGCATCAGATCCCCTGGAACTGGAGTTATTGATGGTTGTTAGCTGCCATATGGATTCTGGGAACCAAATCCAGGTCCTCTGTAAGAGCAACTAGTACTCTTAACTGTGGAGCCATCTCTCCAGCCCAGGGAGCTGTAAATTTCTAGGTTGTATCCCAGACTTAGTGGATCAGAAATTCAGGGGGTGAGTTCAGCACTGTGTGGTTCTTTCCACAAGCTCTTCTCATCTGATGCATGCTCAAGTTCTCCTCTAGAGAGGAGAAGACATAGGTAGAACATGAATGTGGAGGGAAGGCCTTTAGCAAAAGACCAGGAAATGGTGCTGGTTCCCATGAGGAATTTACATAAGCATGGCGAGGAATCCCAAACTGCCAGCCAAGGACCGCTGTAACCTAGCACCACGGAGATGCAGCCTGATACCCTGTGACCTGACCCTTTGGGGGGTCTAAACTTGAATCAATCAGAACTGCATGATAGAGATTGCACAACTGGAGATGATGCTCACAGTGACTCATCTAACCTCTCAGAAGTGTGAACAGCCGATCTGGATCACACTACGGCTCTACACTACAATATACCTGCCAGGAAACTGGACACAAAGAAATTCACTCTAACTGCTAACGTCCTCCAAATGGAAGATTCTCTCCCCACCCCCTCCCATTGCCCTAACTCTAATTATGGCCCTGCCCAGCAGCTTGCTCTCTTGCAGTAATAATAAACCTCCTCTGTTGGTCTACAGGATGAATTCATTCAGTGCCTGTGGCTCAGCCCACTACAGTGAGCACAGTCTCTAGGTACTTGAAGGAGTTAAGAGCTGTGGTGTACGATCCTAAAGGGCAAAGTTAGATTCGGTGGCTGGGGCAAATGAGACAGAATGCAGGCAATCCAGGCAGTTTAGTTTCTTTGGGGAGGAAGGGCTTGGGCTGCTGGGAGTGAGCTGCTTGCCTCAGCTTGTTGAAGGATGGGCTCGTGGCCTCCACTTAGTAGAGATTGTGGAGGGCTGTGAAGTCCCTAGGCTCAGGAGACCAAAGAGGAAGTGTGAAATAGGCAGACACTGAAAATTCGGAACAGGGATTGAGGATGGGCATTGGAACCTTGTTGCTGTGGTAACAATGGAGGTAGGTAGGGTGGCAAACTGTTCATGACCCTTTCCTGAGGCTTCTTGCAGGGCTCCTTCCAGAGCTAGGAGTGGATCCAAGATGCTTCTCTCCACCACACACCAGAAAACTTCTAGGGGGTCTACTCTGGTGCTTGCATGTGGGGACCTCTAGATTTGGCTGTTCATTGAACTGTCTTCTGCAAAGGCAGAGACTCCTACATGGGAGCAGACAGGTGCAGCACATCTGAACATTCATCTAACCATCTTGGGAAGGGAAACCATCCTTAGAGTGATTAACACTGACATTAAATATACATGCTGTGTTTCGTGGGTAAAGTGCAGCCCTGGAGCCAGCTGGGAATGTGACCGTGACCATGAACAAGCTGCTTTTTGAACTTATATGGTTCATTTTGGACTCAGACACTAACACTGCAGCCTCTATGTGGCCAACACGCCATCTATGGCTAAGTGAGCTCCTGAAGTTCCTGTGAAGAGGCAGGGTACATTGTACCAACCCCATTTCACAGCTCCAGAAACTGAGGCAAGGGGTGTTTATGACCCAGTCTGACATCACATTGCTTCTGTATTACTTGTAGACTAGAAATAGGACTTGGTTTCCTTGACTTGAAGTGGACAAGCGACAGATTCTGTATGTGTTCTAGAAAGGGGAATAGAATGTAATGTTTTTCTTAAAATTTATTTTTATTTTTTATGTGTTTGAGTGTATTGCCTCCATGTGTGTTAGTGCACATGTGTCGTGCAATGCCCACAGAAGTCAGAAGAGGGCCTCAGATCCCCTGGAACTGGAGTTACAGATGGTTGTTAGCTGCCACGTGGGTGCTGGGAATTGAACCTGGGTCCTCTGCAAGAGCAGCCAGTGACTCTTAATCACTGAGTCATCTCTCCAGCCCCAGAACATAGTTTTATAAAAAATATTTTATGTATTTTTATTTTATGTGTATGAGTGTATTGCCTACATGTATGTAAGGCACCTGTGTTGCGCAATGCCCACAGAAGTCAGAAGAGGGCATTTTCTTTCCCTGGAACTGGAGCTATGGATGGTTGTTAGCTGCCACATGGGTGTTGGGAATTGAACTTGGGTCCTCTGCAAGATCAGCCAGCACTCTTAACCACTGAGCCATCTCTCCAGCCCCAGAATGTAATGTCTTTTTTGGGTTCCTATTACTATTAAGATAATCTTTTATCTGGAATGCATAAGTCTAGAAGTATTTCAAGTTTCAGATCTTGAAATATGTGCATATATATAATGAGATATCCTGGGAATGGGACTGAAGTAAAGTCTCAATGCAAAATTCATGTATGTTTCATATTTGCCTCATGCATATAACTTGAAAGTAATTTTATATGGTATTTCTTTAAAATTTTTTCATTTATTTATTATGTGTGTGTGTATGTGTGTGCACGCATGCATGTACACATGCTTGTACACATAGGATAGTGGGCATGTGCATGCCATGACACACATATAGAGGTCAGAGGATAAATTTGTGGAGTCAGTTTTCTCCTTCCTTTGTGTGGATTCTGGGGACTGTACTCAGGTCATCAGGCTTGACAGCAAGCACCTTTACCTGCTGAGCCATCTTGCAGGCTTTTATATGGTATTTCTTATGTGCTTGTGTTTTGGTTGTGACTTACCACATGAGGTCAGGTGTGCCATGTTCTACTAGTGATGCCATGTTGGTGTTCAGAAAGTTTCAGAGTTCAGGGGAGCATTTCAGATTTCAGATTTTTGGATTATGAGTATATAGCCTGTATTACTTGTGTTCTTTAATTTCTAAAAGATATTCCCTGACAAACCCAGAATAGCTGTCTAGGTCAGGAGAAAGGTACTGGGCTGGCTAAGAATAAAGGTCCTTCCTGGGGTCTGTGGAGACAGGAAGACTAGAGCAACTAAGGAGACCAGACCCTGCCTGGGCTGGTTCCCATCAATGTTTGGGGTCAAAGCAGTGTTTGGCTTCTGTGCTTCTTAGCCGCTTTCTCCAGCCTTATTCTGTTTTCCCTTCTCACTGGCCTATGAATTTGGAAGGGGGCTGGGGAAGGACACTCCCTCAGCAGCACCCATCCTCTCAGATGCCTGAAATCACGGGAACCCCTTGTCATTCATCTCTCTTACATTGATGCCTGACTGTATCCAACAGTAGAGAATTCAACCCTCTTGCAGTCTCTGTTTCCACTCTTAGATGGTTTGGAGAGAAGAGAAGAACAGGAATTTGTGGCCAAGGCTGTTTGGCGGGACAGCTGCAGGGCTTTTCACTCTTTTGCTTCAAATTCCCTTGGGCTCTTCTCAGTATCCCCAGCTTTTCAATTGCACCTCTTTGGGTTGGGTGTTCAATGACCTTTCTAAAACCGGGGTGGAAGGCACTCATTGCTCATGGGAGGGAGTGTAAGCATAGAAATCCATTTGCCACTAGTCAGATCCTGTAGAGGAAGTTCAAGACATCTAAGTTTTTGTCCACATGCATTTGGGTTCCACATCTCTCATCCTACCAAGAAGCTGAGGTCTGTGGCTCTTGAGTCTCATCCTAGTACGAGGAAACAAGTTGGAGATGTCGCAGTGTCCTGGGATGAGCCCACCAGCTTTCTTCCTTTTCTCTCTCTGCCTCTTTCCTTCCCCCACCATTTCCTGCCTGGGGCTGGTGCAGCCAGCAGCCAGAGCTCCTGAGCCCCGTTATTTAAAAATTCAGCCGTCACCATGGTAACCTGCATCCTGCTCCATTTCAACCAGAGATACAAAGAATCAGTGAAAGAGAAAGTTTAATAAGATTTTTTAAAATAAGATTTAAAAAAAAATCATCTTGCTGTCAGTGTCCATCTTTTTGGGAAATAGAAATGTTCCGTTTTAGTGGTGCTGTCAAAACGTCATTCATTTTCTGCCCTGTGGCTTTGAGAGGGTGAAAGTTACTGTTTAATCTCTGGGGCTGTTGATATCACCCCTTTGGTCTTCCAGAATAGGCTGAGGGCTCTTATTTGATGTTTAGGTATTTTGTTTGTTTTTAGACAAGGTCCCATGTAACTCGGGCTGACCTTAAGCTCCCTATGTACCTGAGGCTGATCGCCTACCTCTATTCCCCAAGTGCTGGGATTACAGGGATTCTAGGTACCACCACACCTGGCTTTCATTTAGCTTTTTGGAAGGGCTGGGGGTAGGACACAGTCTCAGGGGCATCTCAGGCTTTCTCCTTCTATTTCCCTGGCATCCAAATCCCTGCATCACATCAGAGTAGAAACATAGCTGTGGAGTCCTTAAAGGTCACTTACTCCACAGGGCTGCTCTAGTTTTTATGTGTTTAGTGACTATTCCCCAGCCTTCTGAGAGTACTTCCAGATATCCCTCAGGGGAGCCTGGTCTCCAACAGTGTTACTCCCCATGATTTGCTCAGAGCTAAGAATTTGCCAGGCCTCTCCTGTAGACGTAGGGATGAACCTATGGCCGGAGAAGCACTGGTGTGGGCAGTTCTCAGACTCTGGTCTGATAGGACTAAGAGCGGGTACTGCTGCTTTTCTGAAGAAAGGATGAAATCCTGGAGCTGCTGGAGATCCCCAGGAGAAGGAGCCCACACAGGGGACAGCAGAGCAGAGGGCAGGGGTAGAGAGACCAGGCTCTGATATGATGGTGCTGCCTGATGTCCTGGGCTGGGCGAAACCTCAGCCCATGGCTTTGTAGCTCCCTGAGTCTTTCTTTTCCATTTAAGCCAGAAGTTGGGGCTTCTGACACTTCATGTTTCTCCTCTAAGATCTTTTCTAAAAAGAAGCAGGTAAGTGGAGACTCAGGGCAGAGAGGTACCACCCCAGATCACAAAGTAAGGTGGCACTGAAGATCAGGTTGTTGGGCCTCCTTGAAACTTCTCAGACCCATCAGGTCTCTTAGCCCTTGGGATGTAAAAGCTGACTCTGTGCAGGCTGACTCTCAAAATGTGTGGTTATAGAAGAGTCTTACCCAGTCACCTGCCCCTGGGAGGTGGTAAGCATTTGGGGCGATGCTCAGGGAGGTCTCTACTCTCAGAAGTTTAAGTGCCTTTTGTAGGCTTAAGGAACTGGGGACCTGAGATAGGGACAATCCTCATCGTATGGTTGACTTGTTCAGCCCTTCGTCAAAGCTTTCCTGCTTTGTCCACTGAAGCCTTTTTGTGTTTCATCTGTAAACAAACATAACTTAGCCAGGAAGCAATACTCAAGATTTTATTGAAGATTGAATAGTATTAACTAGAGCCTCCTATGTGCTAGTCACCTCTCTGGGGACACAGATTTGATACTCAACTATGCAGCCTCTGTGCTCATCCTCAAGGAAACTTGACCTCACAGTGATCATGAAAATCATGAGAGAAACATAAAATCAGGGACTCTATGGGAAGTCTTATGCCAGATGCTGTGAGAATGTAAGATGCTGGTCCATCTCACCTGTAGAGAGCTGAGACAGGCTCAGGAACTGACTTCAGCTAGGAGAAAGGAAGTGGGGTGAGGGCCTGTTGGGCAGGGAGGCCTGGCTTTGAATGTACCTCTGCCAGTGTACCTTGGGATAGGCTATGGCACTGCCCTCTTTTGCCATTTTAAGTTATTCTATCCCCCCACCCCCTGCCTCCTAGGTTTCCTTAACCCGTTATTCCCATGAGTTGGTTGTATGTTTTCAAACTAGGGTCCTTGGTATTCAGCCTCAGCACCGTTCCAGGCTAGACCCCCTGCCTCCTAGGTTTCCTTAACCCGTTATTCCCATGAGTCGGTTGTATAATGTTTTCAAACTAGGGTCCTTGGTATTCAGCCTCAGCACCGTTCCAGGCTAAAGTCTAGATAACTATGTCTTTGTGCGTGAGGTTAGGATTCTTTTAAAATCACAGTGAAGCTTTGCTTTTGTAGACAAAGATGCAGGTTGTCTTTACTGATCTTGCAAAGCGAATATCGTTATCTAGCTTCCCTTTAATGTGCTGTCCAGAGAAGAATGGGACTGCAGTACAATCTAATGTCACTAGGGGGCAGGAGCATCAAGGCAATAGAACTAAGGACGCAAGCGGGCAAATGAAGCATATAGGTGCACCACCAAGACAGTCCAACAGGGTTTGTAGCAGTGGGGGACGTTACAGACGAAACACTCTCCAAACTCTGTGTGTCTCATATTGGATCCACTGCGTCTACTCGCTCTCATGATTTCATCCATCACAGTGCAATGGCTACAGATACTGCTGCCTTGGAAAGGAATTTTATAAAGGGGCTTTGATGGAGCCGCCCATTGCCTATGAAGCAAAGGGATGGTGTCTTGGTCAAGAATTAACCTTTAAGAGATCTTAACGATGTGCTTGGGAGTTAGAAGGCCTCAATCTTAGCTTCCAACATAATGTGACCTTGCTTAGGACTCTGAACCTCTACTTCACCCCAGGCCTAAATTGCTCCTTCATAAAAGGCTGACATGATGTAGACAGTCCCTTCTTAACACCATTGCCATAGAATCATATGAGCAGGTTCCCAGGAGCTTGTGGGACTCTGTTTCCATATGGTCCTGCACCTCCTCCCTGGCTCTTACAATCTTTCTGCCCCCTTTTCCACGATGGTCCCTTAGCCTTGGGTGGGTAAAGCTTAATAAAGGCTATGGGGGGGGTGCCAGTGGGGATGAGGGTATAAAGATGACTAAGTTTGTTTGAGATGTTCTGTATGAAATGAAATATACAAAAATTTCAATAAAAACAAATAAGAAAAAAAGAAAGTCCCTTCTGATTCTAAGACAGCAAGTAGTGAGGATGGCTGGGGCGGGGGCTGCTTCCTGTGTAGTTTCTAATTCCTAGTCTCTTTCATACTGATGCAGTTTTCTTTTCCTGATTCTTGCACTTCTGCAGATGAATATACTTTTCACAAAGGAACACAGGGCTCAGGGTGGAGGTTTGGCAAAAGGTGAGAGAGACGCTTTCCAGTCACATCGTGCCTGTCTCTATCCTTTGATGGTAGTGAGGCATTTGGGTTGGATGGAAGACATCAGTGAACATCTGTGATAGTCAAAGCTAACCTGAACCCCAAATTAAACCTGCCCTTATTCTGAGCCCAGAGTCCCGCTGAACCAGCTCATGAGACTGCAGGCCTAGAAGAGTGTGGACATAGGGCTACTCTGGGAGTGAGCATGATCTTGAAGCTTTTCTGCATGAGATTTATGCCCAGGCCATACTAACTCCAGGCCCCACCAGGTGGTGGAGTTTTGGCTTAAAGCTACAATCTTTTTCTAAAAGGACCCAGTGAACCTGGGATCCCTGTGTGGACCACTTCTGTCCCACATGGGGGTAAGATGGTGGATCGGCTTCCCTCCTGATGCTCATCCATAAAACACCATGAAGTTAAAAACCAAAACAAATCAAAGCAAGTGACATCAAAAATCTTATACAAAGCTTTCTGTCTCTGGAAGCTCCAGTTTCTAGGACTCACATTTGTTGTTAAAACTCATTCCCTGGGGGAGAGATGTAAACAATGTCCACCCTATCCTGCCTTGGTCCAAACAACAAACCAAGGTACAATTCTATCAAAGTGCACTCTCTGGGAAACCAATGTGTTTATTAGGGTTAATTAAGAGCAGTGGGTGAGGGGTTACTTACAGGAGTGTGGGCACGCCCCCCTAAGGCTGCACTGGAAAGTTTTCACTCAAGGGTGGAGGATGGCTTCCCCATAGCTGCATAAATAGCAAATCCTCCTCCCTTAGTCTTCCCTCTAGCCCTTCCCAAGGCCACAGGCATTTAGAGGTGAATTACCACCATGGGTTGGGAGGTGTGGGTAGATGCTTAGGTTGAGGGTCCTGTGACTCTCCCTGCCCCTCCTTCTATGTAGAGCCAACAAACTCAGCTGTGAGATCTTTGGCAAGCAGGCTCAGCTGGCTCAGAAAGATGGCATCTGTCTGCCTTGGAGGATAATCCTGTATAACAACATTCATAGATAAGTTACTCCCAGAATAGGGAGGGGAGGTGTCCGCAGTGGGGATGTAGGCTCTGCTGGGCCTGGGCTTGTCACTCTCTTCTTGTTCATGTTCCTCAGATGCCTGGTGCACAGTGAGCAGTTGCTTTCTGCCTCGTTTTCATTCTCACTTAGCAGAATATTATAAATACCTCAGTCTCAATAATAGAGATTAGCACCATTTTTTTTTCCCTCTTAAAAATTATTTCCATGGATGTTCACTTTTAGTTGGCTGGTATTAGCCCCTGGTACTTTAACAATGGCAGAGCATCCTGTGATAACTGCCTAGGTGTCTGTAATGGGCAGCTGACCCCACCTATGACACGTCTTGCAGGTCACTTGTCTTGCTCTTGTCAAAGGAGGAAATCATAGAATCTTCCAGATCATCTTCTCTGATACTTCTATTGTACAGGGAAGGGCCATGGGCTTCAGGCTATCAGGCTTGCTTGAGAAGTCTGACTTTTGGGATTCCACATGCTCTCCTGTCCTTCATAGAGTCCGTAGTCAGGAAGGGAAGACAAAGGGATTTTAGGCTTCTGTGTGCTAGGTAGCTTACAGACCAGTAGGGAAAATGTCTCGTTTACTGTTTTGTATTCTCTTTGAATTCTGTGTTTCTCTATTCTGTGCTTTGAGTGTCCTAAATGCTGTCCCCTGATGATTGCTCATAGACTGTATTTTGTCTGATTCTCTTTTCTGAGTCCCAAAGCAGCAGTTTAAACCCTCTGTACCCCCTTCCTGTCCTGTGCCACCTCTGCATCCTCCCAGGACTGTGTTTCCCAAGGGCAACTGCCATATACAGGCAGCAACCCAGTCACAAGGCAGCTAAATATAAACCCCGCAGACAGCAAATAAGCCTGTGTGATTATCTGCTCCTTTGTTTAGCTTATTCTTTCAGATCAAATTCCAGAGGAGGCTTGAGCATTGTCCATGCCGGGCAGGACCGGTCGGATATGTGAGCCTGACAGGGAAAACCAAATAAACGAAAGTGCTGTGAGTCAGTCATACCCTTTCACCAGTGGAGCAGGGCCCGAGCTTTAGATAAAGCCAACAATCCCCAGGCTTTGATTTCCGAAGCAAATCACTGCAAGTCACATCAATACTAGGAACAGATATAACAGTCTGGCCAGCCAGCTGCATGTGGTCCAGCCCGGAGATATGGAACCAGGGCCAGAGAGGAGCTGGCACTGGGACTTATGGCATCTATGCTGTCTCTGTCTCTCTTGAGGGAGGATGGGGAATGGAGGCAATGGGATAAGCAGGGGGACCTAGGGCCCTGGCTGTCCAGGCAACTTGGTATGGGAATCATTGAGCTTGTGAACCAAGGTGTTTTTAGGTGATCCATAGGTGATGTCTGATGTGGGGGCAGGTGAAGTGGCTGTCAATAGGCATGCGCCATGTTGCCTTCTGTTTATAGGACTTCTTATCATGGAGGGTGGAGTGGCAGCTCCAAGAACATACAGGCTTAGCTAAGGCCAAGAGCTGTCATGTTGAAACAGCCATGGTGCAGGGACTGGAGAGATGGTTCAGTGGTTAAGAGCACTGGCTGCTCTTGTGGAGGACTAGGGTTTGATTCCCAGCAACCACATGGCAGCTAACAACCATTTGGAACTCCAGTTGCAAGGGATCCAACTCCCTCTTCTGACCTCTGTGGGCAGTACATGACGTGGGTGCACTTACCTACATGCACGCAGTACACTCATACACATAAAATAAAAATAATAAATAAAATATTAAGAAGCAACCATGGTGCTCAAGACCCAAAAGGAAGACTGTTTTTTCAGAGATTGATGGCTCATTTCAAACCTTACATGTAAATGGTCGAGGAACAGGGAGGAGAAAGTGCTTGGAAAGGACTTGGGGGTTGGTCTCTGTTGAAGGGTGCTGGACATTGCTGATGTCAGTTTTTTGCCTAATGGAGGCTTTGCAGTCTTCACTCTGAAGTGAACCTTTCTCAGCTATATCTTTCTTCTCTCTGCCTTATGAGAACACACTATTCTGCCTTTCTTCAGTGTCCTTCCCCTTATTTCCCTAGATGATGTTCTTCCTCTGCCACTGAATACTATGGTTCATCAAGGCCCACTTCTCTTCCTCTCTCTCTCAGTGATCTTATTCTAGTCAGTTCCTATGCATCACATTTAAGTACACAAGTCACACAGATCTCCTAAGCTCCAGTGGCCCATTTGGCATCACCATTTGAATATCTTGAAATCAACAGGTTGAAAAGTGAGCCTGTGATCACTCATCTGGGTCCTGCCTGCCTGCAGCTCTTCTGATGTTTCTTATCTCAGCGAATGGTGCCACTGTCAGTTAAATAAGCCAGCGACAGCCCCAAACACATGCCTCTTCCCCTCTTTCCAGATGCCACCTGTATTAGTCAGGGTTCGCCAAAGAAACAGAACCGGTGGAATGAATAGATATGTATAGAGATTTATTAGCTTAGCTCACAGGACAGAGTCTGAGTAGTCCAACAATGGCTGCACCACACTGGAGAGGCTGAGAATCCGTAGTCGCTCAGTCCATGAGGCTGGATGTCTCAGTAGTCCCAATCTGGTGCTAGAGGTCTGATGAATTCGAAAAAATCAGCTAGTCTTCAGCCTACAGCAGCAAGACGAACTCACCAGTGAGAGAGAAGGCAAGCAGCAAGAAGCCAGGTGTTCTCCTCTGCTGTGGCATCAGAAGGTAACACCCACATCAGAAGGTAACACCCAGCTTCAGATGATCCAAATAAGGAGATCTCTCTCATTTCAGTTAATCCCAGATCCAGTCAAGTTGACACCCAGGATTAGCCATCACACCACCCATAGCTGCACCCTGATGATTTTACTCATATGTATTGTAATTAAAATTTTTTTTTCATTTATTTTTATTTTATGTATATGAGTGTTTTGCCTCCATGTGTAAAAAGTGACGTGCTGCCATGTAAGTGCTGGGAACCAAACCCGGTTCCTCTTCAAGAGCAGCCAGTTCTCTTAACCACTGAGCCCCTCATATGTATTTTTAATCTGCTCATGCTTTCCTTCTATGACTTCCGTTTTCTTTCGGGCTTCTACCATCTCTTACTTGGGCTAACAAATAGACCCAAACCCCTAATTCTTTTCTTGAATTCATTCCCGCTCCCAACTGGTCAAAAGTGAATTTTCTCCAAAGGTGATCAGAAGTCTTCACTGTGCCCTTCTCCCAGTGTTCTTCCTCTGGTTGCCTCCCGTTTACTGTGATAATTGAGGATAGTTAGAATCCCAATATTTATGTCTCTCACTTTCAAAGCACGTTTGCATTTATTTCTTTTTTAAACTAATTTTTGTAGTTAGCATACTTCAGTGGGTTTCATGGTGACAATTCACACATACATATCATTATACTTTGTATATAAGAAATGCCCCTGCCCATGCCCTTCTCTGTGGGTGAATGAGGACCTTCCATTTTAAGGTTCTTATGTGTTTGTTTTCTTTGGAAGCAACCCTGCCCATAGAGGTGAATTTGATCTTCTGTGGCCATCCAGTTGGGTGGTAGGAGAGCCTGTCTTCTGGGTTCTGAATGATGTAACCTTTGGAGGATACTGACACTTCATAGGGACCAGCCTAGCTCAAAAACCTGGGACTCTGGGTTTGCAGGATCTTAGAGGAGGTTGTATAAACATTTCGAAGGGCACATTTACAGGGGAGATGGGGAAAAGGCTGAAAGTGATGTCTGTCTTTCTCTGTTGGGTTGATTCCCTCTTTCCTCCTCGGCTTCTCTGTGATGGTCACTAGAGGTCAGAGCACTTTGCTGGTCACCAGGGAAAGGCTAAAGGGTTTTAATATTGCTGGGGAAAAGAATGAAGGTGGGAGGAATGAAAACCTCAGTTCTGACAGAGGGTAATGAAAGGGAAACAATCTACCAGGAATGTGCCCTTGGGACTACATCTCACAAAAGTAGTTGAGCCACAGGAATGGAGAATGGAAGGACGAACACACGAGTCAGCCAGCCAACCAACCAGCGAACCAGTGAACCAACCAACGAAAGCAAAGGACCAGGGACTGCAGCTTGCCAAATCTGGTCTATATAGTTTATATCAGAGAATACATCAGAAGTTTCACTGATTTTTTTTTTCTTGTGTGTTTGAGCTAAAGGTTTATGCTGCAGAAGATTGCAACTGGAATGAATAAAGACGATTCCCTGGGAGAACATGACATTTCTCTGTGAACTGCTCACTAGACTGGAAATAAAAAGACATTTTCTTATCGCCAGCATGAATATGGCAGACAGCTAATCTGTGGACCATGTAGGGCAAGGGTGGTAAATAAGGTTTGTTTCCTACAGTCTCCCTGATTGTTTGCATGCTGGTGGTGGACTTGAACATTGGTATCAGCAGGATTTAAAAGTCAAATGTGATTTTGATGGGGAACTGCGCAATAATCAATTAGTAATGTCTGCTGTGGCTGAGGAATGAGGCACTGGGAGCCCAAGTGACCATCTCAAAAGTGTGTTCTGCTAGAGGTCTACAAAACATTTGTTATTCATGATACAATAAGTATAGAAATGAAGACTGCATTTTGAGACTTACAGAAATTTGGCAGGGCTGCTATATTCAAGTTTGTAAGTCCTGCATTTTATAAACATTGATTAATGATGAAAGTAAAAAAAAAAAAACTAAAAAGAAAAAAACCCTGGACCTTTGAAGAGATAGCTTGGGAGACACTGGCTTAGAAGACATCATTCAACCCGATTGGTGCTTATGAAGGGCAGCATGTCTGATCTTGTTAGTCTCTGTAAGACACTCTAAATACCCATGGCTTGCGCTTAAGAGCGAAGCTGAAGTCCTGTGCAGACAAGCATTTATGCAGCTCATCAGCAAGGGTGTGTATTGGTCAGAGTTCCTCCTCTTATTTGGCATAGGATTAAGACAATAACCACTCAGAGATTGCCAAACACCTTCCAACCTCCACCCACAGCTGCTTTTCAGTCACTCCATAAAGCCTCGGCTGACATTGATTTCTCCTAGTAGCAGGTCAACTACTGCTATTGTTGGAAGGCCAACGCAGAGGTCATGTCATTGAAGATATTGAAGGAGGATCAGAAAGAGAGAGATGCTCAGTTGTTTAATCAGTCATCTATTTACCCATTCACACATCCTATTCATCCTGTCATTCAGCAGCTCTTTATAGAATGCCATGAATGTGTGTCACAGTGCCAAGCACTGGTGGCAAGATGATGACCATGACACACAAGTTCTCTTCCCCCTCGAAACAATAGTCTGGGAGGGGGTACAGTATTGAATTGATGGCTGTAAGTAGTGCTGTGAATCCTGGTAGATTCTCTGATGGGGGGCGTTGGTTGCTCTGAGAATGCTTAGAAAGGGCCCTATCCTAGCTAGCATGTGCTAGAAAGACCTCTGAGGAAGTGTTGTATCTGCTAATGTGGCTGGATCATGGTGAATGATCCAGAGAATAAAGGAAGTGACATGAAATGGTTTTGGAGAGATGAGGAAGGACTTATCCTAGTCCATTTATGTTGCTATAATAAAATACATGAGGTTAGGTATTTTGTAAAGAAAAGAATTTATTTAGCTTTAGAGACTGGAGACCTAGGATCGGGTGGCCCCATCTGCTGTGCTTCTGCAAGGGCGTTCTGATTGTCTCACAACGTGGAAGATGGTGTCATTGTAGGAGGAGTCAGTCACATGGTGAAACAGGAAGCTGAAGGGATGTAGGTGTCAGGCTTGCTCTTTTCATAGTTGTCTACTCTCAGTGGAACTAACCCCAATGGCATAATTACCTTGCACTAGGTCTTACCTCTATAATGGCCTATGACCTCAAAACCACAGGACTTGAAGCTTCTATCTTGTGAACCTGCAGGAGATACACCCAAATCACACAGGAATGATAGAGCAAGGCCTGAAGGTTGCAAAGGAGTTTGTATTTGATCTTAGAGCAGCAGAGAACTGGGCAGAGTTTCCTGTGTGGTTAAATCATGATCCCTGGTTTCATCTGGCCATCTCTCTGGTGAGGAAGGATACCTCCACCACTAGCAATAGCCTAATGTGGTCTAGGTTATGCAGAATGAGATACGATGCTGTTAGGAGATTAAAATGACTTAACAGATGTAATTTGACCCTGGCACTTTCCTGCTTTGGACACACTTGTTCTTAGACACATATAAAAATCTATTTACAAGGTTCCTATAACCAGCCTACTGCCTTCCATCCAAGAGTGTTCCATGATAACATCTTTCTTGCCCCGTCTGTTCCTTATGTCTGGAATCCTTTTTCTTTAGGTCTCCAGATGCCTCAAATATTCTGCCTGTCACATGGCCTTTGTACATGGTATTCGGTTCTTTAGAACACCCTTGCATTGACCCCATCTGGCTCCTGCCTACTCACTAATTCTCTTATTTACTAGGCTTCAGTTTTGATATCACTAGTTCTAGAGGACTGTGTCCTCCTTCAATGCTTAGGAAAAGTATATTTCTTTATATAATGAGTTGTTTAATGTCTGTATCTCTTGATTGATGAAGCACCAGGTAAATATTGAATGAATGAGTGAATGAGATAGTTGGACTGACTTGGGGGAATAAGCAATATTAATATGAGAGACAGTGGAGGTGCAGTATGGAGTTGGGGCTGAGCGTGGAGGACTGGATGTGACCAGCCCTACAACATGGTGGCCTCTTCTCTGTTGGCTTTTTTTCTCTTCCAAACACATGTGAAATGAGCCTTGACATGATGGAACTTGCTGAAAGGCCACTTTGAAGGGATTATCGATGCCAATCCTTAGCTCTTTAGAAAGCAAACATTCTAGGTTGATAAACTGTGCTTAGCTCTATCTCTGAATTATAAGAAAATCCTTCAACCTTAAAATTGCTCAGAGCTAAAGAGCTTTTTCTTTGTGGAGTGATCAGAAAGTTGGAGGGCTGGTGGCTAACACTGCAGCAGTCAGGCCTTGCCCAGCCCCTTCTGCATTCTGTGTCATAGATGGACAGGCCTTTCTAGTCTTATGGTTTTCATTCATGAATCAAGAAGGCCAATGTCTATAAACATTCCTGTGTTAGTGTTCTATTGCTATGTAATGGCTTATTTCAAAATTTAGTGGCTTAATGTGGTAATTGCCATTTAGTATTATATGGTTTCTGGTTTCTGCAGTTCAGGAAGTCAGGGGGCATGGGAAGAGGGACTTCACTTGTCTTCTGCCCCTTGATGCCTTTGGGTTTCAAATGGGATGGCTTGAACTCTGGGTACTGGAATCTAAAGGCCCATTTACACAATCTTGCAGCTGATGCTGTTGTTGGCTGGGGGCCTGCTGGCTGAAACCCAAGTGTGACTTTGCCATGTATCTGGGCATACTCACAGCATGGTGGCTGGAGTCCAAGGGCAAGCATTGAAAGAGAGACAGCTGCCAGGTGTGTGTGTGTGTGTGTGTGTGTGTGTGCACGCACGTGTGGATTACAGGGGGTTTGGGGGTGGGGAGACACACATATACATATAAACACACACATACACAGAGAAAGGGAGGGAGAGGGAGAGGGAGAGGGAGCGAGAACACCAGGTGAGAGATAGCCAAACATCCTTTTCAGAACCTACTTCTGCTCCATTTTATTTATTAGAAGGGAATTGCTAAATCCCATATTCATGGGAAAGGAAATTAGATGACACCTTTAAAAAAATATTTTCTGGGGGCTGGAGAGATGGCTCAGCAGTTAAGAACACTGGATGTTCTTGCAGAAGACCCGGGTTCGATTCCCAGCACCCATATGGCAGCTAATAACTGTCCATAACTCCAGTTCCAGAGGATCCGACAGCCTCTTCTGACCTCCGTAGGCATTGCACAACATGGGTGCACTCACCTACATGCAGGCAATACACACACATAAAAATAAATAAATAAATAAAATATTTTCTTTATTATTTTAACTCTGTGGAACTGGAGTTAAGGACAGTTCATAGCCACCATGTGGGTTCTGGGAATTGAACCTGGGTCCTCTGCAAGAGCAGTCAGTACTCTTAACTGCTGAGCCATGTCTCCAGCCCCTAGATGACACCTTTTACAGGCATATTTCAAAACTACCACATTCCCTTAAACAAAAGCTCAGAGAAGGTCCTGGAATAGGTATGTAAATTTAAATGTGAAAGAACAGTGTCATAGCAAAAGTTTTACCTCTGGGCTCTAGTAAGACCCCCCCACCCCGCCAACAGCCAGATATGATGGTGCATACTCATAATCCCAGCTCTTGGGAGGGAGAGGGAGATAGATCAGGAATTCAGGGTTATCCTTGGATACATAGCAAACGTGAGGTCAACAACCCCCCCCCAACTCTGTGGGCAGCAATTTGGCAGCTGTCCCTAGCCTTGGTCACCCTTTCTCCCTTTAAGGGAGGCACTGCCACCCTCAAATAATGTAGGACAATTCAGTGTCTCAGTCTCTCTCTGTCTCTGTCTCTGTCTCTGTGTGAGTGGTGGTGGGATGTCTCTCTTGTCATCCATAACTCACCCAGAACACTGGAGACACTGCCTGTCATTGTCCTGGAACACTGGGGAGAGTCTCAAAGCTACATTTGTTTCATTTTATAGCTGCCCAAAGAGAACATAAATAAATAAGCCACACTAATAATGAAGAGTTATATTTAAGAGAAGGTTCTTTGACTGAACTAGTTTAGATGTTAATTTTATTGCTCAAGAGGGCACTTTGGAACTCCCTGTCATTACGGAACAATTAAACTGTAGTTCCTTATTAATTTTTACTGCCTTCCTAGGGTATTCAGTGGCACTGCATGTGAATGGCATTCCATTAATGAATGGATTTTTTAATGGGAGTGGGCAGCCTTTTATTTGGCTACTCAACAAAACAAGGCCTAGGAAAGGAAGGAGGGTAGGCACTTCCAGAATGGGGGGTCAACACTGATGATGCCTTCAGTAGCTTTTAGAAAGATGCGAAGGCTCTGGCTCTGCCTTCACAGTGAACTTGATGGCTTGGAAATGGACAATCCTTTTGAAACCAAGATTTAGAAACTAAAAACAGGATACTGAGGTATCCTGAAGTCTGAGAGGCAGACAGTCTCTGCTGGGTTCATCAGTCTGCCTTATCTAAAGTGGCCTTTATGAAGCAGCTCATGCTTTACCAGGCAATAGGAGTATATTATTTAATGATCCAAAGTAGTTCAGGAGATCAGGATTATTATCCTGGGTATATAGATGAGGAAACTTGCCTCGGCCTTAAAAACATAAGGACAAATACTCAGTGACAGATTGTGGCTCTAAGCCTAGGAACCTAGTCCAGAGTGGAAATTCTGAACTACTACATCCTCCTGCCTCATGGTCTGGCCATATCTTTATATCCTCAGTGGCTCCAATATAACTTCATTCTTGTGATGGCTAATCTTGATTGCCAAATTGATGGAATCTAGAATTACTATGGAAACGAGTCTCTGGGTATGCCTGTGAGGGATTATCCAAGTTAAAGTAATTGAGGTGGTACAACTCGCCCTAAATGTGGGAAGCACCATTCTATGCACTGGGTCCTAGAGAGAAACAAGAGGGAAAGCGATCTGAGAATCAATATTCATCTCTCTCTGCTTCTTGACTGCAGATGCAACATGACCAGCTGCCATCTCAAGCTCCTATCCTCATGATTTCTTTGACATGAGGGACTGTACCTTCGAACTGTGATTCACAATAAATCCCTCAAGTTCCTTTTACCACCTCTTTTGTGACACCAGTGAGATAAGTAACTAATACAATTTCTTTCTTTGTCATAAATTCCTTAGTTAATAAAACAGCACAAGGGTGGTAAAAAAAATCTTAGAGACCATAACACTTTTTTTTTTATTAGAAGAAGCATTTCATTACAACAGCATTAACCTATTCAATAACATTTTTCTGAGCTAGGGTACATCTCTTTCAAAATTGGCTGTATATTTTTAGGTTTACAGATGAATTATTACACTTGTATAGTCTTTTACTCATTATAAACTCTGTAAGACATAAAATTAAATGAGGTCCCAACGTTTAAAAAAGATCTCCACTTCATTGTCAAAACACACAGTTTCATACAGAAAAATTCATTCCAAGGCTATTGACATTGAGATGTTTTCACATGCATTTCTAATCTCTATGTACATGAATATCACACAGTCACAGTTGCCCACCTTCTGAGCTCCTTGGCATCTGAGCATTAATACAAACTCGTCAGGTAGACCACCTTCCTCTCCCACTAGAGTCTCCACACTCTGCTATCCCTGCCACTGTCCACTGTGCTGTCAGCACCCCATCCATTCCCCCCTATCTGCCCTTCTGGTAAATCTAGTGAGCCAGAGGTCCCTGTTCCAGGAGGATGAGCTGTTCCTCATCTATGGCAATCCATTGTCAGTATTCCTTTGGATAGAATTGGGGTCTGCTGTTCATTTTTCCAGTAGTATGTTGGGTTACTATCTGGAAGAGCCTTTATCCATCCTGGCCAACAACTCGAAAGAAGGTATCGCCTGTCTGGCTTTGCTGTTTGTCAAGTAGCTTTTAGTTATATATGTATGCTCTTACGAAATTATATTGGCCCCTTTAATCTTTGGTTACACTTCCCTTTTGGGTGTTTAAGGACATACAATTGGAACAGATAAAGTGATTTGTTTTTACTCTTGAGGTCATTAGAGGATTTGTTCCTCAGGGGTCCCATGGAGTTGGGAGGAGCCCCTGGCTCCTTTCTTTTACCAGCTCCATCCATGTGAGGATAAGTCAAAGGTCCTGCTCGACCATTGTT
>NW_008358387.1:2583186-2616545 GCF_000622305.1 Nannospalax galili
GGAGCAAGGGTATTAGTAAGGAAGAAAGGGGGGGAAGTGCAGGCACCTTAAGTGGGAAAACCATGATAGAGGAGGGAGACGATATAAGAGAGAAACAATGCCTAGCTAGTCACGAAAACCAGAGGGAACCATATTATTCCTACAATCTACGGACTAATTATACATAACAGACCAAGAAAAATATCTCTAGATAAGGTTTATCTGAGACCATAACACTTTTATAAATGAGGAAAGTGAGGCCCAGGGAGGAGAAGGCACCACTTAAACCAGCGAGAGAGCAATGAAACACAACTCCAGGCATGTTTTGAGATAGTAAAAGTCTTAGCTGCCAGTGACCCCTCCCCCCACCTTGTTCCAGCTCTGTGGGTGAACTGCTCAAATCCCTACCATGAAGTCTAAGTACAGCTTCCCATTGGCTGTGTCACCTTCTCTGAGAATCTGGTTAGCCAATGTCCTTCAGTGTGGGAGAACTATCGTCCTCTCACTTGTGCTTCTATAAGCCAAATGTCACATGTTAGCCGCCCATGGAAGCAGACGATGCTGGCTGAAGCCCTGACTGCTTGGCTAACAGCCTACATGGGTACCTCCAAGTCTTCCTTGGGTTTTTCAGTCTCATCTCAGGTACCCACAGCCTCCACTCAGTGTCTTTTTTCCCCTGTGTCCTGCAGGTTTTAGTGAGTACATACCTGGCTAGACACTCGGGGAGTCTTCCCCCTGTTCCCGACACAAGAACAGTGTAGACTTTCCATGCTTTGAATGCTCCGAAAGCCCAGAGTTTCTCATGGGAAGAACACTGCTGAGCATCATGACCCATTGTCACTGGGCTCTTGTGAGCAGGGCCAGGAACCACTTGCTGTCTCTTAGCTGGAATATCATGAGGATGCTCTTAAGTTATGATACCTAATCAGCTTCTGGCCTTTATCTTTCTAACCAATCTCAAATCTACTCCAAAAATATAAAGGCAGATGCTACTTCATTCCTCCAACATCTTCTCTTCCCATCTTTGGCTGTACTTCCCAGTGCATACTTCCTTCTCTACCCTTACAGAACTGAGATGTTCAGGGGTTCATCTAATCAGCTTTCACTGTGCCCTTGCTATGTGCCATGCCTTCTGCTCTGTCCTGACTTTACAGATGTGACGTTGCTTTGCTTTTCCACAGAAAGTGTGTGACAGGAATGTGACAACAGGTGGGTGCTGACTGTACAGATGTAATGCTGTCTTCCCTTTTCATAGAAGATACATTATAGTTTGGGTAAGAATTTTTCTTTTCCTTATTTTCATGTGTGCTATGCATGGTTTTGCATGTGTGTAAACACTTCCATCTTATTCATTGAGGCAGGATCTCTCAATCAAACCCAGATCTAGAAATGGCTAGTCTTACTGGCCAGCTTGCTCTGGAGATCCCCTGTCTTTACCTTCCAAGGCTGAAATTATAGGTGGGCTACCACACCTGCCTAGTATTTATGTGGATTTCCGGGGATCCAACTTCTGGTCCCCATGCTTAGGTGTAAGCATGTTAGCTGATGAGCTATCTCCTGAGTCCCTGGGGTAAGAATTTGACCTTAGTGAAGATTCACAGATGTTCAACAGTGAATCAGGGTGACACTTTGTCTCCTCCTCATCTAGTGGGCATGTGATCCTAAACTGGATGAGACATGAAAGGAAAGGTGAATGCTTCTAATAAAAAGTTCAGACATGAGCAGGAGGTCCTGGAAGGTTCTGCTCTTTTTCCATGTGTGCCTTGAATAGGATTGATGTGTGGAGCATCAAACCTAGGGAGGAGGAGTAAGTGTGAGGGTGGTGGAGTGGAAACAAGATGAGTCTCAGCTGTGAGACCAAGAGTGAGGCTGCTTGCTTCTGAATTCCTCATGCAGAGAACAGCAGGTGCAGATGGTTTAACATGACCTCTCCATCAGTCACTCTCCTATCAGAGAGTGGCATGGTGGGTGTCAGACAGGGCCTCTGTCCCCACAGAGTTCACACACATGTCGATAGATCACACAGATGTAGGGGAGAGCATGCATTTGGGTGATGCCTGGGGCCCAGTCCTACCAGTCTCTTTTGTATTCTTTGCACACTGTACCTTTGCTCAGTTTAATTAAATGCTCTTTGTTTTTACTTTTTTTTTTTTTTTGTCTTTTTGAGAAAGGGTCTCCCTGTAGCCCCAGTTGTCCTGGAACTCGCTATGCAGACCAGGCTGGCCTTGAACTCACAGAGATCCGCCTGCCTCTGCCTCCCGAGTGCTGGGATTAAAGGCATGCGCCACCATGCCTGGCTCTGTTTTCACTTTTAACTTCTAATTTTTCATTGTAACTAAATATGAGCAAAGAAGTAGTAGCTGCACCTCAGGGCTGGGTGGTCTGTGGCCATGGTGGATCTCGAGCCCATGTAGAGAACAGTCTGGATCAATAACAACTTCAGTTACAGCAGAGGCAATTTGTTTGAAGCCAGGGACCCTGGGAGGGTCACTTAGAACATCTTAGGCTAAAGGTAGAAGGTCTTTGATCCTCCTCTCTTCTGCATAAGAAGTCATTATGGGTTTTCTTTTTTTTTGATTTATTTATTTTTATTTGATGTGTATGAGTGTTATGCCTGCATGTATGAAAGTGCACCTGTGTCATGCAGTGCCCGTAGTGGACAGAAGAGGGTGTTAGACTTACCGACAGTTGTTAGCCTCCATGTGGGTGCTGGGATTTGGACCCAGGTTTTCTGCAAGAGAGCCAGCGCTCTCACTACTAAGCCATCTTTCCAGCCCTCATTATGGTTTTTTTTTTGGGTGGGGGGGTTGGCTTGCCAGATCAGTCAGCCTCAGGAATGATTGATTTGTAGCTCAGGTTTTCTCTCCAAATGAGACGTTTTGCTTATAGAGAGGCAGCAGAGGGTGGTGATTAAGAATTGCTTATAGATTAGCACATCTTTCAGCCCTCATCAGAGAAGCTGCTGCTTGCAGCAAAAGGCAATTATCACAGAGACCCACAACTGGTCAATGTGCAGAAAATAAGACTTGGAGTGTTTACTCCTAAATGGGTCATCTACATTACACCCTTCATCGAAGGCTCATAGATCTTCATGGAAGAGGGGGCAGAATGATATTAAGAGCCAAAGGTGGTAGGTGACTATAAAGGAAGAGTGTTTTCCAGACAGCACGGCAGTTGCACATAAGAACTCAAATGTGGTTTTGCCCTGGCCGGCCGGCTCTGCAACGCGGTACCTGGATTGGGGGGTGGGGCCGTGGATGAGGCAAGCGACAAGAGAAATGGAGACAAGACAGTGTTCTGATCAAGTCTCGTTTATTGTAGCTCAAACATGGGGTTAGATAGAGAATGAAAACAAAGGAGCAAAGAGTGAGTAATATCAGCCAGAACACAGGGGCCCAGATGTACCCTAAGGGAGGAATCTATTGATTAACAGAGAACAGGGCTATACACTGGAAAGGAGAACAAGGCTGTGGGCCAAGGTTGTGGGCAGAATGGAGAGGTCACCAACTCAGGTCTGTCAGCAGTTTTGAGAAATGGCTGAGCCTCAGGCTCCCAACATGGTTTGACAGCATGACCAGGACCTGTTCAAGCTCAAGCCAGACAGAATCCCAGCATTGGAGGCAGAATAAGCAGGAAGTCCCGCCCCCAACTAAGGCGCTATTGGCACATGATAGCTGATACCTGTGGGAAGAGGAAGAGTACTTTTTTTTTTTTTTTTTTAAAGACAGTGTCTTTCTGTAGCTCCAGCAGGCCTGGAACTCATTACATAGACCTATCTGGACTTGATCTCACAGAGATCTACCTACCTTTGTAGGGATCTGCCTCCCTAGTGCTGGGATTAAAGGCATGTACCACTGCACCTGGCTAAGAGTTAGTTTTCTTTAAAAGTGTAGCCCTTGGTAGGTCGACTAGGCTCCAGGGTAAGTTCCACATTCAAGAGTATTTTGGTAACACATATTAGACTCCATGGGGGAAAAAAAAAGAACATGACCATGGGCGGTTAAGGAGGTGTGGGTGGATCTGTGAGGAGTTGGGGGAGGGGGAAGTATGATCAAAATACATTGTTTTAGACTCTCAAAGAATTTAAACAAAAGCTCTGTCTATCTAGACTCTGCCTATTAGTATATGGGTGACTCTGGGGAAGTTTTGCAGCAGGGCTGAGTCTGGAGGAGACCATGAGGAAGTGAGTTGTAGGTTGCCTAGAAACAGAAGCGACCTAAAGAGCTGGAAGGAGACTGTGAGTAAAAGCGCCTGGGCCAACACAACATAAGACAAAACCCACCACGTACTGGAGAGCGTGCCTGGGGAGTGCCAGGAGGGCTCACTTCTGTCTCTGTCTGTTCTGTGTCCCCAGTTCTCCTGTCCCCTAGCCTGTGAGAAGTGCCCCACGCTAAACAAGAACTGAAACCCGATGGTCAAGTATGGCAGGCACTGGCTTATTTTCATAGCTATATTCAACATTTCTGTTTTTTGTTTTTTGTTTTTTTTTTTAGTCTTTTTGAGATAGGGTCTCCCTGTAGCCCCAGCTGTCCTGGAACTCACTATGTAGACCAGGCTGGCCTTGAACTCACAGAGATCCACCTGCCTCTGCCTCCTGAGTGCTGGGATTAAAGGCATGCACCACCATGCCCAGCTTCTGTATTTTTTTAAATGGGAAATACTGGTAGATGCAAATCTTCCTATAATATTTTAGGGGGGCCCTGGACAACAGGGTTCAGGAGCCTTGACAATGTTCATTTCCTTTGATCTAGCAATTCTATGTTTAGGAAATTAAGATAATGAGGAAATAGTAAATATGGATATTGGGAGCTTTGGTTAGTGTGCTTTTTACACAACATTGTAAAAATTAGAGTAAAACTGCCTGCTAATTAATTTCTTAATTATTTTTGCTTTTTAAAAATTTTATGTGCATGAGTGTTTTGCCTGCATGTAAGTAAGTATACCATGTACATGCCATGCCCATGGAGTCCAGAAATGGGCCTCAGGTCTCCTTGAACTGTAATTATGGACAATTGTTAGTGCTGGGAACTACTGACTATGGGGTATTAGTGGGTCATTAGGGCTTACTATTTTGTGGGTGCTGGGAACTGAACCTGAGTCCTCTGCAAGAGCAGTGGTCTTAACTGCTGAACCATATCTTCAGCTCTCTTCGCTTTTTTCCTTTGTTTTTCTTTTGAGACACATTCTCATGTAGCTCAGGCTGGTCTTGAACTTGTGATCCTCTTACCTCAGCCTCTCTTACTGTTGGGATTACATGTGTGTGCCACCATACCTGGCTTATAATTTCCTAAATAAATTCAGTTGATGGTGCATAGATTACTTTGTGTGATGGTTTATCTTCATGGTCAACCTGACTGTATTTAGAATCCCTTGGGAGAAATACCTTGGGTGTCTTTGTGAGGGTATTTCCAGGGAAGGAGTGAATACAGACGAGCCACCTTGACTGTACGTGGCACCATCCCATGGGCTGGAGGCCCAGGGAACTGTGTGAAAGAGGAAAAAGGAGAAAACTAGCGTCAGCATTCATCTCCCTCTGCGTCATGATCTACACAGAGGTAAGCAAGCAGCCTCTTGCTGCTGCCACCAGAGCCATAAGTCACTCCCACCTCAATGCCTTTGTGCCTTGATGGATTGAACCCTCAAACTGTGAGCCCAAATAAGTCCTTTCTTCCTTAAGTTGCTTCTTGTCAGGAATTTGATCACAGTAAAGACTAAAGTAAGGAATACACCATGCTACCATTAAAAATGAGGACCAGTATTGAAACTCGGGTTCAAGATAAAGTACATGGAGCCTTGGATTAACATTACTTAGGTTTAAGTTGTTTCTACCACTTTCCAGATGTGTGTGTGTGTGTGTGTGTGTGTGTGTGTGTGTGAAGTCCAATGCATTATATGACCTCTCTGTTTCTAAGATGTTTTTGAATTCGGGGAACAGAGGTTATACATAATAATTATTCTGCAAGTTTGTCACAAAGTGAGACAGCATGTGCCAAGCTCGTGATTCTGCAGAAAAGGATAGTCCAGGAGTCCTCACTGCATGCATGTGCTGTGGCTCCCTCTGCAGCCTCTTCAGATGGTGCTGGAGGGTTGTATTGCCAAGAAGTGTTACTACTGTTTGAGAGAACTGAGGTGCTGAGGGGTGACCTTACATTTTTTTTTGTTCCTTGTGCTCTGTGAAGTTTCTATACCAAGATCTTTTTATAATTAGAAAAAAATCAAGCATTCTCCATGTGTAAGTGTGCAGCAGCCCTTGTCCCTGCAGTCTGCCCTTCTTCCCATCAATGCAGTCTGCATTTCTCCCCAATAGGAGAAGCCCAGCATGCAGACTCCAGATTAGGAAGGTCCTCTGAGAAAGGATGGTGGGGGCCGCACCTCTCCGAGAGCTGCAAAATCACAAAGAGGTGGAAAATTACTTCCTTAGATCACCAGGCTTTGTCTGCACGTGTTCTAGCTTGCTATGCAAAGGGGCCTCTCTAAAGACAAGTTTAGTTTGCTGCTTTTTCCTGCAAATTCTCCTGACCTTGAGATTTATCCAGTGACTCTGGTAATGGGTGCAGCTTCCACAGTCATTCGTATGGATACCGTTACTGTGGAGGTAGGGGAGAAAACTCCACAGTCATCCTTGTATCAGGTGAATTTATATTTTATAGTTTTGGTCAGATTGGTTTTTGCAAAACACTCCTGGGTGTTTGCAAATATGAAAGTTCTTGCAGTGCTGGTCTCTTGTTTGCATTAACAGGAAGTAGAAGAAGAAGGAGAAATTACTCTCTGCTGACAACACTCCGTCTTTCCTGGGAGTGTGGTACAGGAGACAAATGCTTTCCAACAGGAGGGAAAATGAAAGATGGAGAGATCAGAGATAGGGTGAGAGGCTATGTGAGTGCCGATTTGCACCAGGAACAACTGACAGGTGTGAGCAGAAGTTCATAAGCTGTGGGTAGATTATAATAAACAGCACTTCTATGGTTAAAGGCTTTCAAATCCCTGAGTCCTATGATTAGCAGGCTCTGTGTTCTTGAGTTCTTTCTGGGGTAGCATGTCTATTTTGGGCTGGTGTTTTACATTGAATGAGTATCTGTTATCTTGACTATGTAAACTGAAGAAAACCTCACATCCTTTACTAAACCAAACCAAACCAAACCAAACCAGAACACTTAACTTCTTGCATGTTGTTTGATACCTGAAATACTTTTAGTGTGCCTCCCTTGGGTCTAAAGGTAAGCACAATATATGCGTAGCACACATAACATAATTTCTCAATTCTGACTCCATGGCAGACATTACTAATCAATTGTAGCACTTTTTACTGCTGAGGTGATGTGTTAATACCTGTGATGGTTAATATTGTCAACTGACAGGATCTAGAATCGCCTAGGAGACAGGCTCTGGGTGTGCCTGTAGGTAGATTAGGTTAGCCTCTGGAAATGCCTGGGAAAGTTTCTCTAGATTAGGTTAGTTGAGATTGGAAGACTTGCTTTAACTGTGGGAGACACAATTTCATGGGCTGGGGCCCTGGACTGAATGAAAAGGAGACAGCAAGCTGAACATAGCTGCCCAAGCTTCCGCCCAACATCCACTGAATTCTCAGCATTCTTAGGACTTAACTTAGTGGCTTTCTCTTTTGTTGAATCTTTTGTAAATACTAGTAATGACTTCTGTGTGCTTTAAATTCTCACAGTGTTTACAGTCTCTTGGTGTTGGACATCATCTCCTGAAATGTTTATTATTTTTAAATCCCCCCCTTCTAGGCTACAGACCTTTCCAGCAGGGTCCAGGGCTGAGTCCTTCTTTGTGTTGAATGTGCGCACTGGACAAGACCTCCTTGTTGGTCTAGGAGTGCTGGGAGGTGGAGATGTTGATGGAAGGGGGGAATGAGCCCCTCCTTTCGTCTACTCTAAGCACTACTGGAAGCCTGGCTCTGTTTCTGTTTGAGACTTTTGCAATAATATTGAAAACATAGGCCAGGATGTCTGCAGGAACTGAGTGTGGCGTTGTGAGGTGCTTAAGGAGGGAGCTGGAGGTTCTAACTCATCAACCTCCGGTTATGAGATAGAGTACCAGTTTGTTGCAGTTCCCTCTGATAGTTCCTGCCCCAGTAGGAAGTTCTGAAGATAATTATTGGATCCTTGGTCCTGACATTGAGGAAGAATTGCATTATAACCATCAACCAGTTGTTCCGTGACTCTGTTCTGTTCACTCAGGCATTAGTCAGATCAAGCAGAGCTTATTTTGCATATATGAAATACTTCTTCGTATTTAAAAATAAAACTTCAGAGTTACATAAAAATGATATAAGATTTATCCATCAAAGCACAGAATTTAGATCTAATATTTGAATACTTGATTTCTGGGTTTATTCTTTATTCTTCCAAATTACACAATGATGCTTGATCTTAAACAGTTGTCCTTAAGTACAATGCAGCATATTTATATTTCTGTTTTAATGAGGAAATAAATTCATAACAAACTCATAAATTCATAAGGATATTCAATGAAAAACTGGTATGGGAATTTCTTAGAACATACGCAGGCAGTTCTCATCTTGGTAATGGGCAGTAAAGCCTAAGACAGAACAGAATGCTCAGTGGAGAAACCCAAACCCAAAGGGCCCTGGGTTTTAAAGCCCAGACTTTGGCAACACAACTTGGAAAACACTGACCCTACATTTTCTTCTGCTGGGTTTCTAGCATTTTCATGTAGTTAATGAATTCCTCAACAATGAAGGTCTAGCTTCTAGACCAGGCAGTTTTTCCCTAAGACAAGCAATAACATCATCAAATCCCATAGTCCTCATCTGTAAGATGAAAAGATTGGATGTGGTTCTCAGTTGTGCTCATCTGTGGTACCCTAGAGTTTCTGTGGTATGGCTGGAGGCAGCTCTTTATCAACCCCTTCCTCTAGAACATCTGTGTCTTTGGTTTTTGTTTTATTTATTTATTTATTTATTTATTTATTTATTTATTTATTTATTTGTCTTTTTGAGATAGGGTCTCCCTGTAGCCCCAGCTGTCCTGGAACTCACTATGTAGACCAGGCTGGCCTTGAACTCACAGAGATGTCAGGTTCATTTTAATATAATTATCTTTTTTATCACTTTATTTTTTTATGTGTATATCGCCAGCATGTGTGTAAGTGTACCTGTGTCATACAGTGCCCGAGGAGGTCAGAAGATGGTATCAGATCCCCTGGAACTGGAGTTACAGATGGTTGTTAGCTGCCATGTGGGTTCTAGGAACTGAACCTGGGTCCTCTGCAAGAGCAGCCCATCTGAGCCATCTCTCTGGCCCCACCTTCTTAAAAAATTTAACTCTAGGTCCAAATTTTATTTTAGGTGGCTATTCAGTGAGTCCAAAAGGGCTTAATAAATTTCATTGACAAAGATGATGTCATGGTTGGCTGTGATTGTCAACTTGATACACCTGGGACGAGGGAGCCTCAGCTTCAGAATTTCTTCTATCATGTTGACCCATGGGCATGTCTGTGAGGCATTTTCTTTTTCTTTTCATAATTTTTAAATTGAATTTTTGTGACTGTCATTCAATATACTTTGATCATATTTAGATCCTCTCCCCATTTGCATCCCTTTACGACCACACCCAATTTCCTGTACTCTAATGAAATATATATAATGCACACATATACATTATATACTATAATCCAGTGTGAGTTTGTTCACTGTAGCCTGGTCAACCTCCTAAGAGTCTCGCTCTCACGAGACTGACTCTCCCCACCGAGCAGCCATCAGTTGCCCACAGTTCCTCAGGTAGGGATGGAGTTTCTTACTCACTTCCCCACATCTATGCTGGGATTTTGTCTGGCTTGAGCTTATGTGAGATTTGTGCATGCTGTCACCATTGCTGTGAGGGAGTTCATATGAGTAACTGACCAGATGTCTGGAAAACTATTTTCTTGTGATCATCCAACACCTCTGGCTCTTAAAATCTTTCTGCCCCTTCTTCAGCAATGATCTCTGAGCCTTAGGAGGCAGAAACTTGGTATAGGTGTCCTATTTAGGAAGAAATAGCCTGCAGCCTCTAATTCTCTTCATGTTGATTAATTGTGGTTCTCTATATTAATTGCCATCTGCTGCATAAGGAAACTTCTCTGCTGAGAGTGGAGAGATGCATTAATGTATGGGTATAACAATAAGTCATTAGGACTCAGTTTAATACTATATTTATTATGATAACAGTCTTAGACTCTCCCCTATGACCTGTGACCTGGTTAGCTTCAGGTACCTAGACCTGTTAGCAATGTCAGGTATGGGCTCCATCCTATGAAGCAGACCTTAAATCCTATTAGAAAGTGGTTGGTACTCCCATAATATTTATGCCACTATTGCACTGATGGGCATATCTGCCAGGACAGCTGTTGTAGTTTGCAGGATTCACAGATGGGTAAGTTTAATTTTCTCTTCAGATAGCATGCATAGCACATTTCAGTACTATGAAAATCAGTCAGTAGAGACGAAACTTTGAAGTCAGCACCAGCTTGATTTGTCCTTGTTTGTTGTACAGCTCATGTATGTAATGTCTTCAGCAATAAGGCCTTACAGTGAAGACCTTGGTGGGTAGCCAAGAGCAGGAGAAATGTCCAATATTGTTTGAGAATCTATGGAACTCTTGTTCAATAGCTTCAACAGAAGGAGTCCATTCCTGGCATTGGGCTTTTACTTTGGTAGCCTATGGTGTCTAGTAGTAGCAGTGTCCCCCTGTTATAAGATAACCCCTTTTGACCTTTTATATATATTTTTATATAGTGGTAGGTTTCCATATGGCTTTTTCTAAAGGCCTTTAGTGTTAGGCACCCCTCCCCATACTCCCTCCTCTGCCCTGCCCTCCCATTCCCCACCTCATTTTAGCCTTTGCTACTCTATTACTCCCGTTTCCCCCTTTATATCACTGCATTCTACCTCCTCTCCTGGGAAGCCTCCACCCCTCTCCATGGCTGTTTATTAGTTTCCTGACCTCTTTGGATTTTCAAATTGAAACATGCCTATCTAAGAATTCAAACCTAACATCCAGCTATGATAGAGCGCATGTGACATTTGTCTTTCTGGATCTGGGTTACCTCATTCAGGATGATTGTTTCCCAGTTCCATCCATTTACCCGTGATTTTCATAATTTTGATTTTTAAGAGCTGAAAACTATTCCATTGTGTATGTGTGCCACACCTTCATTATCCACTCATCAGTTGATGGACATCGAAGTTGTTTCCAATTCCTGGCTATTATGAAAAGGGCAGCAATGAACATGGATGAATAAGGATTTCTGTAGTAGGAATAGAGTCTTTGGGGAATAATGAGGCTTTTTTTTTTTTTTTTTGATTATTGAGCGATGTAGGAGTGTCCAGCCCACTGTGGTTGGTGCAACCCCTGGGCAGGTGTTCTTGTGTTGTATAAGAAAGCAGACTGAGCACAGGCTAGAGAAGCAAGCCAGTAAGAAGCATTCCCTCCATGGTTTGTGCTTCAGGTACTGCCTTTGGGTACCTGCCTCTGGGCTCATGTCTAACTTCCTTCAGGAATGGACTGTCAGTTGGAAGCATAAGATGCCCTAAATTCTTTCTTCCCCAGTTGGTTTTGATCAGTGTTTTATCATAGCAGTAGGAAATGAGAAGAAATACTAAAAGAGAAAATTTGTGAATGACTCATGTTTATGTGCTGCCTATAATACACCAAATGCACCACAGTGACTTCATTTGTTCCACACAATAGTTCTACAAGGTAGATTCTGCTAGAGGAAATGCTTCAGACATATTAGAGCCTTTTGATGAGGTTATAGGAGATTGAGACCTTCATGGGGTGAAAACCCAAGATCATTCTGGAGGGCATGTGTTGCTATTTACTATGGAGATGCTGGAGTTTTTTAAGGCAACTTGAATAGGGTATACTGCTTGAAAGTGGAACTTTGCTGATATGTATATTTTAAAATAATGACAAGTTCATGCATGTATACAATGTATTTTGATCCTGTCCACCTTGTGACCCTCACTTTGCTTGCCCCTCCATCTGAACCCCCTCTTTTCCCCCCACAATTTCCTTTCCTATTTTCATTTTAAGAAACTGATTCACTAAGTTTAATTAGGTTGCTTGCGCGATCAGGGTATGAGTGTGGGGTTATTTACTGGAGCATGAACAACTTATCAGTGGTTACACTGCTGAAGAAAAATGACTCTCTCTTCCCCACAGCCACTCATTGCGAATACCTCCTCACTATGCTGATACTTGAAAACCTTTTATGAAGTAATTGTTCAGATTCCACTCCCCAAACCTCTGTGTACTGGTGGCTCCCCCATTAGCTCTCCAGCCTTTCACCATCCAACAGTTCATCAGTCTTTTGAATTAAAGTTTTAAATAATCTAGGGGAAAAAAAATAAAACTATTTCCTTTGATATGTGTTTCTGAGGGTACCTTGAGCAATCTACTGAGGGCAGAGGGCTGGGTGGAATGGTCCTGTGGGGTTGGTTTCCAGGTTTCTCATTCTATGTTCACTTATGGTGTTGGCCAAGATACCTGCTATGTGCAGGACCATGTTTCTGAGTTGATTTCTATTCTTGGAACTAGGGAGCATTTACCCTCTAGAAAGTATCTGTTCCTCGAAACAGAGATCCATTATAGTCCCTAGGTAATTTGAGGTGGGAATTCCAGAGTTAGGTGGTCAGGCTGGGTTGAGGGCATCAGATCTGATTTTTTTTTCTCCTATGGCAAAGCATCTTTTAACCAATGTTTCCAATGTGGTCCATACAAGCAGGAGGATTCGAAAGAGAATATTGGGAGTCTTCAGGAGTCATAGGAAACAACATTGTGTAAATCCTCTTACACAGTGCACTGTGATAATGTCTTGGTGTACATTCCTGGAAATAGGCTGAATGAGTGGTAGACTATCACCTGTCCTGTGATAATGTAGCATGGCTATATGGTAATTAGCAACAGGGTACCTTCCAGAATGACCTTAGGGTTAGGTCCCATTCCCCTATATCTTCACCAAAAAAATCTTATAGGTTCATAGAGTTTTCTCATAGCTACTCTAATTGTGATTTCTTTCATTACTAGGGAGACTGAGCAGATTATTACTTTTTTTTCCTCGAAGCTCTGTGTTCCCAAAGGTCATAGTGTAACCCCCATGTGTGCCCTTGGCTTCTGCTATCTGGCTAGAACTATCAACTGTCTGTTGAATTAGAGGTGACTGAGCTCAATGCCAGGCTCTTCCCTCAGCATAGGATTCAGGTGTTCCAAAAATAAGCTCATTCTTGAAAATTTGTAGGAATAGGGAGCAGCTGTGTCTAGCTAGTGTCTGCCAGAAAGGAAATTACATTAATGAGCAGAGTATTCATTTATTTTTGTAAAATTGGAGAGCTGGTGAACTTCCAAGAATAAAGGGAGGATGGTCAACTGATGAAACAGGTCCCATGTGATAAACTCTGATTTCCTCTTTTGCTTTTGTCTACAGTGTAATATGCCATCTGCTGCTCACTAGTATTTAATGTAGTTGAAATACTTGCCAGAGTTCATTCATAGGAAATCTGTTCCCTCTCTTTCCTGACCTATGCTACTGGTTTGAAAAAAGTTTTTAAAAGATTTATCTCATTTTAAAATTTATGTGAATGGGGCTGGAGAGATGGCTCAGCGGTTAAGAACACTGGCTGTTCTTGCAGAAGACCCAGGTTCGAATCCCAGCACCCACATGGCAGCTAACAACTGTCCGTAACTCCAGTCTCAGGGGATCCAACAGCCTCTTCTGTCCTCCACAGGCATTGCACGACACGGGTGCACTTACCTACATGCAGGCAATACACGCATACACATAAAATAATAAATAAAATATATTAAATAAAAAAAATTTATGTGAATGTGTGAGTATAGGTATGTGCATGCGAGTGTCCATGGTGGTCAGAAGAGGGTGTTGGAACCTTTGGGGTTACAAAGGATTATGAGCTGACAGATGATGGTGCTGGGAACCTATCTCTGATCTTCTAGAAGAGCAGTAAGCACTCTTAACTGCTGAGACATCTCTCCAGTCCCGATAATGAACTAAAAATTAAATTAAGTAAGGGGCCTGAAGAGAGGTTCAGAGCACTGGCTGTTCTTTCAGAGGACTTGGGATCAGTTCCCAGCATCCACATGGTGGCTAACAACTGTCTCTAATTCCAGTTCAAGGGGATCCGACACTGTCTTCTGGCCCCTGTGGGAAATGTATACATGGAGTACACTTATATGCATACAAGCAAAACACTCATAGAGTTAAAATAAATAAATAAAAAAATTAAATAAAAAATTAGCCGCTAAATAAGCATTACATATACTTCTGGATTATGGTGTGATGTTTTGTATGTGTATGTATACTGTGTAATGTTCAAATCAGAGTAGAACTATCATCTCAAACATTTATTCATGGAACACACATTCAGAATCCCTTTTTCTAGCTTTTTGAAATGTACACTACATTATTGTATCTCTATGATCCAACTTTGCAGTTGCACATCAGAGTTGCCCCCTCCTAGCTGTGGCTCACTACCACTTCACTGCATCCTTCTCAGCGTTTTTTATTGTTTTGTGCTTTTCTTTTGGCAATAGCCATCTTAACAGGCGTGAAATAATGTTTTACTGTGACTTGGATTGACTTTACATTTTTTTGGATATATTTATTTTTATTTTATGTCTATGAGTGTTTTGCTGTATGTATATGTGCACCCATGCATTTAATGTTCATAGAGACCAATAGAGGGCAACAGATTCCTTTGAACTGGAGTTACGGATCATCAATAGCTACCATGTGGGTGCTGGGAACCAAAGCTGAATTCTCTGCATGAGTGGCCAGTGCTTTTAACTGCTGAGCCATTTCTCCAGCCCCTGAATTTGCATTTTTCTGATAATTAGATGGTGAAGCATCTTTTCATACACCCATTGGCCATTTCTCTCTCTTTTTGGAAATAAGTCTGTTCGCATCTTTTGCACATTTTCTACTCAGGTTGTTTGTCTCTGCTATTGAATCGAAGACATTTCAGTATATTTTGGAAATTAAATCTCTATTAGAGGTATGGTTTTCAGGTCCTCTGCCAGTTCACAATGCTCTTTGCCTGCTGGTGGCTTGTATCACGTACCTGCCTCTGCTCGGCTGTGTATCACGTACCTGCTTCTGCTTGTTGCCTCTGCTTTCAGTGTCATTCCAAGGAATCGCTGCCGAGAGCAACGTCGTGATGGCTCCCCTAATGTTGCTTCTGTGGGTTTTTTAGTTTTCAGATCTTGTTTGTCTTAAATTTGTGCTGAGTTGATCTTTCCTCATGAAATGGTGTGAGCATCCATTTCATTCTTCTGTGGTGGCTACTAAGTCTTCCTAACATTATTTGATGTAGAGACTCTCTTCCTCATCATATATTCTTTATACTTCTATTAAATATTATCAAAATATGCTAATTTTATATAGTTTTAAGGATCTATCTACATATTAAAATAACGATTTTGACGAGCTGGAGTGATAGTTCAGTCATCAAAAGTGAGGATCTGATTTTGAATCCCAAAACCCACATAAAAAACTTGGGCATGGTGGTGGGCGCTTTTGGTACTGGTGCGAGGAGACAGAGACAGACAGATTTCCAGGGCTTGTTGGCCTGGGCAGCTGAGCCTACTTGGTAAGTTCTAGGCTAATGAGAAACTGCTTCAGACAAAGGTAGATGGTGCTTGTGGAATGATACCCAAGGTTGCCTTCTAGTATCCATACACATGAAAACACATTTGCACGTGAATCTGAACAAACACAACATGTGTGCACGTGAACACTCACAAAAACTTTCAAAAAGATTTTCCTCTTGGGCTTTGTCTATTATTGTGATTGCTTTCTTCTGACTGGTTTTTATTTTAATATTATAATCTTATCTATTTTAGTAATCACATGGAATGTTTCTCAAATATGAGCATGTTTCATGACTCCCTGAGGGCTTGTTCAAACAGATACTTGGGCCCATGTAGAATTTCTGATCCAGTAGGTCTCAGGTGGGGCCAAATCCCTTCATTTCAAAGAGGTTCCCAGACATTCCTGATGTTACTCTTCTGGGGGTCACATTTTGGAGATCGCTGTTGTTGGATATTTGGGAATTATTTTTAAAAATATAAAGAGGAGCTGGAGAGATGGCTCAGTGGTTAAGAGTACTGGCTGGAGAGATGGCTCAGTGGTTAAGAACACTGACTGCTCTTGCAGAGGACCTGTGTTCGATTCCCAGCACCCACATAGTGGCTACGAGCTGTCCTTAACTCCAATTCCAGGGGAATCCATAGCCCTCTCTGACCTCTGCGGCATTGCATGACATGGGTGTACTCACATACATGCAGGCAATACACTCATACACATAAAATAAAAATAATAAGGAAAATATTTAAAAAGAGTCCTGGCTGCTCTTCCAGAGGACCCAGGTTTGATTCCCAGCACCCACATGGTGTCTAACAACCATTTATAACTTCATTTCCAGGGGATCCAATGCCCTCTTCTGACTTCTTCAGGCATTACACGACATAGGTGCACTTACATACATGCAGGCAATACACTCATACACATAAAACAAAAATAATATTTTTGAAAGTATTATAGAACTAAAAAATTATTAATTTCAATAAATAGAGATAAAATTGAAAATTTGTAGCCAACAAAATACCATGTAGCGTAATACCCTGCCAACTTCAGCAATGATTATGTGTGCTGCTCATATCTTTAGTATGTATATTTCTATTTTATTTAATATCAAACTTAATCACTATGCCTAATTTAAAAAAGAACCCTGGGCACTATATTAACTGTGTGGCTGCATTATACTCTAATCAGTTACATCCAATCAATAAAGCACAGGTTAGCATTACATTCTCTCCCTCCCTCGACCCTCTCCTCCCTCTCTCCCTCTTCTTCCTCCTTTGTTTCTATCCTCTTTGTCTTTCTTACACTGGGTCTCAAGTTACTGTCCTCCTGTCCCAGGCTTCTGAGTGCTGGGATTATAGCTGTGTGCTACCATAGGAGGCTTATATCAGATTCCTTTTGTAGCACAAGCTTTGGAGAACATTTCTCTGTACCTGGCATTCACACTTTTGGCTGTGTGTTAGAATACCCAGAGTGCTTCCTAAGCTTGAACCCCACTGAGAGTTTCTGGTTTGACTGTGCTAGCACAGCCGAAGCATGAATTGTTTTTAAAGGTGATTAATGCACATCTCAGGGTGAGAACCACTGTTCTCCATCCATCTGTGACCACTTGTGCTGTGTTTGGACATGTCCAGGACATTCCCTTGAGACCCAATGCTAAGATGGGCCACTATTATTTTTTTCAGATTTGGAAATGCCCTTCCCAGAAGCCAAGGCATGCACTGTTGATAGAGTATCAGCAGTGGCAAGGGGGCCTGTTTGTTTCCTCTGCTTTAAAATGCACACTCATACATGCTTCTAGGCAAAGATGCTTGTCTGTTAATCACCAGTGAGGAGGGAACTAGAACATTAAAAAGACAAGCTCCATTGAAGGATCAGGAGGGAAGGATGGTCCTTATTCTTAATACAGTGTCTGCACTGGTTGTTTTCATTATTTAATGCTGGCATTTGGAGAGATTAATAAGAGAAAAGAAAAATACACAAAGCTTCTATTTTCAATTTAATGAACAATGAGAATCAATTTATCATTTTAGTCAACAGCAGTGCTCAAGTGAAAATGTTACATTCTAGACTTGAAAAATGATTGACAAGTGGCAGATGTAGAGGTTTTGCCGCTGCTGTGGGTACTGATGAGCAGATGTGACTCTGTGAGCGGAGGTGAAAAAACAAGGCTGATGTTCAAGATGTGTAACAGCTGAGGTAGCCCTAGGGGACTAGGGCTGGCCGGCACATGGCTCTGGTCCAGTCTGCTAAACACTTTTTTTCTTTTCTTTTCTATTTATTTATTTATTTATTTATTTATTTATTTATTTATTTATCTATCTATTTATTGTTTATTTATTTATTTATTTATTTATTTATTAAGACAGGCCCTGTAACCTCAGCTGGCCTGGAAATTGCTATGTAGACCATGCTCCCTCAGTCTCAGAGGGATCTACCTGTCTCTGTCTCCTGAATGCTGGGATTAAAGGCCTGTACCACCATGCCCAGCTCTTTCTTTTTTAAAAAGCAGAATCTCATATACCTCAGGCTGGCCTCAAACTTGTGAGGTAGTCAAGGATGACATTGAACTCCTGGTCCTCCTGCCTTGCACCATTTAAGAGCTGGAGTTATAAACTTGTGCCACTGTGTCCAGTTTGCCAACCATACTGGATTTGGGGGTATTAAGATTCCCTGTGCTCTCAAAGCTGCCCTGCTTGCCTGTCACATCACTTCTACTTCTATCACTAGAGTGATAGATGCTTTCCTGGAAGGTGAATTCAGACACTCAATGTGTGGAGGGCATCTTGTGCAAACGCTTTTATCCAGAGCACTGCTTATAGTTTGTAACCTAAGTAGATTTCTTATTTGAAAAATTTCCTGATGAATGGAGGTAGATCTGTGTTGATAGGGAGATGGTACCCATGTCTGTGGACCCTGGCCTGGGAAGATAAGCCTTCATCCATAAAGTCTCTGGGAGTGAAAGGGGAAGAAGAGTTAAAGATGAATCTAGACTATTTTCATCATTTTTTTTTTTCCAAGTAAATCGACTTTACTGGATAGAAAGGGGCTGGATAGAAAGGAGCTGTAGAGAACCCATGTTCCACTTGCCCCAATTTACACAAGAGAAAACTAAGCTCAGACAGGGAAGGTGACTTGGCCAAGGCTACACAGCTGTTGAGTTTGGCAGCTTGGGTCTGACAGGCTGCAGTGTCTTCCTGACTTTCTGAAGCATGGCGCTCCTTGAGTCTTAGATTTCGTCTTCTGAAAAATGGGGAACAAGTTAAACTAGAAAGTTTAAAACATGATTCATAGAGGAGAAAATGATCATATATCAAGTATTTCATTCAACTCCTAAGTTGAAGAATTCACTAAGAATACAGATCTGGTTCAGAAGGAATCCAAAGAAAAGAGACTTGTTTAGAGAGTTAATCAAAGGAATGTGGACTTGAACTCTGTTAAACATACACCAGGTCTTACAGGGCAAAGAAATAACCTGGGGTTAGCAGTTTACAAGTTAACAGTATTTTCACAATGTCTCTTCTCTGATCAAGTACTGAATGCAGAAAAATAAAACAAAACTTCAGATAATTAATAATCTTCTAGTAAACAAGGACATTGGAAGGACATACATTGATCACCTTGTTTTATTACTCAGTTTTAGACAATTTTTCTAAGTAAGAGTTTGGCTATATAATGAAAGGTCTGTCTTAAGTTTTCTTCACATTTTGCAGGATACTGCACGTCTGGGCTTTCTTTTGGGGACTTTTATTATGGAGTTCCAGGCATCAGTCCTGTGTGCTCATCACAGGATAGACGTCTTAGAGGAAAATGCCTCTTTTTAGCCATTGTCCAGCACCAACTGGACAAACTGTAGAACATTTGAAATCCCAGGTACAGGAGAGGCCAAAGTCAATATTATTATTTTGGTGGAAAAAGTGTGGACATTAGTTTATAAGTTTTGGGAGCAGAAAGTGATGAGCTGCAGGCAGAGCGAGGCAATGACAGCTGACTCTTTTCTGAGGGGGAGGAGGCAGCACCTGAAATCACTTTACTTCCTGTCTTTTTTCACCTCTCTGCCACATAGACACACACACACACACACACACACACACACACACACACACTCATACTCATGTACACATGCACACACTCACACCTCTCTGCCACATAGACACACACACACACTCATGTACACATGCACACACTCACACCTTGGTGACTGAAAGTTCAGGCCTTGGCCATGAGGTCTGTCACAGGGCTGAATCAGTCCCAAGCATGGTTCTCTTCAGACTGCTTATTTCTGAATTTGCCTCTGTTTGCATTTCAAATTGTTTAGCTATTTGTTTAAGAAATAGGCTGATCCTTGTTCTGACAGTATTTGGAAACACTAAACTTATTTGTGCCTCCCCTCAACTCATGCTGCTCTTGAGTTGACCTCTGCGTGGACAGTGGAGAGGAGAGGCCTATAAGCCCACCCCAGGCTGTCAATGAGGCCATGTCTTTAGCTATGTTGCAAAGCATTTGGGGAACATGTTCCCTGTGCCTTTGACCTTGCCCCCACCCCAGGTCACCTGTTCTTCACTCCATTAATGATCTATTAATTCATGCTAAGGAATAAATGACTCACAGATTTTAAATGATTGACTCTCCCAGAGGTTTAATTTTTAAGAAATATATTTTTAATTAGAAAAGTTCTTGTTCATTACTAAAGGCTTGAAAACCACAGAAATGTATTAACAAGAAATTGAAATCACATATAATACCATCATCTAGAGATCGAGAAAATTGTTAACATTTTGCTATGTTTGCTTTCAGATACACTTAAAAATATTGAGATTCTACTGTTTTTATTAACTTTTTAATTGTGGTTGAAGCTAGTTCCAGGGGTGAAATTCACATATCTGCTAGGAAATTGGATAGACATTTTGGGAATGTGGGTGACCACTCAGTACATGGATGTAATTTGCAACAAGGGCATGTGGATGCCATGAATGAATACTCCAGAAACTCCTCTGTCCAAGGGAAACAGTCCTCTGTCTGCATGCCATTGAGAAAACGTGATCTCATGAGAGACAGGGGTTTGGGGATATATATATATATAGCATTGTGTGTGCAGGAAGCAGGTGGGTGTATGACTGTACGACATGGTCTCTCCAACTTGGAAGTGAGTCTTCTCCAGACTTCCTTGACTTATGCATCACTCCACTGCCTGCCTGATACCCAAGTTGTGTCACCTTCCTCACCTTTCATCTCAAAAATATACTGGGTTTCATGCTGGGGAGATAGTTCAGTTGGTCAAGTGTTTGCCTTGCAAGCATGAGGATCTGAGTTTGATTCCCAGAACCCAAGTAACAAGGTGGTATGCATTTGTAATTCTAGGCTTAGGGAGGTGGAGGGTCTTGGAGTTTCAGGTCAATGAAAGACCCCGCTTCGAAAAAAGGTGGACAGTAAGTGAGGAATAACACCTGAGGTGTCCTGTAGTTTCTGCATGTACACACACACACACACACACACACACACACACACACACACACCCCCATGTCTGACCACTTGCTGTCTTTGCAGTTAAAGGCTGTAGCAATGGAATTGGCCCTTGTCAGGCAGAGACTCAAAGGCAGACAGAAGAGGTGGAAGCTTTAGAGTGGAGGAAGGGAAAGGCTTCCGGTAGGCCCTGATTGGAGGCAGATTGACAGCATATGGAAAAGATGGGCTGAAGTTGCTTATTCAGCTCTCCAGGCCCTTAGTTCTCAGAAGCAGCTGTCAGTTTATTAGTGAACTGCTTCCTTTTTGGGGCTGATTGCTGCAAGGGCTCTTACTTGCCTTCCTGACAGTTAACTTCTCTAGCAAACAATGGCCTAATGGTTTGACTTTGTACCAGTCTAGCTTCCTGGACTGGTTGGTTTTCTGGACTGGCTATAGATGGTGAACTAGAATTCTATTTTCATATCACAATTTAATAGTTCCTTCGGTGATTTCTTATCCTTCAGAGTTTGTGAAGTGGCAGCAATTTTATTTACAGAGATCTGAGAATCAGAGAGGAAAAAAGATTCCTCAGCAAGAAGATTCTGGCTTCAAATCTTTGCAGTTTAATTCCAAAAATTACTACCTGCCTTATCCAGTCCTCACCTGTATGTTCAAAGAAAAGAACTTAAGAATGTGACTTCTGGGGCTGAAGAGATGGCTCATCAGTTAAGAACACTGGTTGTTCTTGCAGAAGACCTGGGTTCAAATCCCAGCACCCACATGGCAGCTAACAACTGTCCATAACTCCAGTTCCAGGGGATCCGACAGCCTCTTCTGTCCTCCATGGGCATTGCACAATGTGGGTGCACTTACCTACACGCAGGCAATACATGCATACACATAAAAAAAAAGTGACTTCTCTGGGTGCCTGCACGAGATGTGTGCAAGATCAAGCCAGTCAATACTGTAGCACAGAGTGGGGAGAGGCTCATGAGCTCCTGCTCCTAGCTGGGGCGCTACTGGCAGTTCATGGCTGCTTGTGGAGGGCCAATCAGTTTTCTTTAAGGGTGTGGCCTCTGGGAGTGGGACCATTCTATAGTGGATGGCACACCCATGTGTATGTGGGGAGCATGAACTGGACTCAATGGGTTATATGAAAAAAATAAGACATAAAGTTGGGAGGGGGTATGGAAGGGTAGGAGGTGGATCTGGGAAGAGTTAAGGGAAGGAGGTGAATTTGATCAGAGTACATTGTACACATGTATGACGTTTTCAAAGAATTAACAAAAATACTACATTAAAAAATGGGACTTCACTACTAGCCAAATTTGAATTTTGCCCCTGCTGATTCTCTTCCTGAGGAAGTCCGTCCCTTCTGTAAACCAAACTCATTTTTTATCATCTTAGAAACTCAGTTCATTCCCTCTCACTTCCCTTTTAAACACCCCAAAGGGCAAGAAAATGCAAAGGCTGGGGTTTGGGAGCAATGAACAGATGGTGTTGTGATACCCTTGGACACACGCTCAGGAGTCAGGCTGCCCAGGCTGGGCTGGCAGCTCCCCCACTTGGTAGGCTAAAGACCTTGGGCTGACTTTACATTGGCCTCAGTTTCCAAGCCCGTATGGGGCAATGTTGCTAAGAGGCACCTACCCCACCCATGAGCGTGATGCTTGTGGGCACAGACAGAAGTCATTCATGCCATTCTGGGGCAGATGGTAAGTGCTCAATGTAAATTAAGATACAAATTCCCTTACAGTCTTTTTCCTGTGGCTTTGATTATGTGGAAAGCAGGAATTTGAATATGTTGTTGCAAGATTGGGTTGGAAAGAAAAATCAAGCTTAGTATTCCTTTTCAAAAATTATCTAAGGAAAAGTGAAGACTGGAAAAAAATTGATAAAAAGTAGCTTTCTACTTCATTCCCTCCCGGCTTCCACGCATGCTCACCACCCCTACACTATTCACTCTGAGATCTTCCAATGATTACTAGAGAAAAGGACTGAATATGATTTTATTTTACTGATTTGGTTGAACAATTGCTCTTTGTAAATCCAAACAAACACACAATGCCTTAAGGACTTGAAACCCCATTTTATTTTTCTTCTCTGGGTCACTGTACTTGGAATCAGTGAACAGATGAATAGACCTGGAGGAGCTGTGTGGGGATGTTGAGTCTTTTGTCAGCTGAAATAATGGCGTATCAAGGGCCTTATCTTAGTCGGGCAGGAAACACAATGGAGTCATTTGAATAGTCAATTTAACCAAAGAAAAGAGATTCACATCCCCAATATAGCTAATTTTCTGTCTCTATGGTACCATCCCCTCATCAGGGAAGCTGGAGAATTTGGCACTAGTGACTTAGTGATGCTGCAGAGGCTGGAACTCCTGGGTGGTCAGAGAGGTTGGTCTCAGGCATGGCACATCACATACGCAGACAGGATGTCTGGGAATGAGCATGCTGGGCAGAGGGAGAGAGGGAGAGGGAGAGGGAGAGGGAGAGGGAGAGGGAGAGGGCTTTCCTAATGATTTGGAAAAGCAAAGTTGATGGTTGAAGGTGGGTTAGGCCTTGAGGTTTGAAGACTGGGAAAAAGGCATGGGGGGAAGCATCCAGGGAGAAGGAGTGTGGGGGGGCCAACATTAGGAGTTGTTTGAGATTGTGATCAAGACTGCAGTGAGTGGGTTTGCCTGGTTTATATTTTTCCTTGGCCACTTGCAGCTCCTGGGACAGGTGTAGAGCAAATGGAGTCTTTGGTTTAACTGAGAAAGGTGTGGTTTAGCCAGGAAAGTTTGATGATGTATGTTTTAGAAATTAAACCCTTATTAGATGTTGCCAGTTTGTATGTGAGGTGGGGTTGGGGTGCAGTTGAACTTTGGGGCTTTGGCCCTTTCTGTGGCTTATGCTGGTATTTGAGCTTATAATGGACAAGTGTCTGAAGTCCACAGGAGCTTCCTTCACTTTAGGAGCTCTCTGTATTCCAGAAGCCTCTGCTGGCCATACTTAGCTTTGTGGTCTTTGGGCTGGGCAGATTCTCTCACCTTTCTGTGACTCCCTAGGTTTTATCTCCTGGTGTGGCTAATGTTCTAGCTGAGAGTTTGCTCTCAAGTGTGTTGAGAGTTGGAGAAGCGACCACAGCACTGAAATCTGTACAGAGAGAGGATCTATCTTCCCACTTCCAAGATCTCCTAAGTACTCATCACCCTGTTAGGTGGATACACTTCCAGATTCTTGAGTTCTATGTCAGTGAATGACAGGTGGGTCCAGAGATTGGTCTACCTGTTGACCTCAGGCTCAGAAATATCAAATCCAGTGTTACACTGAATTGATGGGATTTACTCCCGGGCACCGAGGATGGGGCCACCATTCCATAAGCTCTTGATTGCCTCCGCAGAGCCTCCTGCACTTTGCACTTGTCAGCTTGTGGGAGATTGACTTCAGGCTCCCTGACTGATTATTCCTGTCCCCAGGCCCCCAAGATAGTTCAGCTTTAATAATAGTTTCCCTCTCAAGATGGTACCTGGCCGCCGTGCCGTCTTCTAATTCCTTTCTACTGCTGACCTGTTGGGTAGAGGAATCCAGTCTCACCAAAATGCATGACTAGATCTGAGGTTTATGAGGCCTGTGGCTGTTCTGAGGGCTGGACTCCCAGTCTCTTCAGCAGGCCTGCCTGCCTTTCCTTTCGGATAGGGCGGCTCCTTCCCCTCCCCCTGCCAGGGAGCTGTGTGGCCAGAACTGTGTTTGTTTTGGTTTGGTTACTTCTTTTGGGGGGCATCACCCCTCTTTTTCTCATCACTTTGCAACTGTTACATCACTGCCTTTGTGAATTTCTAAAGCTCTTTCTTAATCTCTCTTTGAAAGTCTATTCTTTCTTATTTTGATTTTTCTCCTTGATTTGATCATAAAGAGGCCACTTCTAGTCTGTGCTCTTGCCCAGAATTGTGTGAGTGGTATTCGTTAATAACAGTTATTAAATTTCGTTTCTTCCAAAGGGAATACTGATTTTTTTTTTTTTGTCTTTTTGAAGCAGAGTCTCCCTGTAGCCCTAGCTGTCCTGGAACTCACTACGTAGGCCAGGCTGGCCTTGAATTCATAGAGAGCTGCCTGCCTCTGCCTCCCAAGTGCTGGGACTACAGGTGTGTGCCACCATGCCTGGCAGGAATACTGATTTTCAAAAAACTAAATCAATACATAGTGAATTCCAGGACAGCTGGGGCTATAGGGAGACCCTGTCTCAAAAAGACAAACAAAAATAAAAACAAAAACAAAAGAAACAAACAAAAAAACCCTAAACCGATAGAATCAAATGAATGTCAGATCCCAGGGAGCTTTTGGGGACGCTTTGATGCACATTGTCTTCCCAAAGGTATAGTTTCTACACTTATGAAACTTTCTGGGCAACTTGGAACTCACCTGCTATGCTGCCTCCAGAAACACTCATTGCTAGGTCTGGAGAGATGACTCAGTAGTTAAGAACCAAGTTCAATTTCTAGCACCCAAAATGGGGCAACTCATAACTGCTTGTAACTCTATGGTATCTGATGCTGTCTTCTGGCCTGCATGGGCAGCCTCATACACACACACACACACACACACACACACACACACACACGCACAATCTTAACAAAAAGTATTCTACCTGTGCTTTCCTGTGATTTCACCACTGTTAATGCTGAAGTTGACTTGAACCAGTCCTAAATCTTCATAGAGTTAATATAAGACCTTGAGGTAATTTTAATTGAATTACTTTATTCAGCATCAGGCTTCAAGAGTAGCCTGTAGTATCTTAGCTCTGAATGTAATGCTTAAAAAAACCCAAACCACACATTGTGGCCTAATCCTCAGGGGAGACATAAATAGAATATTTCTCCGTTGGCCTTCTCATTCCCTGCATTAGTTGATAAACGTACTTTTATAGCATTAGCTTTCACTATTCCTCCCCTAATTCTTTTTAGTTGCCATAGAAAAAGAACAAAAGTGAGACAAGATGTTGAAAAAGAATGTTTTAGGCAGGGAATGGAATTTGTCTTCTGAATTTTCAAGCTGGAAGGGGTTTGGGATAGTAGCTTGTCTAACCCTTCACATAGTTTACCCGATGTGGGCAGAGGTCTAGAAGAGGAAAGAACTTGCCTGAGGTTCCAGAATTTCACCTTTGTAGAGCTCAGCTTGAAAAGACATTCCATATCAAATACGTGTTGAGAACTGTGTTGGCATGTGTCATAGAAAAGTGTAAGTAAAAAGGGCTGGTGTTCAGCATGGAGCTCTGTGCTTCAACTATTAGGTGTTGAATTTCGGTCCATGCCACATTATCTGCCTTTGGGTAAGTTACTTAATGTTGCTGGGACTTCTGCTGAAGGAACAAATAATACCTACTTCATAGTACTAGTATGAAGGTTTTTTTTTTTTTTTGGTCTTTTTGAGACAGGGTCTCCCTGTAGCCCCAGCTTTCCTGGAACTCACTATGTAGACCAGGCTGGCCTTGAACTCACAAAGATCTGCCTGCCTCTGCCTCCGGAGTGGAGTGCTGGGATTAAAGGCGTGTTTCACCACGCCCGGCTTAGTATGAAGTTTTACTTGTAGTTCACCCAAGAGTAGTACCATACCGGTTCATAACAAATGCTCAATAAATTTTAACTGTCATTATTGTTATCAAGGAACTCATTTTTTCTTTTGGTTTTATTTTGAGACAGGGTCTCCATGTATCTCCAGCTGGCCTGAAACCCACTATGTAGACTAGACTGATTTGGATCTCACAGAGATCTGTCTGCCTCCAGAGTGCTGGGATCAAAGGCATGAGCCACAATTCCCAGCTCAGGAACTCCTTTTTAGTAATATGTATTGTCTATTGTACATATTAATGGGGTTATGTGATAGTTCGCTGAATATAGTAAGCATGGATCAAATATATGCTCCCTTTCTGCTGATTGAATTCTTCTCAATCCCTAGTAGTAAACTCTAATTGTAAGTGGCTTTTTTTCTTTTTCAGTCTCCCATATGGGAGAGTACACATGGTACTTGTCTTTCTGTGTCTAAGTTTCACTTAACATAATGCCCTCTACTTCTACTCATTTTGCTGTAAATGAAAATGTTTCATTCTTCCTTATGACTGAATACTTCATTGTGAATATATACCACATTTGGATTATCCATTCATCAGCTAAGGGTCACCTAGCATGATTCCATGTCTTAGCTTTGTGGAGAGTGCTGCGGTAAGCATGGGCCTGCAGGTATCTTGGTATGCTTGGTTTATTTTATTGTGTATCTTCTGTGGAGTGAGTATTTTAGTCACGTGATAGATTGATTTTTAGTTTTTAAAGAAATTCACATTAAAAATTTTTATTGAATTTTTGTGTATTTTATATAGAAAATCATCTTTTTACCCTCTTCCCCTTTGGCCCCTCCCACAGCCCCCCACTGGAATTCATACTTTCTGTCATTTGTGTTAAGGCCTATCATGTAAAGTTAGTGTCCCCAGATGATCCTCAGTACAGGTTCATCCACTGGGATCTAGTCAGTCTATCTAGAGTTCCTCCATTTAAGAAGATGAGCTAATTTCACCCAGCAGTAATTAGTCACCATTAATTCTTTGACCAAGATTGGGGTCCGCTGTTCATTTCCACAGTTCTGTGCTGGGTTTTTGTCTGATTAAGTTTGCCTGGGTCTTTTGTATGCTGACACCATTAATGTAGGTTCATAAGAGAAGAGTCCTAGGACCCTGTAGGACTATTTCCATATGGTCATGCACCAACTCCCTGGCTCTTAAAATCTTTCTGCCCTCTCTTCTGCAATGATCCCTGAGCCATGGGTGGGTGGATTTTAATATAGGGGTCCTGTTCAAGGACCCACACTCTATAGACTCTTATTCTCTGCGTTTTACCCATTTGTGACCTTTTGTATTCCTGGCCCTCTGTTGCATGAGGGAGCTTCATTGATGAGAGTTGAAAGATGCACTGGTGTTCTCTTCATCCCTTGTTCTATGTTCCAAGAGCCTTATGTGTAGAAGTTGCATCCTAGGTGTACCACTTAGGTTTGGGCAATTTACAGACAATCTCTGTGTGTGACCAGTTGTGGAATTCTGTAGTTATCTCTCTCTTGAAAAGAAGCTTCTTTGATGAATGGTGAATGAGATACTTGTCTATAAATTTAAGGATCCATTATTTTGTGCATAGTAAGAAAATACATTTGTCTAGGCATGTGACAGCCTTAGAGTTTTCTCTACTATTTATGACCTCTCCAGCTATGTGTATTTGGCTGGGTTTACAGCACCGCATTTGAGTTTCCTCCCATTGAGTGGGCTTTAAGTCCGATTAGGTAGATGTTGATTACCTAAAGATTACCCCCCAAGATTAAAAGTGCCACTACTGTACCAGTGTCACTTGCTGTGCTGTTCATTGATGTGGTTTTTAGGCCTTGAAGCTGGGGCTATGAAAGCTAGCCTTCAGGAGAAGTGGCTTCCAGGTCAGCTCAGCTCCATTACATCAAACCTTGTGTCCAAAGTATGTCCTGTCTTCAGCAATAGGGTCTTACCATCAGGGTCTGGGAAGTAAGTAATCAAGGACTGTGGCAATAGCCTGTGTAATTTTGGGGAGTCTCTTGGACTACCCTGCCCAACACCTCAAAGGATGGTTTCTCCTTTCTGGCACTGTTTCTTGTTATGTAGTCTTCAGCTATACTCACGGACCCATGTAGAGATATTGTATGTGTACTTTTTTAGTAGGTTTTTGGATTAATACAATTCCCTCTTGTTTTTTTGTACTAGCTAGTCACTATTTATCTCTCCTCATTCTCTCCTTGTCTAATCCTCCCTCCCTGCCCTCTGCATTTAACTTGTCCCTATTTTCTCCATTTCTCCCTTGATAATTTCTGTCTGCTATGGAGCGCCACAATACTAATTTATATTCCACCATCAGTGTGTGATTTCCTTTTTCTGTGCATCCTTTTATCTGTCATTCATTATCATTATTATTTAAAAATTTTTATTTTATTTTACATGTATAAGTGTTTTCCTTGCATGTATGTAGGTGCACCATGTACATGCAATGCCCATGGAGGCCAGAAGAGGGTGTCAAATTGCCTGGAACTGGAGTTATTGGAGTTAGCTGCCATGTGGGTGCTGGGAATGGAACCTGGATTCTCTGCAGGAACAGCCAGTGCTCTTAACCGCAGAGCCATCTCTCCAGACCCTCATTTATTATTTTAAAAAAAATAGCTACAATAACTGGGGTGACATTGTATCCCATTGTAGTTTGGATTTGCAGTTTGTTGACAGCTAATGATACTGGACATTCTTCATATAGTTGTTGGTAATTGTATTAGTCAGGGTTCTCCAAAGAAACAGAACCGGTAGAATGAATATATGTGTGTAGAGATTTATCAGCTTAGCTTACAGGATAGAGTCCTAGTAGTCTAACAATGGCTGCACCACACTGGAGAGGCTGAGAATCTGTAGTTGCTCAGTCCACAAGGCTGGATGTCTCAGTAGTCCCAATCTGGCACTGAAGGTCTCACGGATTCCAAAAGATCAGCTAGTCTTCAGTCTACAGCAGCAAGATGAACTCACCAGCAAGAGAGAAGGCAAGCAGCAAGAAGCCTGGCGTTCTCCTCTGCCTTGGCTTTTTATATGGGCTGTCATCAGAAGGTAACACCCACATTTAGGGTGTGTCTTCCGGCTTCAGATGATCCAATCCAGATCTCTTTCATTTCAGTTAATCCCAGATCGAGTCAAGTTGACAACCAGGATTAGCCATCACAGTAAGGTATGGTTATTGAGGTCATTTTTCTACTTTTAAAACATACCTGAATCACAGCTGAGGGCTGTAGGTCCAGGGGTGACAGCTGCCAGAGGAGTCAGAGGAGGCTGCTAAGGAGGTTGGGGTGAGTGCTTAGAAAACCACGCATCTGATGAAATCAGTCAGTCACCAAGTCAGGCTTGTCTTGTGCTCTGGTGACTGGTGGGGACCCGCCCTCCTGAACATCTCATGTCCAGAGAATCACACAATGCTCTGTAGAAGTACAAAGGACTCCGAATCAACTTGGCACACCAAGATTCACTGGAATTGAGGCAACAGCTGCAACAGAAGCAGTGGTATAACGACCAACTTGCTGAAGAAGTACATAAAGAATTGGGATCTCATCCCTGGTGAACAGCATCAGAGATACAGAAGGAGCATTTAATGGCTTAAGTCACATCACTGACAAGCCTTCAGAAGGTCCAGAGGCAAGCTGCTGAGAGAAAAAGTCTGTTTCTTAAGTAATGGTGGTTTTCCTGAAGACAGCTCAAAAGAAAAGAATCTTGTACTCTGGGAAACCCAAACACAACCTCAAGTGCAGGTGTAAGATGAAGAAATTATGGAGAATGACCTCCACCTTATTCCTGAGATTCTCTAATCAGGACACTTGAAGCTGGTCTTATGGATGTTAATGACATAAAGACTTGAGAATGATGATTTATGCAAAGGGTTGTGATGGACAGCATAGAAGCCAATGTAGAAAGTGCAGAGGTGCATGTCTAACAGGCAGACTAGCTGCTGTCAGGAGGGGCAGATTATCAGAACAAATCTGGAAAAACCCTTTGCATCATCATTTTCATCTTCCTCATTGGAACTGTGATTATCTGTGTCATCATATAGGGACAGAAAGGCTGAGCTATGAAGGAATAGACCATTGTATGATGTCTAAATTACATACGAAGATTCTTCCTATTATGATTATGATTATTTTAAGGCTATTTCATAAAGGATGGTGTCCTAGTTTGTTTCTTCATTGCTGTGACAAAATACTCTGACCACTACCAACTTGGGGAGGAAAGGGTTTATTTGGCTTACATATCCCGGATCACAGTTCATCCAGGAGCCCAAGGTAGGAACTCAGGGCAGGAACCTGGAGGCAGGAGCTGGAGCACAGGCCATGGAGGAGTGTTGCTTACTGGCTAGCTCCCCTGACCCCCGCTCAGCCTGCTTTCTTATGCAACACAGGACCACCTGCCCAGCGGTGGCACCACCCTTAGTGGGTTGGGCCCTCCCCCATCACTCAACTATCAAGAAGGTACCCCTCAGACATGGCCATAGGCCAGTCCAATGAAGGAAATTCCCCAGTTGAGGCTCTCTCAACCCAGGTGTGTCAAGTTATCACCAAAGCTATCCAGCACAATTGACCATCCAGTGACACATCCAGCGACACATTTGACAGAGGTTTAATATCCAGAATATATAACGAACTCAAAAAACAGAGAATCAAGACAAGAAGCAACCCAATTAAAAGATGGGCCAAGGAGCTGAACAGAGTTCTCAAAAGAAGTAAAGATGGCTATGAAACATCTTAAAAGATGCTCAACATCACTAATAATCAGGGAGATGCAAATTAATACCACTTTAAAATTTCATCTCACCCCAGTCAGACTGCCTAAGATCAAGAGAACAAATGATACCAAATATTGGAGAGGATGTGGGGAAAGGGGAAAACTCATCCACTGCTAGTGGGGCTGCAAACTTGTTCAACCCCTATGGAAAGCAGTGTGGAGAACTCTTAAAAAACTAAAAATGAAACTACCATTTCATCCAGTTATACCACTCCTGGGCATATAACCAAAGAACTCATCCTATTGCAGAGACACTTGTACTTCCATATTTGTTGCTCTTTTCACAATAGTTAAGAGATGGAAGCAACCTAAGGATCTCTCAATTGACAAGTGGATAATGAAAATGTGGTTCATTTATACGATGGAGTTTTACTCAGCAGTAAAGAAAGATGAAATCGTGAAATTTGCAGCTAAATGGATGGAACTAGAAACTGTTATACTAAGTGAAGTAACACAGACTCAGAAAAAAAATCGACATATGTTCTCCCTCATATGTGGATCCTAGAACCAAACCCTGATAAGTGAGTATGTATCCAGACATAACTACAGGAACCAGCATAATGGAAAGGAACCAGGGAGGTAAAGGAAAAGAAAGAACCTGAACGAGAAGAACAGTAGGAAACAGGCCTTAATAAGGGAGATATGGATAAAAATTGGGTTAGTTTAAGGGAGCCGGGAGGGAAGAGTCTACAGGGATCTTGGGGATAAGGGGAAAGAAGGAGCTCAAGAGAGGTAGGACTATAGGAGAAGGGTATTATTAAGGGAGGAAGGGGGGAAATGGGGGCACCTTAAGTGGGAAAATCATGATGGAGGGGTGGGGTGAGACAATGCGAGAGATAAATAATGCCTAGCTAGTTTTGAAAAACAGAGGGAACCATATTATTCCTACAACCTACTGACAAATTATACATAGCAGATCAAGAAATATATGTCTAGGTAAGGTTTGTCTGAGAACAATTGGTGTTTGCCCAAGATTTATCTACATGGCACACAGTAATTAAAAGTACCAGACTGATGGAACTAACCTTCTTGGATGTTTAACAGACATACTTTGAGGCCTATACTAATTTGGTCAGAGGGACACAAAGGACAGTTTTTGCTCCTTGCTCTCCTAGGTCAACTAGTTCCAGGGGACTATGAGCATCTTGAAAATATTCTGTAATTGTGGTGGGTCACCTGTCCTTTTGATCAAGGAGGCCAAGGAGACCCCACCAGATGGACTTGAACCAGTGTCCAGTCTACAAAGAGGAGGGTCAACACAGAAGGGTCCCAAAATATCCTGTAATTGTGGTAGGTCACCTGCCCTCTTACTCAAGGAGGCCATGGAGACCCACGAGATGGACTTGAACCAGTGTCCAGTCTACAAAAAGAAGGGTCAACACAGAGGAAACATTTCCTCCATGCGTCCAAGCAAAGCCAGCCATGGTCAAGCAGGACTTTTGATTTATCTTCTGATAGATGGAACTGGTAAAAGAAAGGAGCCAGGGGCTTCTCCAAAGCCCATGTTACCCCTGAGGAACAGATCCTCAAATGGCCTTTAGAGTAAAAATAAATTGGTTTATCTGGGCCAACTGTATGGCCTTCAACACCCAAAAGGAAAGTATAACCAAAGATTAAAGGGGCCAATATAATTTCTGAAGAGTCCATATGTATAGCTGAAGACTGCATAACAAGCAACAATGCCAGATTGGAGTTACCTTTTGAGTTGTTGGCCAGGGTGACCAAAGGGACTCCCCAATATAGAACTGGGAAAATGAACAGCAGACCCTAATCTTATCTAAAGGAGTATTGACAACTGATTGCTGCTGGAAGAGGAACAGCTGACCCTCCTAAAACAAAGACCTCTAGATAGGCTGACTAGATTCACCAGAAGGGCAAGTAGTGGGGAATGGTTGGGGTGTCGACAACACAGGAGATGGTAGCAGGGATATCAGAGTATAAGGGCTCTAGTTGGGGGAGGGAGG